>NC_057805.1:159672585-160041124 GCF_018294505.1 Triticum aestivum
CGTTCCGCGGGACACGGCCTCCGCCGGACCCGGGCGCCGCCGTCCCCGAGCCCGCACCGCGCCCCGGCTCCGGTCGCCCCTCCTCCTCGTCCCCGCTGCCGTCTCCGGCGCCGCTCCGGCGAATGGCCTCGGGAGCCCTAGCTCGATCCAGATCGGGTCAAAGTCCCCACTGTCGTGGAATTGTCACGGCAGATGTCCTCGAGCTAGGACTTAGTCGTGGAGCCATCGCGACTAGGAAGCTTGAAGGGGTTAATGCGGGACAAGGAACACGAGGGTTTATACTGGTTCGGCCCCTTACGGTGAAGGTAAAAGCCTACGTCCAGTTTGATGTGGTATTGATTAGGGTTTCGATAACCAGGGAGCTAAACTGCTATGCCCGGCTCTCGATGAGATTGTCCTCGTCCCTAAACCGCTGCCGGGTCGTCCCTTTATATAGGGAGGCTGACGCCCAGCAGCTCTCAGAGTCCCGGCCGACTCATAAGAGTGTCCGGCTCAGACTCTCAACTATTCTTGCCTTACACTACAAGTTCTACCATAGTAATGATTGTAACTACGGGCCTTAAGCCATCTCCGGGTCTTAAGCCCATCTTTGGCCCACCGTCTTTAAGCTTGGCGCCGGGTTTCTGGCAGTGACCATATGAGTAACCCGGCCCCTCCTGGCGGGTGACTCTAAGGTCTATATCCTCAACATTAGGCCCCAGATTGATTTGAGCCGGCTCGTGTCAATCTTCAACTCCTTCGACAGAAAAAATCTCCGGCTTACCATTCGTGTGAAGGCCATAACCCGGCGTGACGTCATCCTCTGGACTCCGGATAATCCGCCGTGATGTCATCTTCCATCAAGCCCGTTTTTTACTCCGCCAGATCCGGAACGGATCTTTTCCTTTACTGCCATCCCGAAAATCGAGGCGTTGTGAGGGGAGATAACCACGCCACGGTTTCCTTGATTCTCGCGCCCGCTTTACGAGCTCGCCTTATAAATAGGCCGGCCCGATGGGCTCTCAGCCACTTCTCTCTCCATCTTCTTCCTCGTGCCATTGCTCCTCTGCCCGAGCTCTGCTACTGCCGCCGCCGTTGCGCCCCCGGTCTTTGTCAACCTTGGCCGCTGCATCACCCTGACTCGGACCAGACAAACGACCGCAACCTCCGCTCTTCTCCAGCTCCGGTGAGTCTCCGTTACTCCATAGGGCAGATCCGTACTAGGGCTTGAGTAGTTCGTCCGTGTTCTTCGTAGTTCATCACCATTGCCACAAACTCCGGTAGTTTTCTTTCTTACTGCTCCTTTTGATCTTAGATCTGCATAGAACTATTGCGGTGACTGTTTAGCACCCATTTTACACGCAAGCAGCTCTCTTTTTACTGCATAGGAACTTTGTTTGAGCCCAAGAACTCCCTCGCCTCTGTTTCTAGGTCTAGAAATTTTTCTTTTGCCCAACCATTTTGATCCAAAAAAGTTACTGCAATGTGTGAAACCTGTTTTACCACACTTAGTAAAAACTGCAATCAGTGAATCTCGGCGGTTTACATTTCTGGTTGAAAGAAACCACGCGCCGTAGAACCTCCCGGCTTACAGAAAACCACGCGCCATAAAATTTCCGGCTTAGCTGTGATAAGGCCTGTAAACAATCAAATTACTCTCAATCCCTCGGCGGCTTATATAGCCTGATGCACTTAGGTGTATACCATTAGTCCCCTTCATAAGCCGCCACCTTAGCTTTGAACTGTAGATCTCCTCCGGCTCATAATTAACCCGGACGTTTTTCCTTTTATCATAGACCGCCGACTTTCACCATGCCTCCCAAAGCTCCCATTACTTGCAACTGGATGAGGTCCAATGTCACCAACGAGACCCTAGCAGATTTTGTTAAGTCCGGATATCTGCCCAAGAAGGATGTCATGTCCTACCGTGCCCCTGACCCGTCAGAAGAGAGACCACAGCCAAAAGCCGGGGAGGTAGTGATTTTTGCGGATCATATGAGCCGGGGCTTCGCACCGCCCGGTTCAAAGTTTTTCAGAGACGTTCTGAACTTCTTCGACTTGCGGCCTCAAGATATAGGACCCAACTCAGTGTCCAACATCCTCAATTTTCAAGTCTTTTGCGAGGTTTATCTTGGAGAAGAACCTAGTCTGCTGCTCTTCAGAGAGATTTTTTTACTTAAATCGTCAGAATGAGTGCGCCAATGGACCAAGTCTAGAGCTAGGTGGCATCTCTATTCAGCGGCGAAGAGACTGCCTTTTCCCTTATGCTGAGCCGCCGAGCCACCCAAAGGACTGGAACATGACTTGGTTCTATTGCCAAGATACGTCACTGGCTGATGAAAGTCCGCTGCCCGGCTTTCGCCCATCACGTCTGGAGTCAACACACCCATTGTCAGACAAACTGACTCCGGCGGAGCGCCAGCCTCTGCTTCCCACCATCAACAAGATCAAGGCTCTCCTGGGCAATGGTCTAAATGGAATCGATCTGGTCCGGGTCTGGATCTCATGGCGGGTGATCCCATTGAGCCGCCGCCCCGACTTAATGTGTGAGTACACGGGCCGGAAAGACGACCCTCAGAGACACAGCCGCAATGATCTTCCTGAAGACGTTGCAGAGGAGATGACCAAGGCTCTCTTGAACGAGAGCCTGGAAGACTGTGGAAGGACCGGGTTAGCCCCCTTCTGCAAGACCAACCCAGCTCCAGCGGTAAGCCACCAATCTGATCATCCTATCTTCTTCTGTATATAACCTTCCTCTGAATCGTTTGAAGAAATTCATCATTGTATTTCTCAGGCTGATGACAAGTTCTGGCGGGTCATATATGACCAGGCGGCCAAGAAGGCCAGAAAGGTGAAGAAAGCCGCCAAGAAAGCCGCTCCCCGTAAGAAGGGAAGTAGGCCCACTACTTCGGAGCTGTTGCAGCTAAGTGACAGCTCCGAGTCTGAGGTAATTCCTAAACCTGTAAGCTCTTGTTATACTTGTCGTTTATTTCTGTCCGCCTTATCAATGCTGTTTATCAACAGGAGGACACCGGAGCCAGTAACCCGGTGGTTGAAGAGGTAACAATATTTTCCTCCGACTCGGAGCCCTTGCCAAGGCTGAAAACCCGAAGAGTAACCTGGAAAGTAAGCTTTTCCCATCCTTTAGCTTACCAAGATCCTTAATTTATTTTGAAGCGACAGGTTCATGAGAGCCGGCGGCACACCCGGACCAGCAAGGACACTGACCTCTCCTCCGGGTTACCTGATGCATCAAGGAAACGCCGGACCGAGGTGATCGCAAAATTGTACCCTTTTCATCCTTTTGCGGGTGTTATACGCCAACCGCTTAATTCTTCTGACTCAGATTATCAGGAGACTTCCCCTTCTTCCGGCGACTCTATGCAGTCGAATCTGCCGGCTTTCAAGACCGCGCCCGGGTAACGAGAATCATCTCATGTTGTTCTGATCTTTACTCATATTTTTTGTAGTAACCTTTGTTGTTCTTTCAGTGCCCAGGCAAAGCTCACCAAAAGGGTGAAGAAAACCAAGTCGGACGGAGTGCCGGATCTGCCTGAGCCGGAGGTGACGGTCCAAGACCCGCCAGCTGCCTCCGCCCCCGAAGCCACCACTCCAATGGACACGGCGCCTGCAGAAGCTTCAGCTGACCCGGTGGCCTCCGGCTCGGCCCAACCAACAAATGACCCGGACGTGGTAATCACCCGAACGGAATTCGTTGAGCCGGGGAGACCTACCGTGCTGGCCAAGTGCTCCGCTAAGGGGGAGTTGCTGCAGCCCCACCGGGTGAACCTGGACCTCTCCGACTACACCAACCTGAGCATTGGAGAGCTCGTCTCTGGCTACATCAGCCAAGTGCACAAGAGCTGGGACGCCGAGGTTGCCATGGTGACCCAGATCCAGCAGAAGTCTGAGGTAACATTCTTTTGTCCTCTTATTTACTGCTTAGTTACTTGTACCATGCTAGCCCCCAAGTCAACGACTTATGACTGAGTACGTTGTAGACTTAGGTTCCGGCTTACTCCATTTGAACCGGCAATATGTAGGTAGAAAACGTTCAATATGCATTAGCCCCCAAGTGCCAAGTGTCTTTGCTTGGAAAACACTTGGGACTTTGAATTTGTAGAGTAATTGTTCATACCATAACCCGGAAACTTATACAGGCTGCTGGCAAGAAGCTGGAGACTGACCTTGCTGATCTCACGATCCGGCTGAAGATGCAAGAGATGGAAACCCGGAAGGCAAACGCCAAGTTCGTGTCCAGCATCGCCGCGCAAGAGAAGCTGAAGACGGAGTTCGACGCTGAGTGGAAGGCATGGGCCGAAGAAAAGGCCGCATTGGTGACCCGGGCTGAACAGGCGGAGAAGACTCTCTCCGAGAAGACCGCTGAGCTCTCCGGCCTAAAGCGCCAGGTTTCCCAGATGGTGGCTGCCATCTTCGGTAAGTCGCTTCACCGGCTTCATCAAGTTTAAAATGTTTATATCTCATAATTCATCCTTGTCGCCGGCTTATCTGATTCTGATAAACAGGTCCCAGAAGTGCTAACCTCAACCAGAGCGCGGTCACTAAGCTGAAGGCCGTGTATACCCTGGTGGAGCAGCTCTACACCGGGTCACAGCGTGCCTTAGCTGTGGTGGCCCTATCCAACGAGGTGCCGACTCACCTGGCAGAAGTCCTGCGCTGGCTCGCCGTTCTGCCTCAGCGGATTCAAGAACTGCGATGGGCCTCTGCGAGAGCCGGAGAGATCGCCGCGCTGAGCCGGGCCAAGGCATTCCTGCCGGAGTTAGACCCGGCGGACATCGCCCTTGGCTACCCAATCCTGAAGGAAGACGGCTCAGCTTTCAATCAGAAGGACTTCGCAGCTTGCGTGAAGGCTGTACGCCCGGTGGCCACCCTTATCGGGAACGACACAGATCTAACCAAGTACCAGCCGGGTTACAATGCGGAGAATCGGAGGATTCCAACCCCTCGCTATGAAGCCCTCAACTTGATCCCGCCGGCTCGTCAGCACACTTTCGCCCCAGAGATTGACCCGGCCGGGTTAATTGACGAGGAAGCCCAATTCGAAGCTCTCAGCGGCATCGACTGGAAGTCATCAACTTTCCAGGTCTTGGGATCAGCCGGAGGAGAGGATAGGAACGAGCTGGAGACTTCAACCCAGCAAGCATCATAACTCGGCTTGCGGTTTACCAAACAATGCTTCACCCTTTTAGACTTGATGAGTTTTGTAATAGAGTAGGTGCAACAGTTTATCTCTGCCGTGCCATCGTGCACGCATTGAATGCTAAAGTCTTTTGAAGTTGTCTCTTTGATATTTCTCCGAGTCATAATCAATCATTTGTTCTTCATAACCTCAAAAGAGGTGCCTTTAATTATCCTGCATAAAAGGGTAAAGCACAAGTCTCGAGGCGGCTTACCGCCCTGAGAATCATAAGTTAGGATAACCCGGAATATGAATCAAAAAAGGACTTGTCTTCAATTATATCCTGAATACAGCCGTAAGAACATACTTAACGGCCGGCAAGCATACTTCCGGTTTAGATAACCCGGATAAGAAGGTTGGTACCGCAACTCCGGTTTACCTGTCTTATAGCACCCATTGTGTTCAGCAATACTGTAAACCTAAGTTAAGCCGGCAAGGTGAAACCCAGCTATACACACCTTGACATAATCAGAGAAAACTTGTGATAAAGCAGAAGAACTTAGGGGCTTCCAGTTCGAATACGACCAGAGACCCGGCCCAAAGGGGTTAAGCTAAGATTCGGATATGATCATATAGCCCCCAGTGGGTGTGGCGATGCCAATCAAGAGGGTACCGACAACTGTGTTCTCTTTGGTTCGAATACGACCCATGTTTGAACAGGAAGCCCCCAAGTGATTTTAAGAATTGTTTAACGACGCTGATTCGAATACGATCCACGTCAGTTCCCAGAGGGGTTAAACTATGATTCAAATATGACCAAAGGTAACCTCCCAATGAGCTCGGCACTTTGCCAATCAAATGGGTATCGACAGCTATGTTCTCTTTGGTTTGAATACGACCCATGTTTGAACAGGAAGCCCCCAAGTGACCTTATTGCTTACGGCTAAATTCGAATACGATCATAAGCCGGATCCTCCTTTAAGTCATCATGTAATCTTGCAATGAAAACAACACGTGCATATTTGGAGGAGAAAAAAGGACAGAGGTCCTGCTTTATTGCTTATCATAATATATACATGGCTGAGAGAAATATGCACACCACGAGAGCCGGTGGATCAAGTGTAGTAAGGCCGAAGCTGAGCTATGTTCCACGGCCGACGGGTCTCTTCCTCCGACTTACGTGAATCTTTGTGCCCCGAATGTTAATGAGGTAATATGACCCGTTGTGCAAGTTCTTGCTGATCACAAAGGGCCCTTCCCAAGGCGGGGATAACTTGTGTGCATCTGTTTGATCCTGGATGAGCCGGAGCACGAGATCGCCTTCCTGGAAGACCCGGGATTTGACCCGGCGGCTATGATAACGGCGTAGGTCTTGTTGGTAAATCGCTGAACGGGCTGCTGCCACATCACGCTGTTCGTCCAACAAGTCAAGAGCATCTTGGCGTGCCTGTTCATTATCCGTCTCAACATAAGCCGCCACGCGAGGTGAGTCATGACGGATGTCACTGGGGAGGACTGCTTCTGCCCCATAAACCATGAAGAAAGGCGTGAAGCCGGTAGACCTCTTAGGAGTAGTGTTAATGCTCCATAACACGGAGGGCAGCTCCTCCACCCAACAACGCGGCGTCCGTTGCAAAGGGACCAAAAGCCGGGGCTTGATACCCTTCAGAATCTCCTGATTAGCTCTCTCAGCTTGACCATTGGATTGAGGATGAGCCACTGAGGAAACATCAAGTCGGATATGCTCTCGTTGACAAAACTCCTCCATGGCGCCTTTGGAGAGATTGGTGCCATTGTCAGTTATAATGCTGTGTGGAAAACCAAAACGACAGATCACCTTTTTCATGAACTGAACCGTCGTGGCTGCATCACACTTGCTAACTGGCTCCGCTTCAACCCACTTGGTAAACTTGTCAACCGCCACCAAGAGGTGGGTCTTCTTATCCTTGGACCTTTTAAAAGGCCCAACCATATCAAGCCCCCAGACCGCAAAGGGCCAAGTGATTGGGATCATCCTCAGCTCCTGAGCCGGCACATGAGCCCGTCGTGAGAATCTCTGGCAATCATCACATTTACTGACCAAGTCCTCCGCATCAGCATGAGCCGTCTGCCAATAAAAACCATAGCGAAAAGCCTTGGCCACAAGAGACTTTGAGCCGGCGTGATGGCCACAATCCCCTTCATGGATCTCACGCAAATTCTCTTGACCTTCCTCAGGGGAAACACAACGCTGAAACGCCCCCGTAACACTGCGGTGATGCAACTCCCCATTGATAACAATCATTGACTTAGCCCGCCGGGTTATTTGCCTGGCCAAAGTTTCATCCTCAGGCAACTCGCCCCGGGTCATGTAAGCCAGATATGGCATTGTCCAGTCTGGTATGATATGGAGAGCCGCCACCAGTCGTGCCTCCGGGTCAGGGACAGCCAAATCTTCCTCTGTGGGCAACTTAACAGAAGGGCTATACAGGACGTCCAAGAAAGTGTTGGGCGACACCGGTTTTCGCTGAGAGCCTAGCCGGCTTAAAGCATACGCCGCCTCGTTCTTCCTGCGATCGATGTGTTCCACTTGATAACCCTGAAAGTGCCCAGCAATAGCATCAACCTCGCGGCGATAAGCCGCCATGAGAGGGTCCTTGGAATCCCACTTTCCTGAGACTTGTTGAGCTACCAAGTCTGAGTCGCCAAAGCACCTTACCCGGCTTAAGCTCATCTCTTTAGCCATCCGAAGACCATGGAGCAAGGCCTCGTACTCAGCCGCGTTGTTAGTGCAAGGAAACAGCAACTGTAACACATAATGAAACTTGTCACCTTTAGGGGAAGCCAACACGACTCCAGCCCCCGAGCCCTCCAACTGCCTGGACCCATCAAAGTGGATAGTCCAATATGTGTTATCCGGCTTCTGCTCAGGAACTTGTGACTCTGTCCAGTCATTGATGAAATCCACCAAGGCCTGAGATTTAAGAGCAGTGCATGGCACGTACTTGAGACCATGAGGTCCAAGCTCTATAGCCCACTTAGCTACTCTCCCTGTGGCCTCTCTGTTTTGAATGATATCACCAAGAGGGGCAGAACTGACCACAGTGATGGGATGACCCTGGAAATAATGCTTAAGTTTCCGGCTTGCCATGAACACACCATAAACAAGCTTCTGCCAATGCGGATACCGCTGCTTGGACTCAATGAGCACTTCGCTGACATAATAAACAGGCCGCTGAACCAGATGCTCCTTACCCTCTTCTTTGCGCTCCACCACCACAGCCACACTGACGGCTCGTGTGTTAGCAGCCACATACAGCAATAAGGGCTCCTTATCAACCGGAGCAGCAAGGACTGGGGGCTCCGCCAGCTGCTTCTTCAAATCCTCAAAGGCAGTATTAGCTGCATCATTCCAGACAAAGTTATCAGTTTTCTTCATCAACTGATATAATGGCATGGCCTTCTCACCCAAACGGCTTATGAACCGGCCTAAAGCAGTGATGCGACCCGCCAAACGCTGAACGTCATTTATACACGCCGGCTTAGCCAGGGAGGTGATGGCCTTGATCTTCTCCGGGTTAGCTTCAATGCCTCTGTCAGAAACCAAAAAACCCAAGAGTTTGCCTGCAGGAACACCAAAAACACACTTGGCCGGGTTAAGCATCATCTTGTAGACCCGGAGATTATCAAAGGTTTCTCTCAAATCATCTATCAGGGTTTCCTCTTTTATGGACTTAACCAAGATATCGTCCACATAAGCGTGAACATTGCGCCCAATCTGTTTATGAAGACAGTTCTGTACACAACGCTGGTAAGTCGCCTGTGCACACTTGAGTCCAAAGGGCATAGACACGTAGCAGAAGGCTCCAAAGGGAGTGATGAACGCCGTCTTCTCCTGGTCCTTAACTGCCATCTTAATCTGATGATATCCGGAGTAAGCATCCAAGAAACTTAAGCGTGCACAACCTGCCGTAGCATCAATGATTTGATCAATACGTGGGAGGGCAAAAGGATCAGCCGGACACGCCTTGTTTAAGTCCGTGTAGTCCACACACATCCGCCAAGTGCCGTTCTTCTTGAGTACGAGCACCGGGTTAGCTAACCACTCTGGGTGGAAGACTTCAACAATAAACCCGGCTGCCAAGAGCCGGGCCACTTCTTCACCAATAGCCTTCCGCCTCTCTTCATTAAACCGCCGAAGGAACTGCCTGACCGGCTTAAATTTTGGATCAACATTGAGAGTGTGCTCAGCGAGTTCTCTAGGTACACCTGGCATGTCACAAGGTTTCCATGCGAAGATGTCCCTATTCTCACGGATGAACTCGATGAGCGCGCTTTCCTATTTTGGATCCAGATTGGCACTGATGCTAAACTGCTGAGATGAATCCCCTGGAACAAAGTCAACAAGCTTAGTTTCATCAGCCGACTTAAATTTCATCGCCGGCTCATTCTCCGTAGTCGGCTTTTTCAGAGAGGTCATATCTGTAGGGTCAACATTGTCTTTGTAAAACTTCAACTCCTCTGTGCACAAACAGATTCTGCATAAGCCGCATCGCCTTCCTCACACTCCAGAGCCACTTTCCGGCTGCCGTGAACCGTAATGGTACCATTGTGACCCGGCATCTTGAGCTGTAAGTACACATAAAACGGCCGTGCCATGAACTTGGCGTAAGCCGGCCGTCCAAATATAGCATGGTATGGACTTCTTATCTTGACCACCTCAAAGGTCAATTTCTCCACCCTATAGTTGTTCTCATCACCAAAGGCCACTTCCAACTCAATCTTGCCGACTGGATAAGACGACTTACCAGGTACCACACCGTGGAAGATAGTGTTTGACTGGCTAAGATTCTTATCAACCAACCCCATACGGCGAAAATTCTCATAATAGAGGATGTTGATGCTGCTGCCTCCATCCATGAGCACCTTTGTGAACTTATATCCTCCCACTTGAGGAGCCACCACTAAGGCCAAGTGGCCCGGGTTATCCACCCGGGGAGGGTGATCCTCCCTACTCCACACTATAGGCTGCTCAGACCACCGCAAGTAGCGTGGGACCGCCGGCTCAACAGCATTCACTGCCCTCTTATGAAGCTTCTGATCTCGCTTACACAGACTGGTGGTAAACACATGATACTGTCCACCGCTAAGCTGCTTTGGATTGGTCTGATAACCCCCTGCTGCTGTTGATGACCCTGGCCAGACTACTGATTAAAGCCCCCTTGACCGTTCTGAGGACCGGAATTTGAGCCGCCGCCCGGGCCAAGAAAGCCGCCGGCGCCTGAGCCGCCGCCCGGGCCATTGTAATTCTTAAAGGCCTTCATGATTGCACAATCCTTCCACAGATGAGTTGCTGGCTTCTCTCTAGAGCCATGCCTTGGACAAGGTTCATTCAACAGCTGCTCCAGCATCGGACCTGACCCGCCGCCTCGGGGAGGGGGCCTCCCTTTGAGTTGCTGGTTATTACCTTGTGAGCTGGCATTGGCTACAAACTCTAGGCTGCCATCGGCCTTGCACTTGCCTCCTCCTTGGTTCATCGGGTTAAACTGAGGACCCTTGCCATTGCCATTCTTCTTTCCCTTCCCTGTCCTTTCATCATCTGAAGGGGGATCCTTGGTACCATCAGAATCGGCGTACTTGACAAGAGCCGCCATTAGTGTACCCATATCACTACAATCGCGCTTAAGCCGCCCGAGTTTCATCTTCAGGGGCACAAACGACAATTCTGCTCCAGCATTAAAACCGCTGAGCCGGCATCCATCTTGTCTGACGAGTGTATGATCTCCTTAACCCGGCGAACCCAATGTGTCGTAGACTCACCCTCCTGCTGCTTACAGTTAGTCAAATCCACAATTGACATAGACTGCCTACAGGTATCTTGGAAGTTTTGGATGAACCGGGCTTTCAGCTCAGCCCAAGACCCAATGGAATTCGGTGGTAGCCCTTTCAACCAAGTGCGGGCAGTCCCATCTAACATCATGGTGAAATACTTAGCCATGGCCGCCTCACTGACCTCCAGCAGCTCCATAGCCATCTCATAACTCTCGATCCAGGCTGCAGGCTGTAAGTCTGCTGTGTAATTAGGCACCTTCCTAGGGCCTTTGAAGTCCTTAGGTAGACGCTCATTGCGGATAGCTGGTACTAAACAAGGGACGCCCCCAGTCCTGGTGGGGATACCCACGTCGACGGAAGTCGTCGGATAAGCCGGGGGGGTCTGGTAAACCGTCAATTGAGGCACTTGCTCCGCCTCTTGCCGTGCTCTGTCCTGGTCTGCTGCGTGAAAGGCTCCATTATGAACCGGGCCGTGGCCAGGGGGCGGGTCATGGCGTCGGACGTTACTTGAGCCGGTTGCTGAGACCATGTGCCGGCTGTAACTCGGGCTCTGGCCTGGCTGAGGGGTCGAGTGGATCCTGTCCCGGCTGTAGGAGTACGCCTCTTGCTGTGCCAGTGCTGTCTGAAGGAGTTCCCTGACCCGGCGTGTTTCAATAGCCGTCGGAGAGTCGCCGTCGACTGGGAGAGCCGCCAGCCGGGCTGCCGCAGCGACCATGTTCTCCAGTGGGTTATTATAATGACCCGGGGGTATTGGCACGTACTGAGGCGGGGCAGGGGCACCTGGGGAGGCCCCATCACCATTGGCTGAATAGGGGTTCCAGACCCGGGCACTATGACCACTGGCGGGTTATTAGACCCTGCACCTGGCGTGTTGAAGAGATTGCGTGGATCGTAAACCGGAGGGAGTCGAGATTGGGTCTTTTGATGCCTCCTTCTCATGACCTCATTGGACACGTTCTGATCCATCGTGAGTTGGAAGGACCGCGCCTGGATCAACTGAGTTTGGGCCTCGAGAGCCGCCCTCTCCGCAGCCATCCTGATCCCTTCCGCTGCAAGCTCCTCCTTAGCTTTCACTAGATCCAATTTTAACTGTGCCACCTCCGCATCATGCTGAGCTTGATCCGCCGGGTCAACCGTGGCGGTTAACAGGGCCGTCATCTTGTCCGTGAGATCCATCAGTACCTGAGCCAGAGAAGGCACCAGGTTTCCCGCTCCAGCAGCGGGGTTCTGAACAGGCTATGCGCCAGCCATAAAGACTCCAACCTGACTTGGCGGCTCAAACGGGTCTGGAATACTGTCACCATCGGAACAACCCATGAGCCTGCCATCTTGAAGTTGATACAACGAGTTTGACTCATCGGTGGCCGACTCGCCGTCAGAGCCGGCGGCCGCCTCATCACCGGACCCAGACAGATCAGAGGGCCCTCCATGGATACATCCCACAAACGCGCGCCTTAAGGTAGGCCGGGCCCGGGCGGGTCGTGCACGCTGAGCCGTCTCGATGAGATCGGCGCAGAGATCCGGCTCAGGGCCCGGCTCACCAATCTTGCCAATGAAAACATGAATTCCGCCGAAGGGGACCCGGTACCCGTACTCAATTGAGCCGGCGTCGGGGCCCCAGTTTGCATCGTCGATGTAGAGCTTGCCGCGACGACTCTTGGTCGTCCGGCCCACAGCGTATCCCTTGAGCCCTTCGAAGCTTCCCTTCAAGAACTCAAATCCACTGTGCGCTGGCCCCACGGTGGGCGCCAACTGTCATGGAATTGTCACGGCAGATGTCCTCGAGCTAGGACTTAGTCGTGGAGCCATCGTGACTAGGAAGCTTGAAGGGTTAATGCGGGACAAGGAACACGAGGGTTTATACTGGTTCGGCCCCTTACGGTGAAGGTAAAAGCCTACGTCCAGTTTGATGTGGTATTGATTAGGGTTTCGATAACCAGGGAGCTAAACTGCTATGCCCGGCTCTCGATGAGATTGTCCTCGTCCCTAAACCGCTGCCGGGTCGTCCCTTTATATAGGGAGGCTGACGCCCAGCAGCTCTCAGAGTCCCGGCCGGCTCATAAGAGTGTCCGGCTCGGACTCTCAACTATTCTTGCCTTACACTACAAGTTCTACCATAGTAATGATTGTAACTACGGGCCTTAAGCCATCTCCGGGTCTTAAGCCCATCTTTGGCCCACCGTCTTTAAGCTTGGCGCCGGGTTTCTGGCAGCGACCATATGAGTAACCCGGCCCCTCCTGGCGGGTGACTCTAAGGTCTATATCCTCAACAGTCGCCCCTCCTCGTCCCCGCTGCCGTCTCCGGCGCCGCTCCGGCGAACCGCCTCGGGAGTCCTAGCTCGATCTAGATCGGGTCAAAGTCGAGGGTTGACTTTTCCTCTCCCCCCCCCCGAAATTCCCAAGTTTTTGTATTTTTACATTATATACCCCTGATCATCATGGCATAACTCTCTGCATATAGCTCCGTTTCGCGCGTGTAATATATCGAAATGTTCGCCTCATGATGCTCTACATTTTGTTCCATTGCACAATGTTCATTTGAGTCCATGTTGATGCCCAAATCTCTGGTGCAAGAGTGCTAGTTGCTGTTATCTGCTGGTTCTTATCAGAACTTGTGGATTTGTTATTTTTGTATCATTTAATCTGTGCATCTTATGGGCATGAGCTCTACATGTGTTTTGTTGTATGACATGCCATGTTTCCAGTGGTGTATGCCATGTATTTTTGTGATCTCTTTGGTGACTAGCACAAGCATGCAAACTAGGCTCCGTAATGTTTCTGATTCCAGGGACTTGGTAATTTCTCCAAGTCCTTGTCTGCTGTTATTTTGTTGCCATGTAAACTTGATGCTACAGAGAGATCCATGCATATTTTGGAGATGTTCAGTAAGGATGTTTTGTAGATATTATTGTAATTGATCCATTCCTGCCCTTGTTTGCAATTATGGAGTGCCATAGCATGACTCAATCTTGCTCTACTTTTGCTGTAAAATATTTCTGGCAGATTGTTTACGTGTTATTCAATTTTGCCAAGCTTGTTGTAGTTTATCCAAATATGCTATGTACTTGCTCTTGCCATGGATATCTTCATAAACATGCCATCTTGCTGTAGGTATGCTTGTTTTGTCATGCATTGCTTTTTGGTGAGTGCATCAAGCTCACCAAGATGCCTTCATATTATTGTTTCTGCCATGCTCTGTTTTCTGCGAAGTCTGAAACCTGTTAACGAAACTTGCTATGTTTACATGGTTGCCATCATATCTTCTGATCCTTTTTGGCTTATGGTCATTAAGGGGCTTTTGTCATATGCATTTATTAGAATACTCCCATGCCTTGTTTTCCTATGCTAACTTCCTGTAGCATGTTGATTTTGTGCTCTGAACATTGCTACCTGATGCTGTTTCAGACATGTCCAGTAATTTCACCAAGTCTGTGAACCTGTTATCTTGTGCACTTTTGCCATGCTTGTTTGAGCTTGTTATGTTGTGATCTAGCCGTAGCTCAGTGTTCATCTTTTGTCAAGCATCGCCTGTAGATTACTGTAATATGATTTGTTGCTATGTTGGAGTGCTGTAGTACTGTTACTTGTTGCATTCTAAGTGCTATCATGCTGTTAATCGCAGATTCGTGTCATTCTTGTTTTACTTGCCATTTGCAAACCGTGCATCCGTTTCCGGTGATCTTTATATCGATTTCGACCGAAATCATCCCATCTTTCCAGTGGCATGCTTGGTTTGCCAAGTTACTGCCTTGTTCATCATTTTCCTTCCGGAGCACGCATACACATCGCATATCATATCTTGCATATCATTCATGTTTTGCATCATGTTGCTTGTGCATTTCTCGTGATTGATTGTGGTTCCGTTGCTTGTGTTCTTGTGTTGGGTAGAGCCGGGAGACGAGTTCGTGAACGAGGAACCTGTTGAGTACGCGTACGAGGATCAAGCTCTCGACAACTCTGAGAACCTTGCAGGCAAGATGACCACCCCTCGAAATCACTTCTATCTTTGCTTTGCTAGTTGTTCATTCTATTGCCATGCTACGCTACCTACCACTTGCTATATCATGCCTCCCATATTTCCATGTCAGCCTCTAACCATCCTTTCCTAGCAAACCGTTGTTTGGCTAAGTTACCGCTTTGCTCAGCCCCTCTTATAACGTTGCTAGCTGCAGGTGAAGTTGAAGTTTGTTCAATGTCGGAACATGGATATGTTGGGATATCACAATATCTCTTATTTAATTAATGCATCTATATATTTGGTAAAGGGTGGAAGGCTCGGCCTTATGCCTGGTGTTTTGTTCCACTCTTGCCGCCCTAGTTTCTGTCATACCGGTATTATGTTCCTTGAGTTTGCGTTCCTTACGCGGTTGGGTGATTTATGGGACCCCCTTGACAGTTCGCCTTGAATAAAAATCCTCCAGCAAGGCCCAACTTTGGTTTTACCATTTGCCACCTAAGCCTTTTCCCCCGGGTTTCGTGAGCCCGAGGGTCATCTTTATTTAAACCCCCGGACCAGTGCTCCTTCGAGTGCTGGCCCAAACCGAGCGATGTCCAGCGCCCCCTGAGCAACCAGGGTCTATGCCAACCCGACGTCTGGCTCATCCATTGTGCCCTGAGAACGAGATATGTGCAGCTCCTATCGGGATTTGTCGGCACATTCGGGCGGCTTTGCTGGTCTTGTTTTACCATTGTCGAAATGTCTTGTAAACCGGGATTCCGAGTCTGATCGGGTCTTTCTGGGAGAAGGTTTATCCTTCGTTGACCGTGAGAGCTTATGATGGGCTAAGTTGGGACACCCCTGCAGGGTATTATCTTTCGAAAGCCGTGCCCACGGTTATGAGGCAGATGGGAATTAGTTAATGTCCGGTTGTAGAGAACTTGTCACTTGACCCAATTAAAATACATCAACTGTGTGTGTAGCCGTGATGGTCTCTTCTCGGCGGAGTCCGGGAAGTGAACACGGTTTGAGTTATGTATGACGTAAGTAGGAGTTCGGGATCACTTCTTGGTCACTACTAGATGACGACCGTTCCGTTGCTTCTCTTCTCGCTCTCATTTGCGTATGTTAGCCACCATATATGCTTAGTGTCTGCTGCAGCTCCACCACATTACACCATCCTTTCCTATAAGCTTAAATAGTCTTGATCTCGCGGGCATGAGGTTGTTGAGTCCTCGCGACTCACAGATTCTACCAAACAGTTGCAGGTGCCGACGATGCCAGTGCAGATGATGGGATCGACCTCAAGTGGGAGTTCGATGAGGAACGTGGTCGTTACTATGTGTCTTTTCCTGATGATCAGTAGTGGAGCCCCGTTGGGACGATCGGGGATCTAGCATTTGGGGTTATCTTATTTTCATTTGGATCTTGACCGTAGATGGTCTATGTGTGTATTTTGGATGATGTATGAATTATATTTATGTATTGTGTGAAGTGGCGATTGTAAGCCAACTCTTTATCCCATTCTTATTCATTACATGGGATTGTGTGAAGATGACCCTTCTTGTGACAAAACCACAATGCGGTTATGCCTCTAAGTCGTGCCTCGACACGTGGGAGATATAGTCGCATCGTGGGCGTTATAGATCCTCCCGCCTCGGCGAAACCAATAAGGCTTTGAATGGTGGCTCTCCACTCATCCATCTGATTGGCTGCAAGTGGAAATCTCAATAGCTATTGTGCCCGCGCCATGGCCTCTGAAGCGGTGCTTGGCATGGGTGATGACGTGGATCGTAACATCGCCCGGCTCCTGACGGTGCCGTGGCCGTGTCGTGCTCTCATCGTCGTGATTCAGCCGCCTGGATGGCATGTTGATGAGGTGGAGGTGCTTGAGGATCAGCGGCTCTGTTTGTCGCATCGGCTGGGTCAACTCGTTTCAGGGGTTGCACATGCCCTGCGGTCGCACCCGTAGTAGGAGCGGCCAGAGAGTTGCGATTCTCCCCAGAGCGACTGCCGCCGCTGTGGCTGTGCCCTTAGGCAGGGCGGAGAGTTGCAGAAGGAATGATCTCTCCACCCGTACCTCATGGAGCGTGGTCGCTAGGATGCTGTTGGCGTTGTCCTTCTCTGGTGCCTCCAGCTCCTGCTTCGACCGCAGGGGAGGTGGTGATGACGCCGCCTGCGCCAACCACGTCCCCCGCAGCGTCCACATCCCCATGTCCCCGTAGACCCCACAACATTAGTGGTCGCGTGCGGCGGGGCCTTCGAGGTGGACGGGTGGGCCGCAACACCGGGCTTCTTCTTGGGCGCCATGGTCGATGGATCCATCGATGAAGAAAACGATGATGAAGATGACGTGATGTGCATGCTTCTCGGGTTCGCGCAAGCGCTTCCCCCTACCTGGCGCGCCAAAGATGTCGTGCGAAACCATGGCCACCTATGGGGCCATGAGCCCCTAGTGGTTCGGTAGGGGGGATGAGCGCGTTGCACAAAGAGCGGAGAATCATAGCACGACACGACAGAGATCACACGGGTGATTTACCCAGGTTCGGGCCGCCGTGAGGTGTAAAACCCTACTTCTACCTTGGTGGATTGATGGTGGATTGTGGTGGAAACGCAGTGTTCTAGCCCGACAGGGTAGCCTCAGGGCGAGAGCGGCTACGCGCGTATGAGTGTACAAGGGTCTGAATCCTTTCTATGGTAGCCACGGGCCTCCTTTTATAGATCAAGGGGTCACCACAGTGGCAAATCAGTCATTGTGCACTGATTAGATAGCAAACAGTGCTATCATACTACCTAACTCTGCAGACAGGGCAGAGCACATTAAATGCGCCGCTTAGTGTCACATCATGGTGTGCACGGCAAGCCTTGCCGGGCTGTTCGGCCACCTTCTCGCCTGCCTGCTTGACACATCTGTGGACATGTGTCATTTGGAGGTGATTTCCATAGGAAGTGGCTGCCATGTGGTAAAGAACAGTCACTTAGTCACTTGGGGGCTTGACACTGCACCGATCGATGACTTGCGTCGCTGTGAGGTGGAGCGGTGAAGCCTTGGCGGGGTAGTTTACCTTCATAGGGCCCGGCAGGACTGCCAGGACAGTTTCGAGGCTTGTCTTCGGGGTAACCTTGACCTTGCCAGGCTCGCCTGCCCGAGAAGGAGGGTTTTCCCTTAGTGATATCTTGTCCTTTTGGCTTGACTTGGTCTTCTTGATCCGCACTCTGATTCCATCAAAGCATTGGTCTCGTCTGCTTGGTCTGGACTTCGATGTTGCAATCTTGCTCTTAGGCCTGTGCACAGTCTGGGCAACAGACCCAGGGTCTGTTGCACCGACAGTCGAGTTTTGACATGAAGATTTCAATATTCAAGCATATCAATAAGCAACCATGTCTTTCAAAATATCAACACTAAAGAAAGTTATCCCTAGCCCATCATGCTCAATCATTGATCCATGATACGTCTCTGTCGTATCTACTTTTCCTAACGCTTTTTCTCTTGTTTTGGACTCTAATTTGCATGATTTGAATGAAACTAACCTGGACCAACGTTGTTTTCAGCAGAACTACATGTTGTTGTTTTTGTGCAGAAATAAAAGTTCTCAGATTGAAAAAAAACTTTTTGGAGAATTTTTATACAATATAAGAAAAATACTGGAGCCAAGAACCGCCGGAGGGGGCCCCTGGGTGAGCACAACCCACCGGGGCGTGCCCCCCTCAGGCGCGCCCATGTGGGTTGTGCCCACTTGGTGGCCCCGCAGACCCTGATTCCAACGCTGTAATATCCAATTTATCCAGAAAAAATCAGGGAGGAAGAATTGTCTCGTTACGCGATGCGGAGCCGCGGCCACCTCCTGTTCTTCATCGGGAGGCCAGATTTGGTGTCCGTTTTGGGCTCCGGAGAGGGGGATCTTCGATATTCATCATCACCAACCCTCCTTCATCGCCAATTCCATGATGCTCCCCACCGGGAGTGAGTAATTCCTTCGTAGGCTCACTGGTCGATGATGAGTTGGATGAGATTCATCATGTAATCGAGTTACTTTTGTTATGGCTTGATCCCTAGTATCCACTATGTTCTGAGATTGATGTTGATATGACTCTGCCATGCTTAATGCTTGTCACTTTGGGCCCGGGTGCCATGATTTCAGATATGAACCGTTTATGTTTTCACCATTATATCTATATTCTAGATCTGATCTTGCAGGTTATATTCACCTATTACGTGTTATGATCCGTAAACCCCGGAGTGAGAGTAGTCGGGATACTTTTCGGTGATGACCGTAGTTTGAGGAGTTCATGTATTCACTATGTGCTAATGCTTTGTTCCGGTTCTCTATTAAAAGGAGGCCTTAATATCCCTTAGTTCTCATATGGACCCTGCTGCTATGGGAGGGTAGGACAAAAGATGTCATGCAAGTTCTTTCCATAAGCACGTATGACTATTTATGGAATACATGCGTACATTATATTTATGAAATGGAGATAGTTTTGTATCGCCCTAGGTTATGACTATTATATGATGAATATCATCAAATGAATCCACCGATCTAATGCCTATGAATTTCTCTTATATTGTTCTTGCTAAGTTACTACTGCTATTGTTGTTGTTACACTTCCTACAAAATCATTGCTATCACTGTTACCGCGTTACTATTATTGTTGCTACTACTATAAAAACCATCATATTACATTGCTACTAATCACTTTCCCGCAGATAACTAATCTCTAGGTGTGGTTGAATTAACAAGTCATCTACTAATACTTGGAAATATTCTTTGGCTCCCCTTGTGTCGAATCAATAAATTTGGGTTGAATACTCTACCCTCGAAAACTGTTGCGATCCCCTATACTTGTGGGTTATCAAGATCTTTTTCTGGCGCCATTGCCGAGGAGCATAGCTATATTTTTTGAGTCACTTTGGATTATTATCAATTTATCATTATGAAGAATATGAAGGATACCAGGACTAAAATATTTCCCTCTAAGACGAGGGGAGGTAAGGAACTGCCATCTGCTACTTCTTGAGCTTGCGTCAGTTTTTTCCTTGAAGAGGAAAGGGTGATGCAGCAAAGTAGTGTTGGGAAACGTTGCATGGAAAACAAAACTTCTTCTACGAACACGCCAGATCTATCCATGGAGATGCATAGGAACGAAGGGGGAGAGTGTGTCTATGTACCCTCGTAGATCGTAAGCGGAAGCGTTTAACAACGTGGTTGATGTAGTCGAACTTCTGAGCGTTCCAACCGATCGAGAACCGAACGTACGACACCTCCGCGTTCAGCACACGTTCAGCTCGATGACATCCTCCGCCTTCTTGATCCAGCAAGACAGCGAGGCAGTGGATGAGTTCTGGCAGCAAGACAACGTGGCGACGGTGATGGTGAAGCTATCTCCACAGGGCTTTGTCTAAGCACTATGAAAATATGACCGGGGGTGTAAACGGTGGAGGGAGGCGCCGCACACGGCTAAGACAATGTTGTGGTGTGCTAGGTGCCCCGTCTCACATATATATAGGTGGGGGAGGAAGGAGCAGCCAGGAGGGCATCCCAAGTAGGCCGAATCCTACTTGGGTCCTCCCCAAGTGGCGCCCCCTTCCTTATTTGCCGGAGAGGGAAGGAAAGGGGGGAGAGGGAAGGAAGGGGAGGCCGAATCCTCCCCCGTTTCCTTTTCCCACTTGGGCGGCTGCCATAGGGGTGCACCAGCCCCTTGTGGGCTGGTGTGCTCCCCTCTAATGGCCGAATAGGCCCACTAACCTCCCGGGGGTGTCCGGTACCCCCTCTGGTACTCCGATGACTACCCGGTACACTCTGAAACACTTCTGGTGTCCGAATATCATCATCCCATATATCAATCTTTACCTCTCGACCATTTCAAGACTCCTCGTCATGTCCGTGATCACAACCGGTACTCCGAACAACACTCGGTCAGCAAATTATATAACTCATATAACACTAATGGTCAACGAACGTTAAGCGTGCGGACCCTATAGGTTCGAGAACTATGTAGACATGACCGAGACAACTCTCCGGTCAATAACCAATAGCGGAACCTGGATGCCCATATTGGCTCCTGCATATTCTACGAAGATCTTTATCGATCGAACTGTTATGACAACATACGTAATTCCCTTTGTCCATCGGTATGTTACTTGCCCAAGATTCGATCATGGGTATCTTCACCCAGTTCAATCTCATTATCGGCAAGTCTCTTTACTCATTCTGTAATACATCATCTTGCAACTAACTCATTAGTCACTTTGCTTGCAAGGCTTCTTATGATGTGTATTACCGAGAGGGCCCAGAGATACCTCTCCGATACTCGGAGTGACAAATCCTAATCTCGAGCTATGCCAACTCAACAAACACCTTCGGAGATACCTGTAGAGCATCTTTACGATCACCCATTTACGTTGTAACGTTTGATAGCACACAAGGTATTCCTCCGGTATTCGGGAGTTGCATAATCTCATAGTCGAAGGAATATGTATTTGACATTAAGAAAGCGATAGCAATAAACTGAACAATCAATATGCTAAGCTAACGGATGGGTCTTGTCCATCACATCATTCTCCTAATGATGTGATCCCATTATCAAATGACAACACATGTCTATCATTAGGAAACCTTAACCATCTTGGATCAACGAGCTAGTCTAGTAGAGGCTTACTAGGGACACGGTATTTGTTTATGTATTCACACATGTATTTAAGTTTCCAATCAATACAATTCTAGCATGAATAATAAACCTTTATCATGTATAAGGAAATATTAAATAACAACTTTATTGTTACCTCTAGGGCATATTTCCTTCAGTCTTCCACTTAGACTAGAGTCAATAATCAAGAGTACATTGTAATGAATCTAACACCCATGGAGTCTTGGTGCTGATCATGTTTTTCTCATGAAAGAGGCTTAGTCAACGGGTCTGCCACATTCAGATCCGTATGTACTTTGCAAATTTCTATGTTTCCATCCTTGACCTTTTCACGAATGGAGTTGAAGCGTCTCTTGATGTGTTTGGTTCTCTTGTGAAACCTGGATTCCTTCGCCAAGGCAATTGCTCCAATGTTCTCCCAAAAGATTTTCATTGGAACAGATGCACTAGGTATTACACATAGATCGGATATGAACTCCTTCATCCAGACTCCTTCATGTGCTGCTTCCGAAGAAGCTATGTGCTCCGCTTCACACATAGATCCTGCCACGACGCTCTGCTTGGAACTGCACCAACTGACAGCTCGACCATTCAATATAAATACATAACCGGTTTGTGACTTAGAGTTATCCAGATCACTATCAAAGCTAGCATCGACGTAACCATATACGACGAGGTCTTCATCACCTCCATAAAAGTGAAACATATCCTTGGTCATTTTTAGGTACTTCATGATGTTCTTGACCGCTGTCGAGTGATCCACTCCTGGATTACTTTGGTACCTCCCTGCCAAACTTATGGCAATGCACACATCAGGTCTGGTACACAACATAGCATACATGATAGAACCTATGGCTAAGGCTTAGGGAATGACTTTCATTTTCTCTCTATCTTCTGCAGTGGTCAGGCTTTAAGTCTAGCTCAATTTCACACCTTGTAACACATGCAAGAACCCTTTCTTTGACTGGTCCATTTTGAACTTCTTCAATACTTTATCAAGGTATGTGCTTTGTGAAAGTCCTATTAAGCATCTCGCTCTATCCCTATAGATCTTGATGCCTAATATATAAGCAGTTTCACCAAGGTCCTTCATTGAAAAATTCTTATTCAAGTATCTTTTGATGCTACCTAGAAATTCTATATCATTTCCAATCAACAATATGTCATCCACATATAATATTAGAAATTCTACAGAGCTCCCACTCACTTTCTTGTAAATACAGGCTTCACCATAAGTCTGTATAAAACCATATGCTTCGATCACCTCATCAAAGCGTATATTCCAACTCCGAGATGCTTGCACCAGTCCATAGATGGATCGCTGGAGCTTGCACACTTTGTTAGCACCTTTAGGATCGACAAAACCTTCTGGTTGCATCATATACAACTCTTATTTAAGAAATCCATTAAGGAATGCCGTTTTGACGTCCATTTGCTAGATTTCATAATTATAAAATGCGGCAATTTCTAACATCATTCGGACTGACTTAAACATCGCTATGGGTGACAAGGTCTCATTATAGTCAACCCCTTGAACTTGTCGAAAACCTTTCGTGACAGTCGAGCTTTGTAGATGGTGGCATTACCATCAGCATCTGTCTTCTTCCTGAAGATCCATTTATTCTCAATGGCTTGCCGATCATCGGGCAGGTTCACCAAAGTCCACACTTTGTTCTCATACATGGATTCTATCTCAGATTTCATGGCCTCAAGCCATTTATTGGAATTTGGGCTCATCATAGCTTCTTCATAGTTCATAGGTTCGCCATGGTCTAGTAACATGACCTCTAGGACAGGATTACCATACCACTCTGGTGCGGAACGTGCTCTTTTCGACCTATGAGGTCCAGTAGTAACTTGATCTGATGTTTCATGATCATCATCATTAGCTTCCTGTCTAGTTGGTGTAGGCATCACGGGAATGGATTTCTCTGATGTGCTACTTTCCAAATTGAGAGAAGGTACAATTAGCTCATCAAGTTCTACTTTCCTCCCACTCACTTCTTTTGGGAGAAACTCCCTGTCTAGAAGGGTTCCATTCTTGGCAACAAAGATCTTGCCTTCGGATCTGTGGTAGAAGGTGTACCCAATTGTTTCCTTAAGGTATCCTATGAAGACACACTTCTCCAATTTGGGTTTGAGCTTATCAAGCTGAAGCCTTTTGACATAAGTGTCGCAATGCCAACTTTAAGAAATGACAGCTTAGGTTTCTTGCCAAACCACAGTTCATACGGTGTCGTCTCAACGGATTTAAACGGTGCCCTATTTAATGTGAATGCGGCTGTCTGTAATGCATAACCCCAAAACGATAGTGGTAAATCGGTAAGAGACATCATAGATCGCACCATATCTAATAAAGTATGATTACGACGTTCGGACACACCATTACTCTGTGGTGTTCCAGGTGGCGTGAGTTGTGAAACAATTCCACATTGTTTTAAATGAAGGCCAAACTCGTAACTCAAATATTCACCTCCGCGATCAGATCGTAGAAACTTTATTTTCTTGTTATGATGCCCGCCGCATGCTTCAACACTCATCGGACCGCATACATCAATATGTATTATTTCCAATAAGTCATTAGCTCGATCCATTGTTCTGGAGAACGGAGTTTTAGTCATCTTGCCCATGAGGCATGGTTCACAAGTATCAAATGATTCATAATCAAGTGATTCCAAAAGTCCATCTGCATGGATTTTCTTCATGCGCTTTACACCAATATGACCTAAACGACAGTGCCACAAATATGTTGCACTATCATTATCAACTTTGTATCTTTTGGCATCAATATTATGAATATGTGTATCACTACGATCGATATTCAACAAGAATAGACCATTCATCAAGTGTGCATGACCATAAAAGATATTACTCATATAAATAGAACAACCATTATTCTCCGATTTAAATGAATAACCATCTCGCAATAAACAAGATCCAAATATAATGTTCATGCTCAATGCTGGCACCAAATAACAATTATTTAGATCTAAAACTAATCCCAAAGGTAGATGTAGAGGTAGGGTGCCGACGGCGATCACATTTACCTTGGAACAATTTCCGACGCGCACCGTCACCTCATCCTTAGCCAATCTTCGTTTATTCCGCAGCTCCTATTTCGAGTTACAAATATGAGCAACCGAACCAGTATCAAATACCCTACTATGAGCATTAGTAAATTACACATAAATAACATGTATATCAAATATACCTTTGTTCACTTTGCCATCCTTCTTATCCGCCAAGTATTTGGGGCCAGTTCCGCTTCCAGTGACCAGTCCCTTTGCAGTAGAAGCACTCATTTTCAGGCTTGGGTCCAGCTTTGGGCTTCTTCCCGGGAGTGACAGCTTCCTTGCCATTCTTCTTGTAGTTCCCTCTCTTTCCCTTCCCCTTTTTCTTGAAACTAGTGGTCTTGTTAACCATCAACACCGGATGCTCCTTATTGATATCTATGTCCGCGGCCTTAAGCATTGCGAAGAGCTCAGGAATCGTTCTATTCATCCCTGCATATATAGTTCATCGTGAAGCCTTTGTAGCTTGGTGGCAGTGTCAGGACCCCGATCCTAAGTCACACCAATCTAGCAGGTAACACACACTTTGTGGCCTCATGCACGGTATTCCCACGGCTGCAGCCTTACCTTGGCTGGGGCCATTTGCGCCTTTTGGCTCACGTATATGATTGTGACGCTCGCATCCATATGACAGAGAACCCGGGCCGACATGACTAGTCGTAAACCCAAGGTGGCACAAACTTACAGGAACATGCATACGTAACACAACAATGAACGTGTCGGTCATCAACGTATGAACCCAAGTTGTAGCAAGCTACAGGGACTTAAAGGAACAACACGTGAAATTTCCCTGAAGGGACAGACACATGAACTAAGAGGGATACATGCCGGCCAACCTAAGTGTTCCAGAGCAGTACCGAACTACCATGGCTAAGTGGAAGCGGTAGGAGACATTTCCCCATAAGGAAGGCAACCAAGAATAAACAACCAGGTGCTGGATCCCACACATACCAAGCATTTCAATAACATACACACAGTATGCTCGATATGTGTAAATACAACATGGCATCACAACAAAACTCTACGACTCAAAGTATTTATTCAATAGGCTCCGAGGAGCCAGATATAACAAACATGGGTCTCATGACCTAGCATTCAAGTCATTCAAACAACAAGCACATGCGAAAGCATAAACATGTCTGAGTACAGACATCTGAAAAGAAAGAAGGCTAGAAATCTGTCTACCTACAAGACCCTCCAAAGGAGCCAGACCTCTGTCTAGGATTCCCAAGCTAATTGTCGAAGCCCACGTGAAACTACTAGTGAGAACAAAGTCTCTCTCCGAAAACATTAGTTAAGCAAACATGAGTAAAAATATACCCAACAAGACTTACATCAGAACTAGGTACAGATGCATCAGTATCAACAAGGGGGTTGTGGGGTTTAACTGCAGCAAGCCAGCTTTGACTGTGGCTATCCTGAACTATGACTGAAAGTAATTCCTTTGAGGTGGCGCACACGAGTCCACATATTCACCATATCAATACACCACTATGGATCCGCTTCCATCTCCCTATGAGAAGGCCATCCATAGCACTCACGCTTATCTTACGCATTTTAGAGTATCCACTTCAAGTTATCTATGAAC
This sequence comes from Triticum aestivum, assembly GCF_018294505.1. NCBI lineage: Eukaryota > Viridiplantae > Streptophyta > Magnoliopsida > Poales > Poaceae > Triticum > Triticum aestivum. Next base: position 159,698,760 of record NC_057805.1, read on the forward strand.
CATAGAAGCGTTCCAAGTAGTCCATATCCGCGGATGCGGCTATTTGAATAGATCATAATAACCCTGCAGGGGTGTACTTCTTCACACACGCTCCCGCCACTTACCGCCATGTACACGTCATGTATCTCGGCAACCTTCAAGCGGAAGCTCGGCGAGGGTGTCAGCCATGACCTGACTAACCACGTAAGTCTCTAGTCCAGGTTTATTGCCTATCTGAGACTAAACCCGCAAAGGAAGTCTGGCTGAAGTTTCCATCACGACCCCAAATGATGTGAGCAGGGTTCCCAAGCCCACCATCCGGGTGCCACTTGGTACACCGTGCCACTTTGCCTAGTTTGTCCCAAGCCCACTTGTACTGGGTGCCACTTGGTAGACTACTAGCACTACCTACAAACATCAGAAACTAGTTGCAACACTTGGACAGAGATCAAGGCGATTAATAAGCCGAGAGGGGCAGAGTTACCGGAACCCAATGTGTGGCAGTAACTGTCTTGGATCACAAACATAGAACTGAGTTCCTGAGGACGGTTTCAATGGGACAACCCACCATGTACTCCTACATGGCCTCTCATTGCTACCTTTACCAAATCGGGTTCACATACTTAGCTCTCAAAAGTAGGACATGTTCATCACCGTCCCAATCCATCCTAGATAAATCAGACCTGAAACAACTCTAAGCATAGCAGGAATAGCAAGCAAGCATGTATGAGTAGGCACATCATGGCTCAACCAACTCCTATTCATGCTAGTGGGTTTCAACTATTTACTGTGGCAAAGATAGGTCATGCAGAGGAATGGGTTCAGCTACCGCAGCATGTAACAATTGAATCATTGTTGTCCTAATGCAGAAAAAGAGCACATGAGTGAGAGAGTGGGATTGTATCAAAGTGATCAAGGGGGTTTGCTTGCCTGGCACTTCTGAAGATAGCATTGGGTCTTCATCAGTGTCATCGATCACATCGTCGGAACAACGTATACTGAGAGGGGACAACCACCGACAAACAAGAGGGAACACAATCAATGCAATGCAACAATATGATGCATGATCATGACATGGCAACATGCTAGTGTTTGGGATAATGCAACTAGCAACTAGATTAAATGACGTTGATTTGAACACGAGATTCAAATTCAAACTCCATATAAGATATTTAAATTGCCACTTATCAAATCATCATATACAACAACTTTAGGTTCTTCAAACATGCATGAAAATGCCATAAACAGATTCTTTGGATTTTTCTGATCACTTTCCATATATAAATTATTTTTATTGGAGTTGTAGATTATTTTATATGATTTTTAGAAGTTTAAAGCATTTTCTGGAGTTTCCAGGATTAAATTTAATCCAGAAAATCATTAACGACGTCAGCACTATGACACAACTGCATCAGCAGGTCAACCGAGTTGACCAGGGTCAAACCTGACCAATGGGGTCCAATGGTCAGTGACCCAGGGTTATTTCCGGTCAAAGCCGGCGCTGACTAGGGTTTGACCCCACGCTGGGGCCCACTGTTAGTGGCTCTCGGCTCTAACTAAATGTGGTTAGCACCTAATGTAATGACGCCATGTCAGCACGACGGAGTTTGGCTGGCCGCGGTGTCAAATCCCAGTGGAGGTTGCCGGAGCGGCGCTATGGGCGGTGTTGGGTCAAGCCAAGGGCACCAGAGGGTTGCCCTTGCTCGCGCGCATCTAGGGGAGGCACGCGGGAGGGCGCGGGGTTATCGGAGTTTGCCGGAATGAGCTCGCGGCGGTGGCCGAGGTATGGCTTCGAGCTGGCACGGGCTACAGGGCACGGGGAAGCTCGCCGATAGGCTCACCGGACTCCTGGAGATGCAAGGGGAGTGATGGCGCGGTCGGGCGCAACGAGTTCGAGCTCTAACCTCGTCGGTAGCATGGCCGGCGGCGACGAGCTTTGGGCACGGCGGCTAGCACGACTACGGCACGGATACGGCGACGACACAAGGGGAGAATGGTAGGAGCTCACGTAGATTCACGGGAGCAGCACATAGAGGCCGGGGACGCGTCGGGTGCCACGAATCGACGGCGAGATTTCCGGGGGCCTAAACTCGAAGACGATGACAACTCCGTCGATCCAAGGCGTCCGGGTTTGCTTCCTTCGATGGGGAGGTGCAGCGCGAGGACGCGGAGATCAAGGATATGAGCGAGGGGCGAGTTGGCGGAAGAGAGAGACAGAGAGCAGAGGAGGGGGATGAGCTCGAGGGAGTGAGCGAGAGGTCCAGGGGGTGCGTGCCACTCGGGTCCGTCTCTAGCAGTGAGCAAGCAGGCAAAAGGTGGCCTCGCGCGCGCCGTGGACACACGCCCTCGTGCCCACTAGCACGAGGTTGAGGATGACTGGCGCATGGGCCTGGTGGGCTGGCTTCTCTCCTGGGCCAGGTAAGTTACAAGTGCTCCCTCCTTCTCCGTTTTCTATTTTATTTATGGTTTTTCTATTTATTTCAATCTGTTTGGTTTGGTTCAAAGGCAAAACCACTTCCATAAATTCTGAAAATATTCATGGCCTCTCTCTGAGTTATTCCATATGCCCAAAAATAAGTCCAAAAGCATTGGAGCTATAACTAATTTTATAACATTTATTAGCTCCAATTCAAATAGGTAGTGAGTTAATTCAAAAATCCAAAAATGTCCTAGAAATATATTCATCATTTTTGGCAGAGGTGTCCACCTTAACCATAAATCATGAAATTTTCTTAAGGGTATTTTGGGCTCATTGAAGATTATTTTAGGTTGAACCTATTTGATTTGATCTAGTGAGGGGTTGAACAATCCCCATTTCAACTTTCAAATAAATTTAGACATGATGCATGGATGCTTGTGCAACTATTTGCAATAAAATAAGTTATAGCTCCAATGCTTCTGGATTTTTTGGGCATATGGAATAACTCAGAGAGAGCCCATGAATATTTTTCAGAATTTATGAAAGTGGTCTGGCCTTTGAATCAAACCGAACAAATTGAAATAAATAGAAAAATAGTAAATGAAATAGAAAACGGAGAAGGAGGGAGTACCTGTAACTTACCTGGCCCAGGAGAGAAGCCAGCCCTCGAGGCCCATGCGCCAGTCATCCCCAACCTCGTGCCAGTGGGCACGAGGGCGTGTGCCCATGGCACGCGCACATGCGCGAGGCCACCTCCTGCATGTTTGCTACTACTAGAGACGGCCCCGAGCGCCACGCACCCCGTGGACCTCTCGCTCACTCTCTCGAGCTCACCCCCCTCCTCTGCTCTCTCTCTTTCTTCTGCCAACCAAACGTATCGGAGAGCACCGCCGTGCACCGCCGCGGCCCCAGCCATCCCCTCGCCCCTTACTCATATCCCCGAGCTCCGCGTCCTCGCGCTGCACCTCCTCACCGAAGTAAGCAAACCCAGATGCCTTGCGTCGACGGAGTCGTCATCGTCTTCGAGTTTTGGACGCCGCCAATTCACGGCAACTGACGCGTCCCCGGCCTCTACATGCTGCTCCCGCGAATCTACATGAGCTCCTACCGTTCTCCCTCTTGTTTCGCTGTCGTATATGTGCCGTAATCATGCTAGCCGCCATGCCCGAAGCTCGCCGCCGCCGACCATGCTACCGACGAGGCAAGAGCTCTAACCCGTTGCTCCCGACATCGCCATCGCTCATCTTTCATCTCCACGAGTTCGGTGAGCCTATCGGCGAGCTTCACCGTGCCCTGTAGCCCGTGCCCGCTCGAAGCCGTACCTCGATCGCTGCCGCGAGCTCGTTCCGGTGAGCTCCGACCACCCCACGCCCTCCCGCGTGCCTCCCCTGGATGCATGCGAGCAAGGGCAACCCTCTGATGCCCTTGGCTTGATCCAACACCGCCTGTAGCGCTGCTCCAGCAACCCTCCGCCGCGATTTGACGTTGCCGCTGGCCAAACTCCGGCATGCTGACATGGCGTCATTAGATTAGGTGGTAACCCCATTTAGTTAGAGCCGAGAGCCACTGATAGTGGGCCCTAGTGAGGGGTCAAACCCTAGTCAGCATTGGGTTTGACAAGGATTAACCCTGGGTCACTGACTAGTGGACCCCATTGGGCAGGTTTGACCCTGATCAACTCGGTTGACCTGCTGACACAGTAGTGACATAGTGCTAACATCGTTAATGATTTTCTGGATTAAATTTAATCCTGGAAACTCCAGAAAATCCTTTAAACTTCTAAAAATCATAGAAAATAATCTACAACTCCAATGAAAATAATTTATACATGAAAAATGATCAGAAACATCCAAAGAATCTGTTTGTGGCATTTTCATGCATGTTTGAATAATCTAAGTTCTGTATATGATGATTTGACAAATGGAATTTGAAATATCTTATATGGAGTTCGAATTTGAATCTCATGTTCAAATCAACTTCATTTAATCTGGTTGCTAGTTGCATTAGCTCAAACACCAGCATGTTACCATGTCATGATTATGCATCATATTGTTGCATTACATTGATTGTGTTCCCTCTTGTTTGCCGGTGGTTGTCCCCTCTCAATAGACGTTGTTCCAACGATGTGATTGATGACACTGATGAAGACCCAATGCTATCTTCAGAAGTGCCAGGCAAGCAAACTCCCCTTGATCACTCCGATACAATCCCACTCTCTTGCTATTGCCTTCTTTTACAGCATTAGGACAACAACGATTCAACTGTTACATGCTACGGTAGCTGAACCCATTCCTCTGCATGACCTGTCTTTGCCATAGTAAATAGTTGAAACCTACTAGCATGAGTAGGAATTTTTTGAGCCATGATGTGCCTACTCATACATGCTTTCTTGTAATGCCTGCTATGCTTGTGTCAGGTCTGATTCATCTAGGATGGATTGGGACAGTGATGAACTTGCCCTACTGTTGAGACCTAAGTGTGTGAACACGATTTGGTAAAGGTAGCCATGAGAGTCCATGTAGGAGTACATGGTGGGTTGTCTCATTGAAACCGTCCTGAGGATCTGAGTTCTATGTTTGTGATCCAAGACAGTTACTACCACACATTGGGTTCCAGTACCTCGGCCCCTCTCGTCTTATTAATCGCCTCGATCTCTATCCAGGAGTTGCAACTAGTTTCTGGTGTTTTTAGGTAGCGCTAGTAGTCTACCAAGTGGCACCCGGTACAAGTGGGCTTGGGACAGACTAGGCACAGTGGCACAGTGTACCAAGTGGCACCTGAATGATGGGCTTGGGAACCCTGCTCTCATCGTTTGGGACCGTGATGGAAACTTTGGCCAGACTTCCTTTGCGGGTTCAGCCTCGGATAGGTGATAAACCTGGACTAGAGACTTGCGTGGTTAGTCATGTCATGTCCGACACCCTCGCTAGGCTTCCGCTTGAAGGTTGCCGAGATACATGACATGTACATGGCGGTAAGTGGGGAGAGCGTGTGTGAAGAAGTACACCCCTGCAAGGTTAATATGATCTATTCGAATAGTCGCGTCCGTGGAATAGGACTACTTGGAACGCTTATATCATTCATAGATAACTTGAAGTGGATACTCTAAAATGCGCAAGATAAGCGTGAGTGCTATGGATGGCCTTCTCATAGGGAGACGGGAGCGGATCCATAGTGGTGTATTGGTATGGTGAATATGTGGACTCGTGTGCGCCACCTCAAAGGAATTACTTGATACCGTAGTTCGGGATAGCCATAGTCAAAGCTGGCTTGCTGCAGTTAAACCCCACAACCCCTTGTTGATACTGATGCATATGTTGGTAGTTCTGATGTAAGTCTTGCTGGGTACATTTGTACTCACGTTTGCTTAATTTATGTTTTTGCAGAGAGAGTTCGTTCTCACTAGTAGTTTCACATGGGCTTCGACAATTAGCTTGGGAATCCCAGACAGAGGTCTAGCTCCTTTGGAGGGTCTTGTAGGTAGACATGCTTTCTAGGCTTCTTTATTTTTAGATGTCTGTACTCAGACATGTTTATCCTTCCGCCTGTGCTTGTTGCTTGAATGACTTGAATGCTGGGTCATGAGACACATGTTTGTAATATCTAGCTCCTCGGAGCCTATTGAATAAATACTTTGAGTCATAGATTTTTGGTGTGATGCCATGTTGTATTTACACATATCGAGCATATTGTGTCTATGTTATTGAAATGCTTGGTATTTGTGGGATCCGACACCTGGTTGTTTATTCTTGGTAGCCTTCCTTCTGGAGAAATGTCTCCTAGTGCTTCCACTGAGCCATGGTAGTTCGCTATTGCTCCAGAACACTTAGGTTGGCCGGCATGTATCCTTCTTTGTTACTGTGTCTGTCCCTTCGGGGAAATGTCACGCGTTGTTCCTTTAAGTGCTTGTTGCTTGCTACGACTTGGGTTCATAAGTTGATGACCGACACGTTCATTGCTCTATTAGGTATGCCTGTCCCTGTAAGTTTGTGCCACCTAGGGTTTACGACTAGTATTGTCGGCCTGGGTTCTCTGTCATACGGATGCTAGCGACACAATCATATACGTGAGACAAAAGGCGCAAACAGTCCCAACCAAGGTAAGGCTACAGCCGTGGGAATACCGTGCATGAAGCCGCAAAGTGATATGATCTGTTACCTGCTAGATCAGTGTGACTTAGGATCGAGGTCTTGACAGGCAGTGATTGAAGAACCCTATCAATAACACTACCCACTGGAAGTTCAACTCTCAGCTGAGTCAAGTGGTTATGATACCCACACATTTTGAGCATGTGTTCACTGACATAACTGTTCTCCTCCATCTTGCAGCTATAGAACTTGTTGGAGACTTCATATCTCTCAACCCGAGCATTTGCTTCAAATATTAAGTTCAACTCCTGGAACATCTCATATGCTCCATGACGTTCAAAATGTCTTTGAAGTCCCGGTTCTAAGCCGTAAAGCATGGCACACTTAAATATTGAGTAGTCATCAGATCGAGCTCGCCAGATGTTCATAACATCTGCTTCAGCTTCTGCAGAAGGCCTTTCACCTAGCAGTGCATCAAGGACATAATTCTTCTGTGCAGCAATGAGGATAATCCTCAAGTTACGGACCCAGTCCGTGTAGTTGCTACCATCATCTTTCAACTTAACTTTCTCTAGGAACACATTGAAATTCAGGGGAACGGTAGCTCGGGCCATTGATCTACAACATAGATATGCAAAACTATAAGACTAAGTTCATGATAAGTTAAGTTCAATTAATCAAATTACTAATGAACTCCCACTTAAATAAACGTCCCTCAAGTCATCTAAGTGATACGTGATCCAAATCAACTAACCCATGTCCAATCATCACGTGAGACGGGGTAGTCATCAATGGTGAACATCTCTATGTTGATCATATCTACTATATGACTCACATTCGACCTTTTGGTCTAAAGTGTTCCGAGACCATGTCTGTACATGCTAGGCTCGTCAAGTTTTACCCAGGTATTCTGCATGTGCAAAACTGCCGTACATCCGTTGTATGTGAACATAGAGTCTATCACACCCGATCATCATGTGGTGCTTCGAAACGACGAACTTTGGCAATGGTGCATACTCGGGGAGAACACTTCTAACTTGAAATTCAGTGAAGGGATCATCTTATAATGCTACCATCGTTCTAAGCAAAATAAGATGCATAAAAGATAAACATCACATGCAATCAAAATATGTGTCATGATATGGCCATCATCATCTTGTGCTTTTGATCTCCATCTCCAAAGCATCATCATGATCTCCATCGTCAACGGCTTGACACCTTGATCTCCATCATAGCATCGTTACGTCGAGGTCGTCACGCCAACTATTGCTTCTACAACTATCGCTAATGCATAGTGATAAAGTAAAGCAATTCCATGGTGCTTGCACTTCATACAATAAATAGACAACCCTAAGGCTCCTACCGATTGTCAATATTACAAAACATGATCGTGTCATACATCAAGCGTATATCACATCCTATCTTGACCATATCACATCACAACATGCCCTGCAAAAACAAGTTAGACGTCCTCAACTTTGTTGTTGCAAGTTTTACGTGGCTGCTACGGGCTTCTAGCAAGAACCATTCTTAACTACGCAAAAACCACAACAGTGATTCATCAAGTTTGCTGTTTTAACCTTCTTCAAGGACCGGCCATAGTAAAATTTGATTCAACTAAAGTAGGAGAAACAGACACCCGCCAGCCACCTTTTATGCAAAACTAGTTGCATGTCAGTCGGTGGAACCGGTCTCATGTGTGTGGACATGTAAGGTTGGTACGGACCGCTTCATCCCACAATACCGCCGAATCAAAATAAGACGTTGGTGGTAAGTAGTGTGACTGTCACCGCCCATAACTCTTTGTGTTCAACTCGCGCATATCATCTACGCATAGACCTAGCTCGGATGCCATTGTTGGGAAACGTTGCATGGAGAAAAAAAATTCTTCTATGCACATGCAAGATCTATCCATGGAGATGCATAGCAACGAAGGGGGAGAGTGTGTCTACATACCCTCCTAGATCGTAAGCGGAAGCATTTAACAACATGGTTGATGTAGTCGAACTTCTTCGCGTTCCAACCGATTGAGCACCAAACGTACGACACCTCCGCGTTCAGCACACGTTCAGCTCGATGACGTCCTCCGCCTTCTTGATCTAGCAAGACGGCAAGGTAGTGGATGAGTTCCGGCAACAATAAGGCATGGTGACGGTGATGGTGAAGCTATATCCGCTAGGCTTTGCCTATGCACTATGAAAATATGACTGGGGGTGTTAACAGTGGAGGGGGCGCCGCACACGGCTAAGACAATGTTCTGGTGTGCTAGGCGCCCCCTCCCACATATATAAATGTGGGGGGAGGAGGGATGCTACTTATTGAGCTTGCGTTGGTTTTCCCTTGAAGAGGAAAGGGTGATGCAACAAAGTAGAGATAAGTATTTCCCTCAGTTGAGAACCAAGGTATCAATCCAGTAGGAGAAACAAGCAAGTCCCCAATCTATGCACCTGCACAAGAAATCAAACACTTGCACCCAACGCGATAAAGGGGTTGTCAATCCCTTCATGGTCACTTGCAAAGGTGAGATCTGATAGAAACAGATATAAAAGATTACTAAAACGTAAAACAAAATAAAAGTAATTAAATTTCAGCAAGGTATTTTTGGATTTCTTGGTTTATAGATATGAAAATATATGATGGAAAATAGACCCGGGGGCCATACACTACTGCAGGATGCTGCTAAAGCGACACTACGATCAGAGACCCTTTGACGAAACTGCGTGCGATGCAATAATCGCAAACCGTGCTGTAAAAAAACCGTCAAAAAAGGCGCAAAACATTTGCGATGACGGATGCATCAAACACGGTTCATATTTTAGTTGCGTGTGCAATTCAGGGAATACTGTTCAGTTCAATTAACTGTTTTCGATGAGGAGGAACAAAAGAAACGGGCAGCCAGATGAAGGTGTGTGCGATGTACAGTATACGGTTCACTCGGATGAACTATTTGTGATTCGCCAACACAAAAGAAACGGTCAACAAGATCAAGGTTTGTGCGATGTATAGCATATAGTTCACTTGGATGAACTGTTTGTGATTAGGCAACACAAAAGAAACGGTCAGCCAGATCAAGGTGTGCGATGTACGACATGCGGTTCACCCGGATGAACTGTTTGCGTTGAGACAAGAGAACAGAAAGTGTTCAATATAGCAAATACCATAAATATTGCAAGTTTCAAATTCAAAGATTACAACGCCCAAATTCAAACATTGCAAGGTGCATCATTTCTGAAAAGGGATCAGCCGCTGACAAGTCATGTATGGGTTTGACACAATAACTTCTAATTCCTTTGGCATATGCTCTTCCAATACGAAGTTTGGCATTTTTGGAGGCACTTCCATTCCACAGTACCTGCTGGCTCTGATAATCATACCATTGATCTTTCCTAATTAAATGCGTGTACAACCTCAGTACCCTCAGCACCTTTTCTCTGGCAAGAAAGAACCTGGCGAGTGTAATCTCCGGTAAGGTCCCTCGGTAGGAGTTCAAAGTAATATTTCAGAGATGCAGATCCAGGCATTCGATGTGATTATCATAATAAACATTATCCACCTCCAGGCCTATTATTATCTGCAAAAGAAGAGAACGTGTTAGTGCCTACATGCAGTTTTGAACACTGTTACACGCCCATTTGGTTTGCAGGATTTGTAAAATGCACCAACGTGCCATCTTCGATGTGGCATGATTAGCATGGGCATTTTATTACAATCTAGAAACATGTAGCCTTCTTCCCAAGAGGTTGGATTGGATGAAAAATTCCCTAAGAAAACTAGTACATATGAATTGAAAGGAGAAATGCTTATGGACGATTGTAACCATATGAATGAAGCAACCAATATGGGGTGGGGTGTATGTCCTAAAATCCTCCAAAATTCCTTCAGAAATCGTAGTACATTGTCATTGTAAACTTGGGAAAAGGTGCAAAAACTTGAACTCCCTTATGGTTAACATTTAACAAGAAAGGAACATCACCTCGATATACAACTTCTTCAGGCACGGAAAGCATCTCAGGCAACTGATAACTTGGTCCAGGTTGGGGCCGACAGATTCTAGTGCCAAGACCTTCACTGTGCCCAGAGTCTGGGTGAAGCTTCGCTGGATGACAAACGAACATACATCTTCAAAACTAGAAATAACGTTGATATCAAGAAGGAGAGGTATATAAGGCGACTGTTGTACCTGAAAGTTGTAGTATTTGACAGACAAGTAGCCCACCACTTTCAATTTTGGCGCAGAAATGACATTGATTCTTGTTGGACCTTGTTGATCAACTACAAGTAATCTCTCAAGTGAAGGTGTGTCTTGGATGACCATATTGTGGTCCACCTTTTGTGATCTCTCTGCAGCACCAGCAACACACATAAATTGTCCGGAGAGTCCTGGAGGTGATGTGCAAGGTACCTGATCAATTCATCGCCTGAAGACGAAGGAACTCGAGTGCAGTATAGTCGCGGAGCAGGCGCTCCATGTCATCCTTTGGGATGAGGACGGCGACGAGCTCGAGGTGCTTCAGTCGTGGTAGAAAAAGAACGGGCACGTCATTAAGGGGGGATGGCAGTTCATGAACTTGGCAAGATGCAGCGTGGGCGCGAAGCGGAGCATGGACGTTGGCAGCAAGTGCATATGCCCATCATTATAACTTAGCTTCTCGAGCTGATCTATGGCGCGGGATCGGAACCACTTGTCAAGCTTGGCTCGGTTCTTGCCATTGGAAAAGAACTTTCCGTGATAAGGCCTTTGATTGGGCCATCGTGACTGCCGAGGATTTGGGAGAATGCATCCAAGCTTTGGCGATAGCCATGACAGAGCTTGTGGGTGTTGAGGAGGTCGATAGGGGTGCGGCGCCATAGGGTGCGCCACCGCCGGGGAAGGGCGGCTGTCCTCGCCCGATATTTGATTGGGAGGAGGGATAAGATGACTATCAACATATCATCGGGGAGGTTGTTGATGAAGTCTAGGCCTGCTGGAGTCGCTTGCGGTTCTTTCTCGACCCCCCTCCACTTGTTGGCAGCCTCGTTCTCCACCTCGTTGGCGGGGATGAAAACCTCTGTCTCCATATTCACACCATGCTCCGGTGCTTCAGCAGCCCCAGCGTCGCCACTCCCTCCGATGGGGCGCTTCGGCGGCATCCTCGTACACTGACGGCTTTGAGGACTCGGAGCGGCGTCGAGGATGCGGGCGGAGAGAGAGGAAGTGTGTGTGTGGCGAGGATGGGGGGGTGCGGCCGCTCGTCGACGCCATTAATATAGACTAGTGGGAGCGAGGCGGGCGGCAGTCCAAGGTTGTCTCGCTTCCCGGAAAGAACGACTGCTTAATCTCTAGTATGAATGAAATCTATGCTTAATTACTAAATTTTAGTTGCAAAAAATAGATAGTGCTATTGAATTTTAGCTGCATATTTTGACAAATCGCAGTGTCTCTTGGCTTAGCGCCGAAGTCTGGCTTTAATTTGCATACCGTAATCTGAACCGTTTGCGTTGAAGAGATGCACAGATCTTGCATTGAACAGCTTGTACGCTTCCCGGTGAGCCTGCGCATCGGACTCCGCTCGCACGCCTCCTGTTCAGTCAAGCAGCTGTCCACACGGCACCTCCTATAGCCATTAAAACCAAGACACGTGGCGTCACATGAATGGTTAACCGAACGCACACGGTTTGAATTATACAAACATTTGAGATATTAAAGTGGCAGCTATTTTTATCAAAATGCCTTTGTTGGTTGTCATTATTCGAGTGCGCCTTCTCTCAAAATGGACACGAAAAATACCACAGCATGCCGGGTGCCCTTCCGTGATAGCATGCCAAGTTTCATGAATATCAGATGAGTTTTAGATTTACTAGAATTTAAAAACAAAGTATCTCAATGTTTTGCCGGCAATCAACGGTGCCCTGGTGTTTGAAATTCATTCCCATTTCTTGCATGCACCCAAGGACACATATTTGATTTTTGAACCAATTTATATGCACTGGAGCATGTGCATGTAGTTCAAATTTGAATTATGCACATAAATGCATTGAAAACTCAGCTAATGCATAAAAATGTCCAAACGAACCCCGAAAAATCACAAAAATTGACACAACACTCATGTTCTATGTTGACATGAGAAAAAATTTGAAATCAATAAGAGGCAATGGATATCGTTTCGTCCCCAAAGGTGGGATGTTCCCTATTGAAACCATCATGCTTGTTGTGAGAAGCTCTGGTTTGTGAGAAGCATATACCCAAACCTGCCCCAAATGGGACAAAAAATTTACCACGGCATGTTGATGCCGCTCCATGATAGCATGCCAAGTTTCATGAATTTCAGACGAGTTTTGTATTTACAAGAATTTGAAAACCAGGCATCTCAATGTTTTGCCGGCAATCGTGCCCTGGTGTTTGAAATTCATTCCCTTTTCTTGCATGGTACCTAAGCATGCACCCAAGGACACATATTTTATTTTTCAACAAATTTATATACACTGGAGCATGTGCATGTAGTTCAAATTTGAATTATGCACATAAATGCATTGAAAACTCAGCTAAAGCATAAAAATGTCCAAACGAACCCCGAAAAATCACAAAAAATAACACAATGATCCTATTGTTTTATGTTGACACGAGAAATTTTTTTAAAGCGATAAGAGGCAATGGATATCGTTTCGTCCCCAAAGGTGGGGCATTCCCTAACCATCATGCTTGTTGTGAGAAGCTCTGGTTTGTGAGAAGCATATACCCAAACCTGCCCCAAATGGGACAAAAATTTACCACAACATGTTGATGCCGCTCTGTCGGATTACGGGTTCTGGCAAACCCTTGAGGTTCGAACTCTGGGGTGCGCATGAAGATCTCTCTCTCCCTAGCTCGCTCTCGCAACAATCTCATGGCCTAGCTCGCCGAACCCAAGGAACAAGAGACACAAGAGTTTATACTGGTTCAGGCCACCGTTGTGGTGTAATACACTACTCCAGTTTGGTGTGGTGGATTGCCTTGTAGGCTGAGGATGAACAAGTACAAGGGATGACTAGCCTCCTAAGGAGAGGTGTTCTTGAGCTCGGTGAGCCTGTGTGTGCGAGGATGGTCTGAATGATCTCTCCCTTTGCTAGGGTGGTGGCTAGTCCTATTTATAGAGGCCCTGGTCCTCTTCCCAAATGTTAGGTGGGAAGGGATCCCTAACGGCCAATTTTGAAGGGAGACAACTAGTACAAGTTATCCTGACAAAAGGTGGTCTTCGCCTGCCAAAGGCTCTGGTGGTGACGCTGCTGTGGGCTCCATGGTGACCTCCGTTAAGGACGGCAATGGGTAGGGTATGGGGCGGGTAGAGCAATACCATACCCATAGCCATGTCGTCAATGGGTACACAATTCTACCCATACCCGTACCCATGGGTATGAAACTTTACCCGTACCCATACCCGATGGGTATCCATACCCATTGGGTACCCAATAGGTAGATCAAACAGTACACAAGTTATTCGTAATTTTACCTTCATATAGCACATTTGACAAAAAATATTGATCTCAAATCAATAACAAATAGATTAGTACATGCCAATTATCTCAATTCAAATTAACAATTGGTGACAATTTTAACATAGGTTCACAGGCTCACGACACAACTTTAACATAGGTACATTTGTGAATCACGGGTAAGGTCCACATGTCAATATAAACAGGTAGGGTATGGGTATATCCATGGGTAAAAGGCTAACTTTAACATAGGTTCATAGGCTCACGACACAACTTTAACATAGGTACATTTGTGAATCACGGGTAAGGTCCACATGTCAATATAAATGGGTAGGGTATGGGTATATCCATGGGTAAAAGGCTATACCCTTGCCCTACCCATGACTTAATGGGTAGGGTATGTGTACTACCCGTGGGTATAAAATTGTGCCCATACCCTGCCCATGCGGGTACGGTATCCGCGGGTACCCGTACCCATGTGTAAAATTGCCATGCTTAACCTCCGTCCTGCTGTCCTACTGTTGTTGGTCTCGTTGCACCGATATGGAAACCTTTGCCTGATGCCTCGGGAATCCTCGCCTGCGCCTGCCTCTTTAGCACCAAGGAGGAAACTGGCACTCTGCGCCCGCCTGGCTTCGGTCGTCATAGCTCACGTCACGCGAACCTCGTGAGGTGCCCCTTGCATAGATATCTCCTCTTCTCGGGAGCGAGCCTAGCGAGGCCACCCCTGAGGAGGTCTTGGTGTCATCCGCCTCGCGAGGCTTAGCCCCTCGCGAGGGTCTTGGGTGGTTGCCGATGAAGATGGGCCGTACCAGGCCGCTGGCTGAGCCACACCTTGGGCCGCAGTCAGGCAAGTCTGGGTACTCCCGTTCCCAGGACGCCGACAGTAGCCCCCAGGCCCAAGGCGTGCTCAAACTTGGCTTTGAGGCGAAGCCAAATGGCAAGTGCGGAGCGCCGTGGGCCCCATCTACCTACGGCCTTGATTGACGTGTGGTAATTGACAGGACATGGGCATCTCCACTTCCCCATGTTGCATTGATATCCGCCTGGCTAGGCGGCCATCGATGTCTACACACCCCCACCTTCATTGCTGGCAGCACACTCCCCATCTCCTCGGTCTTCCCGAAAGCAACGGTCTCCTACCCCAACCCGGCCTGGATCCAACCCTCTCCACCGCCATGGCACCAAGCCGGAAGAAGAAGCCCCAGGCTTCAGCCGAAGCACCGCCGGCCTTCGATCCCGCCGTCGAGCGGTCGGTGGTGCTCAACCAGGAGGCGATGGACAAGGTTCGACTAGCAACCGCCGCTGACTTCAATGAGTGGGGGAAGATGGTGGCTTGGCCCGCATCTCGTGCCACGGTCAACAGGACAGCCACAGAGACCCCCATTCATCTTCATGCCCTCTGGGCTGGCCTGATTCCCCCTTTCACTGCCTTCTTCAACGCCGTGCTTTCTCACTATCAAATCAATATGCTGCGCCTGGATCCTCAGTCCATCATCCTTATTGCCATCTTCGCCTTTGTCTGCGAGGCCATGCTGGGCATTGCTCCCTCCGTGGCCTTACTTCGCCACTTATTCTCGTTGCATCTGACTGACCCCCGGCAGCGCTCGGGATGCTTGAGCTTCTAGGCCATGGCTACGACGGCCGGTGCAGGGATTGACTTCGAGCTTTCACCGTCTGTGAGCGGGTTCCGGAAGTGGTGGGTGTTCGTGGACGTCGGCGTGCTCAGCTCCCTGCTCTTGCTTCCGACGGCACCAGTTGCTCCCAGCTCCGGATGGGGGCACGAGAAGCTCGCTGACCCGCGTCTTGCCCATGTCTGGCGCCGGATGACTAGGCTGAGGGCACCCATGGTGGTGAAGGAGTTCATTCGGCGCCGCATTGCTCCGCTTCAGTGCCATTCTCGTCCAATGTGGACCTTCTCTGGCAGCAAGGACCGCATGAGGCTTCACAAGCCCGAGCTTCCTCTTGAGGCACAACACACTGTGCTTGAGCTCCTGACGGGTGACCCACCGCCAGCCAATATGCCGGAGGAGGGCTGCCTCTTGTACTTCTGCTCGAACAAGGTGGAATTCGCGAGGCAGATGCGCCCCTTCGACGAATGGGGGCTACGCCTAGCTGGCCTTGAAGGGCCTCGCGAGAGCCCTGTCTTCGTGGCTCCCTTGCCCGCCGCCAGCGCGGTGATCTCCCCGGAAGTGGGCGCAGGGGGGCGATCGCCGTCGAACGCTGGCGACGCGGCTGCGGAGGAACCGGCGTCGCCCAGGGCTCCTGAAGCGCCGACCCTTGGGACTCGAGAGATCCATCCTGAGGAAGTGGCCGGCGGGGTAATGCAGTCCGGTGCTCCCGAGGCTGAAGCCCCCGAGGCCCTGGCTAGCCTCGTGAGGCGGAGGCTGAGGAATCTACGCAGCCCCGCACTCCTGAGGTCGCCTCCTCCGGAGACACACCAGCCATGCCTGGCACTGGTGACCGCACCCAGGGCTTCGGCCAGCTTCGACTGAACTTCAAAGCGCTCCGCTAGAGGAAGGCGTCTCCAAGCTGTTGTGGCGATGGCTTCCGGCCATTGAAGCAGAGGAAGTATATTGCCACAGATGAGTGAGTACCTTATCTTTGTAATTTCGTGAGCGATGCGTCTCATCCTGACCGCAATTCTTTAGGGTCCCTTCTGCCAGGGCGGCAAAATCTCACAAGAAACGGCCTCCGCCTGCTCCGGGCTCTCCGCTGATCCTGAGCGCTTCCTGCCAGCCAGCCGCACATGGCGCGGGGCTTACCGGGGAGGTGGATGCACCGACCTGGCATCCTGACCCTGCACTCTTGTCATCCCTCCTTCGCGGTCCTGCCTGGGACGCGGGAAGTGTGCCGAGGGCCCCTCCACTGGTCATTGCCCGCGGCTGGGAGGCCTCGACCTTGCCTCATCCTCGAGGGATGAGACCCCGCCCCGCCGGTCCTCCATCGAGGCCCGGAGGGTGGCTGGAAAGGCACTGGCCTCCAGCCCCCTGCCAGGAGCAGGCGAGCCACTTTGAACTTCCCCAACGACCCCCGGTGCGGAGGAGGGACGTGGCCGCGCGTACGAGCTTGCGCGTGAGCGCGGCGCTGTTCGTCACGAGCTCTTCTGGGAGGCGATGGGTGCGCTGAGCCGGCTTGGAGAAGAACTCATGGATGTTGACGCCCGTCTTGAGACCGAGGGCCTTCGGCTGGCGGATGAATGGCAACAACTGAAGGTGGCCATCAACTTTGAGCGCCTCCAGCATGAGCGCGCCAGCACGAAGGCCGAGGAATCCCTTGCAACCTCGCGCGAGGCCAGTGCTCGGGCCTTGGAGGAGGCCAGGGAGGCTGATCACCGCCGCAAGGTCACGGAGAAGCGCGAACGGGAACTCCAGGCCCTGAACGCCATCTTGGAGCAGCAGGTCGAGGCGCGCAGAGCTCCTTTGGCGTCGATGATGGGGTTGCCTTCCGAAGAGGAGGAGATCTTGAAGCGCGAGGAGGCGCTAATGCTGGAGGCCGCGGAGTGTAGCCTCAAACTTGAATGGTTGGAGACAAGGGAGCGCCAGGTTGCCCAGGCTGAGGATGCCGTCAGCGCGCGCGAAGCCGGGATCCTGGAGGAAGTTAACCTTCGGGTGGCGAAGGCTCATGCAGATCTTGCCAATACGCATGACCTGGAGCTGAAGACGGTGGAGGCTGGAGCTGAGGGCAGAACCAATACCCTCAGGTCAAGGCTGGATGAAGCAGAGCGACATGAGAAGGCAGCTGCGGTGGCCTTGATCTCCGTTCAGGCCGACCTGGCCGCCGCTCGTGCCGACCTGCTTTCACTTCAGCAGCAGGTCGGTACCACCACATCCCCTGTCCAGCAGAGCAGCGAGGAGGCGTGTCGTCGGTAGACGCTACAGCGCGAGCACGCTCCCATGCTTCAGGACCTCAGGGTGAGGGCCAACTGGGCGCTGGGTGCCATCTGCGCAGAGCGCGCCCCTCATCCCCACACGGAAGACTATGCCAGCCATCTCCACTTCTTCACCGATGTCGTGACGTGCTTGGAGGACCTGGCCGTGAGGGCCTGCGAGCTTGTCGAGGAAAAGAGCCGAGGCCTCCTTGGGCGCGCGTTCTCCCGCGTCTTCAGCCATCTTCAGAACACCGACCCCCACTTCGACTTTGATGCCGCCATTGCCCCAGTGCCTGGGGCTATCCGAGACAACCTGACGCGCTAGGTGGACGATAATGTGGATGCTCTGGTCAGGGCTTTTGCTTCCGAGGATGACGTGGTGGTGGCCGGGGTGGATTAAGGCGGCGTGGTTGATGATGGTGAAGATAATGCCAGTGACAGCGCCAGCAGCGTGTCCGGGAACGATTCGGAAGATGCTGCGAGCGACACGTCCGGTTGAGCCCGCGCTCCTTTGCTTTGAACCTGCGCCCAAAAGCTTGGGCACGGCCCTTCAAGGTGTAAGAGCATTTTGGGGAGGGGGAGCTCCTCATGTAATCAGACTACTATTTTATTCCTTAAGCCAGACATGAAACGTGCTTTTCCGATCCCACAAGCTCTTCCGCAGGCTTGCTGCCATAACTTACCTCAGTCCAGGCAGGCCTCGGACTGGTCTTGTAGTTGCTGATGTGCATTTCTCCCAAGGGGAGTCCTTCGCGTGCCCGTGAGGTTTTGGGCTTCTGAGGAGCCTGCTAGTCCGCCCGAGAGGGCCTCGCGAGAAGCGAGCGTCAGATCATGGCAGGATGTGCGCGCATACCACGCCTAGCCCCCGCTCGTGAGGTGCTCATAAGGGAGGGGTAGCAGGCGTGCCTTGAAACAAGGCACGAAACCAGAAAGCTCAAGAAATCAACACGAACGAGAAAAGACACCCCCCGCACTTGTCAACGAAAATACGACTTTAAGTTCAAATCCAAAAGGCGGCAGCTCGAGCTACAGAAAAGGGGTTGAAAGCAAATGGCCGCGTCTGGCACCATGCTAGTCTTCTTGTCTTCCCACCAGCACGGAACTAAGTGCTTTCACTGGCTGTGAGCATAGTCATTGGGGGACAGTGTCGACGGCTAGCGCGGAGCATGGTGCTTCCACTAGGACGTGGGCGGGAGCCCCCGAGGCCCGAGGGCGGCACTCCGGAGACTCCGGGGCGTGTACAGCCCCACTCATTATTACGTGAGAGTCTCACGAGCAGAGACCTTCACAGGAGCGAGCCTTACTTCATATCGCCAGGCGAGGGCCCCGCCCTGCGCCACCCTCGACCACCATTGGGGCGTCCGGAAACCAGGACGAGAACAAGGAGCAAAGAGGATGTTGGCGGCGCCCTCGGCGACCACGGGTTCTCTGCGGGGGGGGGGGGGGGAGCTCGCCGGCGCTTCCCCCGGCAGAGGGCGTACCTCCGTGCAGAACCTTGCTCCATGTGGCACAGGGGATGGCCTGACTCCGGGCCTCTCCCGCGAGACCCACAGAGCACCACTCCTGCCGCATGCTGGGCCAGTCCCCTGAGGTCTCTAACTGCTAACGCCGCGTGGTTCTCTTGCAGTTCAAGGTTAGCGTAAGCTTGCTCCTGAGATGTTGTCCGTACCCCATCGTCGTTGCTGAAGGTGTCGGCGAAGCCTCTGGGCCGCTCGTGGAAGGCCCGCGCCTCAGGCCCTCCGGCCGCCCATTCCGGTCCGGGGAATGGGTCGAGGCCTTCCCCCGGCAAGCACTCCTGGTTCACCATGCGGCGCACGTAGGCATCCGCGATCGCGTCGCCAGGACCGCCACCCAGGTGCCCCGCGCCTTGAGCCGCCAGCCATGGCATTTGGCCCTGGCGGCCATTGTGCGGCACCCCGACGCGTCCTCGCGGCGGGCCGCCGGTGCTCTTCCCTCCTTGTTATGGCGTGGTCGTGGCAGGATGGCCCGTGCCAGCACCCGTGTTGGTGTCGTCGGATCCCCCTGACGCCCCAGGAGGCGCGCGAGCTCGCCGGGGACTCGCGCGCGCTTCCTCCACAACCTAGGGTGTGGCCAAGGAGCAGAAGGGCGCCGTACCCCTACAGGCGGCGTCCAGCAGTTCGGAGACTCACTCCAGTAGTGCATCGCGGCCGCTCTCTGCTAGCCTGCACCGCAGCAACTCCCGCGCCATGATGAGCGTGGCTCACATGTTCGCCTGCTCCTGTCGGGTGTGTGGTGCGGTTGCCGCAACGTAGCTCGAGGACCGCGCAGTCGCGCGTGCGCGCCGCAGCACGAGGGCAGCGGGCGCCGACACACGGTGCCCGCGCCCGCGGGTGCTGGGCGGCGTGCGGGATGCCTGGAGTGCAGAGTTCAGGTCTTCTTGAGCAGATGGTGGCGCTCGAGCGGGCCAGGCCGCCCAGTGGTCAGCCTGGGTCCTTGGATCGTCAGACATTGGAGCCGCGGGGCGACAGCGGTCGGTGGATGGAGAAGAAAGCCTCGGCACACCCCTGCCTGGCGCGCCAAATGTCGGATTACGGGTTCCGGCAAACCCTTGAGGTTCGAACTCTGGGGTGCGCACGAAGATCTCTCTCTCCCTAGCTCGCTCTCGCAACGATCTCAAGGCCTAGCTCCCCGACCCCAAGGAACAAGAGACACGAGAGTTTATACCGGTTCGGGCCACCATTGTGGTGTAATACCCTACTCCAGTTTGGTGTGGTGGATTGCCTTGTAGGCTGAGGATGAACAAGTACATGGGATGAACAGCCTCCTGAGGAGAGGTGTTCTTGAGCTCGATGAGCTTGTGTTTGCGAGGATAGTCTGAATGATCCGTCCCTTGCTAGGGTGGTGGCTAGTCCTATTTATAGAGGCCTTGGTCCTCTTCCCAAATGTTAGGAGGGAAGGGATCACACAATGGCCAATTTTGAAGGGAGACAACTAGTACAAGTTATCCTGACAAAAGGTGGTCTTCGCCTGCCAAAGGCTCTGGTGGTGACGCTACTATGGGCTCTATGGTGACCTCCGTCCTGCCGTCCTGCTGGTCTTGGTCTCATTGCACCGATATGAAAACCTTTGCTCGATGCCTCGGGACTCCTCGCCTGGGCCCGCCTCTTTAGCACCAAAGAGGAAACTAGCACTCCGCGTCCGCTGGCGCCCGCCTAGCTTCGGTCGTAATGGCTCACGTCACGCGAACCTCGCGAGGTGCCCCTTGCATAGATATCTCCACTCCTCGGGAGCCAGCCTAGCGAGGCCGCCCCTAAGGAGGTCTTGATGTCGTCCGCCTCACGAGGCTTAGCCCCTTGCGAGGGTCTTGTGTGGTTGCTGATGAATATGGGCCATACCAGGCCGCTGGCTTAGCCACACCCTGGGCCGCAGGTAGGCAAGTTTGCGTACCCCCGTTCCCAGGATGCCGACACGCTCCATGATAGCATGCCAAGTTTCATGAATTTCAGACAAGTTTTGAATTTACTAGAATTTAAAAACCAGGTATCTCAATGTTTGCGGCCGAGTGACAGTGTCAGGGTTCACATTCATCCCCATTTGCTTGGGACCTAAGCATGCACCCAAGGACAAAGATTTGATTTTTCAACCAATTTATATGCACTCGCGCATGTGCATGTAGTTCAAATTTGAATTATGCACATAAATGCATTGAAAACTCACTTAATGCATAAAAATGTCCAAACAAACCTTGAATGATTCCAATTCTTTTATGACAGACATATAGTTGCATGATCACTGCAGATAAAAGGTCTAGCAGTTCAAACACCGCCCATGGCCGCTATGACCCCATTATGTAATTCAAATCAAGACGAAAAATCAAGTAGATCCCACACAGTTTATTATAACCAACCGTGTGAGATGCAGCACAAAAAATCTTGGAGCACCGTTGGAGTATAGTACGCATACGGCTTACGCGAGAAGGTGTGACGGCTACAGTCCACAGCCCGCTCTGAATAAGGGACCGTGTCTGATGACACTTTGCGCGCCAGTTTTTTGGCTGAAGCGATTCCAAATTTTTGGCTTCCGTGGAAATATCTACCTCCCCGCCCCCTCGCCCTTACCAAAAGCCACATTTCCCCAGTTTCTGCCTTCCTTTCCAAGTTGAAACCTTCACTCCTTGCTTGGAGCGCTGCCGCCTCCTCACCGGCGATCCTCCTTCATGCTGCTCGGCCTCGCCTATCAAGGCAGGTAATCCACACCCGACACCCATCCTCCTCCTCCTTCCACATCCCACATGCCCCGACCGTCGGCGCGAGCGCGACACCTTCCACCCAAATCACCGACCCCTCCACCAAATAAGCGCCAGCCTAAGCCATGGTGCACACAGTATAGCCAGGACCTCAAGGAGCATTTGGCAGCAGAGAAGCAAACCGTGGCCGCACGCGCGGATGAGGTCGCGATGGCTGCCATTCGTGCTGACCCCCAGATCTTGGAGGAGCACCTCGCCGTGGAGGCCACAGTTGACGCTTCGCGCGCCGACGCCACGATGCGGTTGGCTGCTTTAAACGACAGCTCGTGGCGTTTTCTCGAGGCCACCGTCGGTGCCTTCGAGGAAGACTATGAGGTGTTTTCTCAGCGTGCACGTGCTTACCTCATCTCGAGAGCCAGCATGTTGGTGCCCGAAGCGGCTCAGGCAACTCACCACTATAACGAGGGCAGCCACAATGTGGAGGCCTCGCCCTCTTCCATGTCTAAGGAGCCAATCGTCATCGATATCTCCGACAATGAGGAGTAGCTTGTCTTATTAGCTCACTATAAGGACCCATGTTCAGTTTGCTAGCTACTACCTTTCCTTAACAAATTCTAGTGAATTGCTCTATCTACTTTTACCATGCAATCTTGTACTATAGTGTACATGTTCTATATGTCGTGCAATGTGGTGTTCAGTTAAGTGCTTGGTTCAATTCTGCAAATGTGATGTTCAATTTTTCAGGGTGCAATATTTCCAAGCTGTTAAGCATGCTTCGTTTGGTTAACTATCTGATCATCTATTAGGAGTATGTTATATTGTGCAATGTGGTGCTCAGTTAACATTTGGTTCATTTGTTGTGGTGTTTAGTTAACTGCTTGGTTCAGTTCTACAATGCGATGTTCAATTGTTGTGGCTGCATTCTGTTATTGTATACCATGTGAGGAATAAATCGAATTTGGTTGTACTAAATACATGAGAAACAAATACAATTGCTATATTTCCGAGTTGTTAAGCATGCTTGGTTTGGTTAATTGTCTGATCTTCTATTAGGAGTATGTTATATTGTGCAATGTGGTGCTCAGTTAACGTCTGGCTCATTTGTTGTTGTGTTTAGTTAACTGCTTGGTTCAATTCTGCAATGCGATGTTCAATTGGTGTGGCTACATTTTGTTATTGTATACCATGTGAGGAATAAATTGAATTTGGTTGTACTAAATACATGAGAAACAAATACAATTGCTATATTTCCAAGTTGTTACGCATGCTTGGTTTGGTTAACTGTCTGATCTTCTATTAGGAGTATGTTATATTGTGCAATATGGTGCTCAGTTAACGTTTGGTTCATTTGTTGTGGTGTTTAGTTAACTGCTTGGTTCAATTCTGCAATGCGATGTTCAATTGTTGTGGCTGCATTCTCTTATTGTATACCATGTGAGGAATAAATCGAATTTGGTTGCACTTAATACATGAAAAACATACACGAGTGCTATATTTCCTAGTTCTTAATCATGCTTGGTTCGGATAAATGGGTTTTCCATGTGGCTTGAATTAATCTGATGAATCTGCAATGTGCTTATTTTCATCAACATATTTTACTGATAGCATGCGAACCCTTACTTAACCTGATGAATAACTACCTTATATGATTTGCAGGGAAACAATGGGAGGCACTGAGGTTTACAAGATGGTACTAACTATTATACCTTGTCTTTTTTTATTCCTTTGCCCTGCTTCCAATATAGAGAAGATATTTATGCACATCCTTGTTTTCAGGGTTCACTGATGATTACCTCTCAAACCACCTCTCTGGTTAGGAGGCGAGGAAAGTTTTCAAACAACACCCAAAGTTCAATATTGAAGTGTTCCTGAAGAGGTCGAAGGATGGACGGTCAATCATCCACAGGCACTGGCCTAAAGTTGCAAAGACCTTCAACATGAATGAAGGCTCAATATTCTCCTTCCGCTTCAGCAGTTTTCCAGATGAGATGCATCTCTCAATGTACCGTCTATGATGCTAATTTCGAAAGGTTCTAGATGTTTCATGTGAAACTTGCTCCTGGTGCAGTTGTGTAATGGGGTAGCTTAGTGCTGAAGCTATATCATGTTGTACTCCAATGTATTTCAATTATGAAATCATGCTTCCTTAATATGGAAATGGAATATATTATGTGCTTAATATGAATGTCAATTAGATTAGTAAATGGATTATTAATAATAGGGCAATTAGCCCGCTAATTGGCCAATTAGCTTGCTAATTGGGTTTTCCTATTGCAAACGTTTAACGAGAAAACACCGTGGGTGATGACCTCAGGAAACACACACAGATTCTAGGAATAAACCGTGTTGGATCAATGAACAATCACACACGACATTCTCTTCAAAACTGTTTGCGTTACGCCACCTTGCGCAAACGTTTTCCTTGTAGTGACTATGTGGGATGTATATACGAACGGAAACGTTTAGTGGTGACTGACTATGTGGGATGTACTTACGACCGGAAATGATTTCGTCTGTATAATTGTATTTTTTTAGCACTATTGTACGTATTTCTGTATTTGAGTGCTCGCTGGTCGCACACGACCTCATTTTGCCGAGTGTGTGTGCCAGGAGGGAATATCCCAACGGTTTCTGGGTCGAGTGGGAAGGACCCCCCTATCGCCCACAGTCACTTGGCGACGGTTCCGAATGCCGTCGCGGAAAGGTGTTAAAAACCGTTTCTTCAGCACCGACACGTACTAGTGATAGGTTTCACTAGAGGCTTCCCTCTTGAAGGAAAATAATACGGTGGGTGAACAAATTACAGTCGAGCAATTGATAGAAAAGCGCAAAGTTATGACGATATCCAAGGCAATGATTATGAATATAGGCATCATGTCCATGTCAAGTAGACTGACACCTGCCTGCATCTACTACTATTACTCCACACATTGACTGCTATCCAGCATTCATCTAGAGTATTAAGTTCATAAGAATGGAATAACGCCTTAAGCAAGATGACATGATGTAGAGGCATAAACTCAAGCAATATGATGAGAACCCCATCTTTTTACCCTTGATGGCAATAATACAAATACGTCCTCGCTACCCCTACATTGTCACTGGGTGAGGACACCGCAAGATTGAACCCAAAACTAAGCACCTCTCCATTGCAAGAAAAACAAACCTAGTTGGACAAACCAAATGGATAATGTCGGCGTTCTGGGAACGGGGGTCCCCAGACTTGACTGCCCGCGGCCCACAGCGTGGCTAAGCAGCAGGCCGTACGGCCCATCTTCATCAACAAGGCATCCAAGACCCTCGCGACGGTCCAAGCCTCATGAGGGGATGATGCAAGACCTCCTCTGGAGTAGCCTAGCTAGGCAGGTTCACGAGGAGCGGAGATATCAAGGCAGGGCAAACCTCACGAGGCCCTCGTGATGTGAGCCATGACGCACGACACCAGGCGGGCGCCAGCGCGCGCAGCGTCCTTATTTCCCCTTTGGTGCTAAGGAGGCCAGTGCAGGCGAGGAGTACCGAGGCATCAGGCAAAGGTTGCTATATTGGTGCAACGAGACCAAGACCAGGAGGACGGCAAGACGGAGGTCATCGTGGAGCCCAAGACGGCGTCACCACCAGAGCTTTTCGCAGGCGAAGACCGCTTTTGTCAGGAATGCTTGTACTAGCTGTCCCCCTTCAAACCTGCCCGCCGTTGTTGGCTCCCTTCCCGCTCATTATTTGGGAAGAGGACCAGGGCCTATATAAGTAGAGCTAGCCACCATAGTAGGGGCATCTCATCTTAGCTTGATCCAACCCGATCGAGAGCCTAGCCACAAGAACACCTCAACCTCAGGAGGCTGTTCTTCCCATTGTACTGTTCATCATCTGCCCAAGAGGCAATCCAGCACCACCACACTCGTGTCTTTCTGTGTTGCGAGTTCGTCGAGTTCGTCCGCGAGATCTTAGCGAGCTAGGGCGTAGATCGGTAGGAGGGAAAGACTTCACGCGCACCCCAGTGTTTGAACCTTAAGGGTTTGCCGGAACCCCAGATCCGACATTTGGCGCGCCAGGTAGGGGTGCGCCGGAGCTTCTTCTCCACCAACCGGCTCGCCGACACTCCCCAGTCACGATGTCCGGCGACTCAAGGGCCGGCTCCGATCACTGGGTGGCCTGGCCGGCCCGGGCAGCGCCGCCTGCCCATGAAGGTCTCGACCCCGCACTCCAGGCGGCGCGAGCGCCGCCAAACCCCGCAGTGCGCGGGCAGCGCGGCCAGGCGTCGTCCACCCTCACCCCGTAGCAAGTACGAGCTGCAGCAAGAGCGGGAAGCCATGCCGCGGCAACGGCACCGCACTCACGGCGGGAGCAAGAAAACATGTGGGCAGCGCTCACCGTGGCAAGGGAGCTGCTGCGGTGCAGGCTGATGGAAAGCGGCCGAGATACACTGCTGAAGCGCGTTGCCGAGCTGCTGGATTTAGCGGCGTTGGGAGCTCCACCCTTCTGCTATCGACTTCCTCCACAGGCCGCTGCAGGGCCGCGCGGTGAACCTCACCACATCCGCGCGCCATCAACTACGTCAGGGGGCTTCATCTACATCAGCAGGGCCAGTGGCATAGGGGGCTCCGACTCCCCCATGCCGCTCGCGGCAAGCACGGGCGCAAGCGCCGCCCTCCATGGTCCCAGCCGGATGCCGTGCTATCATCTCCAGGACGTCACCGTGGGCCAAGCAACATGGAGCGTGGGGCACCATGGCGAGGTGTTCGGGGT
Organism: Triticum aestivum; assembly: GCF_018294505.1. Lineage (NCBI taxonomy): Eukaryota > Viridiplantae > Streptophyta > Magnoliopsida > Poales > Poaceae > Triticum > Triticum aestivum. The sequence continues at coordinate 159,725,516 of NC_057805.1, forward strand.
GACGGCCCCGGAAGCCTACGTGCCCCGCATGATGGACCAAGGGTATGCACCAGAGGACGACCCAGGCGCGTTCATTGGAGAAGATTGGGGAGAGGGGGCGCTAGGAGCCAAAGCCTTGCAAGAACCAACAGAGAACCACGACAGTCGCGCCGGCAACGACAACTACATGGTACCGCTAATCTCTCAGGAGCAGGCTTGTGCTAACCATGGGTTGCAGATGACTCATGTTGCAGCGTCGATCGATGACCCTAGCACGGCGGCACCCGTTCCAACAAGGGAGACACGCTGGGGGCCGCCGGGAAGGGGCCAGGAGCAAGGCCCCTCCCCGCGGCGCGTAACGCCTGGCAGCGCCCGGAGGTAGGCCCTCTGCCGGGGAGGCCTCGACAACCCTTCCCCCGGCAGAGGACCTGTGGTCGCCGAGGGAACCGCTGGCGTCCTCTTTCCCTCCTTTGTGTCGTCCTGGACCGGTCGGCTCAGAGGAGGCTGAGGGTTGCGCGAGGCGGGGCCCTCGTCTGGCGATATGAAGCAAGGCCGGTACCTGTGAAGAAGGCCCAGTGCCTGTGAAGCTCGCCGCCCGTGACACTCTCACGTAATAATGAGTTGGGGCTGTACACGCCCCGGAGTCTCAGGGGTGCCGGCCTCAGGCCCTGGGGCTCCCTCCCACGCCTAGTGGCAGCTCTTAGCTCCGCGCTGGTGAGAAGACTTGAAGACCAAAAGACTAGACTAGGTGCCGGACGTGGCCTTTTGCTTTGGATCACTTTCTCCGTAGCTTTGCTTTCTGGATCTGGATTTGAGTTCAAGTTGAGTTTTCATCGATGCGCGCGGGGGGAGCCTTTTCTTGTTCGAGCAATTTCTTGCCTTCTGGATCTCATTTTGATTGGGACTCATGTCCATCGCCTTCCCCTCACGAGCTCCTCGCGAGCGGGACAGCGTGAAGCGCGCACGCCAAGTGCGCGCAAGCACTACAACTGGTGCTCAGCTCTGGTGGGGCCCCTTCTGACGGGGCGACGAGCTCTGTAGGGTTCTCGGAACTCGACACGTCGCAGGCCAGCTCAAAGCTGGCGCTGACTAAGGTAAACTAAGGCAGAAAACTCGCCCTAGGATTCACAAGTTCACGAGGACACAAACTCGCATTGCATAGGAAAGTAAAAACTGCAGTTTGCTTACATGAGGGGCTTCCCCTCTCAAAATGCTCTCACAAGTTTTCCAAGGGCCACGCCCGAGTTTGTGCGCAGGGTGAAATGACAGGAGAACAAGAGACCAGCCAGAAATGTCGCTCGTTGCGTCACCCGCGGATGCATCACTCGCGTCGTCGTCTTCATCGGCATCGTCGCCCCCATCGGCGACTCCCCCGTCGCCATCGTCAACCACGTCGCCTTCGTCTGCGACGACCACCACCGCGTCGTCCTCCGAAGTGAAGGCCCAAACCAACGCGTCCACATTGTCCTCAACCCAACGCGCTAGGTTGCCCCGGACAGCCGTGGGTACGGGGGCGATAGCGGCATCAAAATCAAAGTTGGGGTCGGCATTCAGGAGGTAGCTGAAGACATGGGAGAAGGCGCGCTCGAGCAAGCCACAACCCCTCTCCTCCACAAGCTGGCGAGCTCTGGCAGATCGAGCCTCCAGGTGCGTCACCACCTCGGTGAAGAAGGTCAGGTGGCTGGCATAATCATTCGAGTGAGGGGCCGGCGCCTCCATGTCACAAATATGGCCCAGGGCGATGTTGGCCCTGTTCCGGAGATCCTGAAGCATAGGGGCATGCTCGCGCTCCAGTGTTCGTTGCTGGAGCACTTCCTCCGTGTTTTGCCTCGCGACGTCCTCAGCGTCATCAACCCGCTTCCGGAGGGAACGCAGCTCGGCGTGGGCGGAGGCCAAGTCCGGCTGCGCCGTAATCAGGGTGGCGTCCGTGGCTTCCACACGCCTCTCAGCCTCGTCCAATCTGGGCCTGAGGGCAACGGCCCTGCCCTCATCCTCCGCGCCTGTGAGCTTCAGCTTCAGGTCGTACCTACCCTCCAGATCTGCGCGAACCTCGGCCACCCGGCGATCAACCTCGTCCTCGACTCTGGCCTCGCGAGCCCCGACGGCGGCTTCCGCTTGGGCAACTTGACGCTCCCTCGTCTCCAGTTGCTCGAGCTCGCGGCTACGCTCCATGGCCTCCAGGGCCAACGCCTCCTGACGCTTCCGGACCTCCTCTTCCTCCGCGGGCATCCCCCTCAGCGACGCAAGAGCGGCCCTGCGCGCCTCCACCTCTACTCAAGAGACGCGCTCCAGGCCCGGAGCTCCCACGAGCGCTTCTCCGCAACCTCGCGGCGGCGGTCGGCCTCGCGAGCCTCCTCCAAAGCTCGTGAGCGGGCTTCATGGGCAATCTTGAGGGACGCATCTGCCTTCGCATTCTCAAGGTCCCGCTGATAGCGCCGAGGTTGATGGCCACTTTCAACTTGCGCCGCTCCTGCATCAGCCGGAGACCCTCAGCCTCAAGGCGCAAGTCAACACCAGCGAGCTCTTCACCCAGTCGACACATCGCGCCCATCGCCTCTTGGAAGAGCTCGTGACAAACCACGCTCCGCCCGCGCTCGAGCTCGAACACTCTGCCCACCTCGTCCTCCGCCTCGGGGGCTGCGGGCGGGGCACCAAGTGGTGTGCCCCCTCCAGGCAGGGGGCTGGAGGCTGATGCCGAGCCTGACGTCAACCAGTCCTCGCGAGGAGCCCAAGCTGACCGGGGCTCGCTGCTTGAAGAGGAGCCGAAGATCGAAGCCAACAAATTGTCGTCCAAGACCAGCGGAGGAGTCTTGGGCACACGTGCCAAGCTCCACGCCAAACCAGGGGGAGGAGCGACAGGGCCGCAGGTTCAGCGCGCCAGGAAGGCAGGAGTGCCCCTTCAACCAACCCTGCTCCAGGGGAAACAAGCGGACTCGGAGCGCTCAAGGCCGGCGGAAGAGTTGAGGAAGAAGGAGGCCGTTTCTCAGGAGACTCGGCGGCCTCGGTAGAAGGAGCCCTGAAAGACTGGCGTCAGGAGATGAAAAACAGCACACAAGGAGCCACAGCGGTACGATACTTACACGTCAACGGCGATGTACTTCCTCCGCTTCAGCGGTCCGAAGATGTTGCTGCCGCTGGGAGATCCTTTCCTCTTACGGAGCTCCTCGAAGTCCACACAAAGACGACCGAAACACTGGACGTGACGGCCGGTGCGCGGCGGGGCCGAAGAAGAGCTCGGAAGGACATCTTCAGGGGTGCCTAGTTGCGGCAAACAGCCGGGCACCATTTCACCACGACCTCCCGAGGCTCCTGGAGCCTTGGCCTCGGGAGTCGCATGCTTCGTCTCCTCAGCAACGGGCGCCTCAGGAGGGGAGTGGCAGGCTCCTGAGGACGATGCCCCAGGATCACCACTCGACACGTGCTCCTCAGCACTCGAGCCACCGGCCTCCGCCAGAGCTCGCCCACCTGCACCGTTACTTGGGGCGAGCTCAGCATCAGGGGCAAAGAAGGGAACCACGACGACAGGGTTCTCACGAGGCCCCTCCGGGCCGATCGGCCGCGGCCCCCATTCATCGAAGGGAGGCATGTTCTTTACAAATTCATCCTTGTTCTTGCAGCGGTACAACAAACAGTTCTTCCCAGGCAGTTTGCCCGGCAAGGGGACGCCCGTCAGGACCTTGAGCACTGTTCGACGCGTCCCGAGGAGGAGCCCAGACTCCTGAAACCTCATCTGGTCCTGGCTGCTCAGCAAGGTCCACATTGGGCGAGAATGGCGCTAACACAGATCGACCCGGCGTTGAACAAATTCCTTCACCACCATCGGTGCCGTTACGCCGCGATCTTTTAGCAACCTCAACCTGAACCAGACGTTGGCAAGGCGGGGGCTCATGAGCCGCTGATGGCTCCAGCCGGAGTTGGGAACAGTGGGCCCCGACGGAGCCTGGAGCAGAGGACTGAGAACGCCGGCATCGACGAACACCCATCGTGTCCGGAATTCGCTCGTGGATGGAGGAAGCTCGAAGTCGATCACCTCGCCCGCCGTCGCAGCCACGACATGTAAGCTCATGCATCCAGAGCTTTGTTGAGGGTTGGTCAGATGCAATGAGAAGAAATGGCGAAGGAGGGCAACAGAAGGGGCTATGCTAGCCATGGCTTCGCACACGAATGCCAAGACGGCAAGAAGAGTCACAGACTGGGGGTCGAGATGCAGCATGTGGATCTGATAATGCTCAAGCACCGCATTGAAGAAGGCGGAGAAGGGAGGAAGCAGGCCAGCCCAGAGGGCATCTATGAAGATTGGGACCTTGGTGGCCGCCTAAGCCGTGCGAGTGCGAGACGCAGGCCAAGCCACCGTCTCCCCCCACTCATTGAAGCTGGAAGCAAGCATCGGCCACACCTTGTCCATGGCCTCGTCGTTGAGCACCCGAGACCGGCCAAGCGCCGGCGCAAAGGACGGAGGCGCAGCTGGCAGAGACAGAGGTTTCTTCCCCTTTTCAGCTTGTTTCGGCGCCATGGTGATGGAACAGGCGGAGCGCAAGTTAGATCGGGGAAGGGAAGCAGAGCCGCAAGGAAGCAGGGGAATTGAGAAAGCAAGGCGCGGGTGACGGAGGAATAAATGTGTAGGCCGCAAGGGCCGCATAGCCAGCGGATTCAAAGGCAGCGTGGGGAAGCGGAGACGCCCACGTCCAATCAACCGCCACGCGTCAACCGAGGCCGCAGGCTTTTGGGGCCCGCGGTGCTCCGAACTTGACCCTTGGCTTCGCCGCGAAGCCAAGCCCGAGCGCACCTTGGGCCCAAGGGCTGCTGTCGGCGTTTTGGGAACGGGGGTCCCCAGACTTGCCTGCCTGCGGCCCACAGCGTGGCTAAGCAGCAGGCCGTACGGCCCATCTTCATCAACAAGGCATCCAAGACCCTCGCGAGGGGACAACGCAAGACCTCCTCTGGAGTAGCCTATCTAGGCTGGTTCACGAGGAGCGGAGATATCAAGGCGGGGCAAACCTCACGAGGCCCTCGTGACGTGAGCCCTGACGCATGACACTAGGCGGGCGCCAGCGCACGCAGCATCCTTATTTCCTCTTTGGTGCTAAGGAGGCCAGCGCAGGCGCGGAGTACCGAGGCATCAGGAAAAGGTTGCTATATTGGTGCAATGAGACCAAGACCAGGAGGACGGCAAGAAGGAGGTCATCGTGGAGCCCAAGATGGCGTCACCACCAGAGCTTTTCGCAGGCGAAGACCGCTTTTGTCAGGATAGCTTGTACTAGCTGTCCCCCTTCAAACCTGCGTGCCATTGTTGGCTCCCTTCCCGCTCATTATTTGGGAAGATGACCAGGGCCTATATAAGTAGAGCTAGCCACCATAGTAGGGGCATCTCATCTTAGCTTGATCCAACCCGATCGAGAGCCTAGCCATAAGAACACCTCAACCTCAGGAGGCTATTCTTCCCTTGTACTGTTCATCATCAGCCCAAGAGGCAATCCACCACCACCACACTGGAGTAGGGTATTACACCACAACGGTGGCCCGAACCAGTATAAACCTCGTTTCTTTCTGTGTTGCGAGTTTGTAGAGTTCGTCCGCGAGATCTTTGCGAGCTAGGGCGTATATCGGTAGGAGGGAAAGACTTCGCGCGCACCCCAGTGTTCGAACCTTAAGGTTTTGCCAGAACCCCACATCCGACAGATAATTCAAAGAGATATACAAAGATATCAAACCATGCATAAGAATTCAGAGAAGATTCAAATAATATTCATATATAATCTGATCATAAATCCACAATTCATCGATCTCGACAAACACACCACAAAAGAAGATTACATCGGATAGATCTCCAAGAAGATCGAGGAGAATATTGTATTGCTGATCAAAGAGAGAGAACAAGCCATCTAGCTACTAGCTACGGACCCATAGGTCTGGGGTAAACTACTGATACGTCCCCAACGTATCTATGATTTTTGATTGTTCCATGCTATTATATTATCTCTTTTGGATGTTATATGCATTAATATGCTATTTTATATTATTTTTGGGACTAACCTATTAACCAAGAGCCCAGTGCCAGTTTCTGTTTTTCCTTGTTTTTGAGATTTGTAGAAAAGGAATACGAAATGGAATAAAACTTCACGATGAATTTTCTTGGACCAGAAGACACCCACGAGACTTGTAGTTCAGGTCAGAAGAGCCACGAGGTGACGACAAGGTGGAGGGCGCGCCCCTTACCTTGTGGACCCCTCGTGACCCCCCTGACCTAGTTCTGCCTCCTATATATTCACATATATTCCCAAACCACCAGAAGCATCCACGAAAACACTTTTCCACCGCCGCAACCTTCTGTTCCCATGAGATCCCATCTTGGGGCCTTTTTCGGCATCCTGTCGGAGGGGGATTCGATCACGGAGGGCATCTACATCAACTCTATTGCCCTTCTGATGAAGCATGAGTAGTTTACTGCAGACCTACGGGTCCATAGCTAGTAGCTAGATGGCTTGTTATCTCTCTTCGATTCTCAATACCATGTTCTCCTCGATGTTCTCGGAGATCTATCCGATGTAATCTTCTTTTGCTGTGTGTTTGTCAAGATCCGATGAATTGTGGATTTATCATCAGCTTATCTATGAATATTATTTGAATCTTCTTTGAATTCTTATATGCATGATTTTATATCTTTGTATTTCTCTTCGAATTATCAGTTTGGTTTGGCCAACTAGATTGGTTTTTCTTGCAACGGGAGAAGTGCTTAGCTTTGGGTTCAATCTGGCGGTGTCCTCAGCCAGTGACAAAGTAGGGGTAGCAAGGCACGTATTGTATTGTTGCCATCCAGGATAAAAAGATGGGGTTTACATCATATTGCTTGAGTTTATTCCTCTACATCATGTCATCTTACTTAAAGCGTTTCTCTATTCTTTATGAACTTAATACTGTAGATGTAGGCAGGAGTCGGTCGATGTGTGGAGTAATAGTAGTAGATGCAGGCCGGAGTCGGTCTACTTGACACGGACGTGATGCCTATATTACATAATCATTGCCTTGGTTATCGTCATAACTTTGCGCTTTTCTATCAATTGCTCGACACTAATTTGTTCACCGACAGTATTATTTGCCTTCAAGAGAGAAGCCTCTAGTGAAACCTATGGCCCCGGGTCTATTTTCCATCATATTAGTTTCCAATCTACTATTTTGCAATCTTTTACTTTCAGATATATAAATCCAAAAAATCCAAAAATATTTTATCGTTTGTTTAGTTTTATTTATGTATCTCTATCAGAGCTCACCTTTGCAAGTGACCATGAAGGGATTGACAACCTCTTTATCGCGTTGGGTGCAAGTGTTTGATTGTTTGTGCAGGTATTGGTGATTTGCGCATTCTTCTCCTAATGGATTGATACCTTGGTTCATAACTGAGGGAAATACTTATCTCTACCTTGCTGAATCACCCTTTCCTCTTCAAGGGAAAAACCAACACAAGCTCAAGAAGTAGCCGGAAGAATTTCTGGCGCCGTTGCCGGGGAGATCTACGCCAAGTCAAGACATACCAAGTAGCCATCATAAAACTCTCATCTCTTGCATTACATTATTCACCATTCGCCTCTCATTTTCCTCTTTCCCACTTCTAAAACGATTTTCAAAAAGATTTGGCCTTTCTTTCGCCTTCTTCTGTTCGTCTTTCCGTTTGCCCTTATGTCTTACTAGGTTAGTTTGCTCATTTGCTTGGTATAATTGTGTGTTTATTGAAAATCTGAAGCAAAGAGTTTATGGAACCTCATCCGCTTGCTAATCTTTTTAAGAGATCCAATTAGGATGAACCTATTGCTAGTGAGTTGTGTGCACTAGATTATCTTTATGAAGTTTTGATTGAAATTCGTGAATCAGGAAATTGTGATGAAGTACTAAAAGAAGAAATTTATGAAGTGTTCACGATAGCTCCTTGAATGAAAAGCATGATTGCAATGATGGTATTATAAATTCTATTAATGTCGATTGTGCTAATAATATGCAAAACCCTAAGCTTGGGCATACTAGTTTTGCTATGTCCACTACTTGTTGCAATGCTCATGATTGGGGTGATTCTTCTTATAATCTTGAAAATTTATTTAAGCCCCATGATGAATATGAGATTGATAATAATGTTTGCAATAATACTGAAAGTGGGTTTGGAAGAGTTTCAACTTTAGATCCCACATATTTGGATAATGTTCAATCTTATGAAGTTTTTGATAAAAGTGGGTTTGGAGAGGTCATAACTTTAGTTGTTGATATTCCCACTATTTTGGAAGAGTGTCAACTTTGCATGCATGTAGATCATGTAGAGAAATTTTTATTTTATAGCTATATTGTTGAATTTAAATATGATACCACATGTAATTATTATGAGAGAAAAAATATGGTTGTAGAAATTTTCATGTTACTAAATTACCTCTTGTTATGTTGAGATTCCTATTGTTTCTCACTTCTTCCTTGCATATGCTAGTTTTTGCTTCTATTGATAATTTGTATGTTTATAAAATGCCTATGCATAGGAAGTATGTTAGACTTATATGTGTTTGTCACGTTCTATATGATGCTCTCTTTGTGCTTCAGTTCTTGTCTTTCATGGGAGCATCATTAAAATTATCAATGCCTAGCTAAAAGGATTTAAAGAAAAGCGCTTGTTGGGAGACAAACCAATATTTTTCTAGCTTTTTGCATTTAATAATTCATCTAGCCTCTGGTTATATGTGTTTTTGTGTTTTAATTAGTGTTTGTGCCAAGTAAGACCTTTGGGATGGCTTACGGTGATAGTTGATTTGATCTTGCTGAAAAACAGAAAATTTTACTCTCAGGAAAATAATTATCATTTTTAAAAGAAGCGTGATAAAATACTGATTCTTTTTGCAGAAGATTAAGATACAAATTTCCTCTGTTTTCCTATTGTTTCAGAATTTTTGGAGTTACAGAAGTATTCCAAAGTTACAGATTACTACAGACTGTTCTGTTTTTGACAGATTCTGTTTTCTATGTGTTGTTTGCTTATATTGATGAATCAATGGGTAGTATGGGGGGTATGAACCATGGAGAACTTGGAATACAGTTGATATTACACCAATATAAATAAAGAATGAGTTCACAACAGTACCATAAGTGATGATTTATTTTCTTATACTAACGGATCTCATGAGATTTTCTCTTGAGTTTTTGTTGTGAAGTGTTCAAGTTTCGGGTAAAAGATTTGATGGAATATGGAATAAGGAGTGGCAAGATCCTAAGATTGGGGATGCCCAAGGCACCCCAAGGTAATATTCGAGGAAAACCAAGAGCCAAAGCTTGGGGATGCCCCAGAGGCATCCCCTCTTTCGTCTTCATCTATCGGTAACTTTACTTGAGGCTATATTTTTATTCACCACATTATATGTGTTTTCCTTGGAGCGTCTTTTATGATACGAGTCTTTGCTTTTTAGTTTTCCACAATCATCCTTTCTGTACACACATTTTGAGAGGGACACGCATGAATCATGATTTATTAGAATACTCTATGTGCCTCACTTATATCTTTCGAGTTAGGCAAATTTGTTGTAGTGCTTCACTTATATCTTTTTAGAGCATGGCGGTGGTTTTATTTTATAGAAGTTGTTGAACTCTAATGCTTTACTTATATTATTTTGAGAGTCTTTTTAAACAACATGGTAATTTTCTTTGGTTATGAATTTAGTCCTAATATGTTAGCATCCAAAAGGGATATAATAAAAACTTCCGTATAAAGTGCATTGAATACTATGAAAAGTTTGATTTCTTATGATTGTTTTGAGATATGAGGACGATAATATTAGAGTCATGCTAGTGAGTAATTGTGGATTGTAAAAATACTTGTGTTGAAGTTTGTGATTCTCGTAGCATGCACGCATGGTGAACCGTTATGTAACGAAGTTGGAGCATGAGGTATTTTTTGAATGTCTTCCTTGTGAGTGGCAGTCGAGGACGAGCGATGGTCTTTTCCTACCAATCTATGCCCCTAGGAGCATGCACGTAGTACTTTGTTTCGATGACTAATAGACTTTTGCAATAAGTATGTGAGTTCTTTATGACTAATGTTGAGTCCGTGGATTATATGCACTCTCGCCCTTCGACCATTGCAACCCTCTCTAGTGCCACACAACCTTCGCCGGTACCATATACCCACCTTATACCTTCCTCAAAACAGGCACCATACCTACCTATTATGGCATTTCCGTAGCCATTCCGAGATATACGGTCATGCAACTTTCCACCGTTCCGTTTATTATGACACGTTGCATCATTGTCATATTGATTTCCATGATCATGTAGTTGGCATAGTATTTATGGCAAAGCCACCGTTCATCATTTTTTATACATGTTGCTCTTGAGTTGTGATTCTTGAGTTGTAAGTAAATAAAAGTGTGATGATCTTCATTATTAGAGCATTGTCCCATGTGGAATAGAATATGGTGGTTGTGGAGAAGACAAAAAGAAGGAGATAGTCTCACATCAACTAGGCGTATTAACGGGCTATGGAGATGCCCATCAATAGATATTAATGTGAGTGAGTAGGGATTGCCATGCAACAGATGCACTAGAGCTATAAGTGTATGAAAGCTCAACAAGAAACTAAGTGGGTGTGGATCCAACTCGCTTGCTCACGAAGACCTAGGGCAATTTGAGGAAGCCCATCATTGGAATATACAAGCCAAGTTATATAATGAAAAACTCCCACTACTATGTGAAAGTGACAACATAGGAGACTCTCTATCATGAAGATCATGGTGCTACTTTGAAGCACAAGTGTGAAAAAGGATAGTAACATTGTCCCTTCTCTCTTTTCTCTCATTTTTTTCTTTTTTTTGGTGGGCCTCTTTTATTTTTTTTTGGGCTTCTTTGGCCTCTTTTATTTTTTATAAATTCTGGAGACTCATCCCAACTTGTGATGGAATCATAGCTTCTATCATCCTTTCCTCACATGGGACAATGCTCTAACGATGATGATCATCACACTTTTATTTACTTACAACTCGATACTTAGAACAAAACATGACTCTATATGAATGCCTCCGGCGGTGTGCCGGGATGTGCAATGATCTAGCGTAGCAATAACATCAAAACATCATGCTAGCTATCTTACGATCATGCAAAGCGATATGACAATGATGGTGTGTGTCATAATAAAACGGAACGATGGAAGTTGCATGGCAATATATCTCGGAATGGCTATGGAAACGCCATAATAGGTAGGTATGGTGGTTGTTTTGAGGAAGTGTAAATGGTGGGTTTAATGCACCAGCGAAAGTTGTGCGGTACTAGAAAGGCTAGCAATGGTGGAAGGGTGAGAGTGCGTATAATCCATGGACTCAACATTAGTCATAAAGAACTCACATACTTACTACAAAAATCTATTAGTCATCGAAACAAAGTACTACAGACCGCCACTCATAAGGAAGACAATCAATAAAGAAATCATGCTCTGACTTAATCACATAACAGTTCACCATACATGCATGCTACGGGAATCACAAACTTTAACACAAGTATTTCTACCAATCCACAATTACTCACTAGCATTACTCTAATATCACCATCTTTATATCTCAAAACAATCATAAGGAATCAAACTTCACATAGTATTCAATGCTCTTTATATGAAAGTTTTTATTATACCCCTCTTGGATGCCCACCATATTAGGACTAAATTAATAACCAAAGCAAATTACCATGCTATTTAGAGACTCAAAAAATAATATAAGTGAAGCATGAGAGTTCAACAATTTCTATAAAATAAACCACCGCCGTGCTCTAAAAAGATATAAGTGAAGCACTAGAGCAAATAGCCTAGCTCAACGGATATAAGTGAAGCACATAGTATTCTAATAAATTCATGATTCATGTGTGTCCCTCTCAAAAGGTGTGTGCAGCAAGGATAATTGTGGAAAACTAAAAATCAAAGACACATATCATACAAGACGCTCCACGCAAAACACATATCATGTGGTGAATAAAAATATAGTCTCAAGTAAATTTACCGATGGACGAAGACGAAAGAGGGGATGCCATCTGGGGCATCCCCAAGCTTAGATGATTGGTTGTCCTTGAATATTACCTTGGGGTGCCTTGGGCATCCCCAAGCTTAGGCTCTTTCCACTCCTTATTCCATAGTCCATCAAATCTTTAACCAAAACTTGAAAACTTCACAACACAAAACTCGACAAGAAAACTCATGAGATCCGTTAGTATAAGAAAATAAATCACCATGATTTGGTATTGTTGTAAACTCATTCTTCATTTATATTGGTGTAATATCTACTGTATTCCAACTTCTCCATGGTTCATACCCCCCCGATACTACCCATAGATTCATCAAAATAAGCAAACAATACAAAGATTTTCGATGGTGTGGGCAACTTCTTGATGGTATAGAATTGTCAGCGATTAATGAAGTCATCACCGACGGGTTCCGTAGTTTAGTCCGTGTGCGATGTGATTTGCTCTCTCTGCATAACATCTATGCTTTGTCTACAGAACGACAACATGTATACTTACAAGAACATGATTGCATAACCAAATTAAACATCCAATTACATAAGTGACTATACACAACATTCACACACACCTCAACAAACAATTACATGCATACTAAACTAGGAGAAACGATCATCTAATCATCTAGTTCTTTTGTGATAACGCTTGTTGTTGCTCTGCTTCTGACTGGATCCCTCATCGTTTTGCGGATGAAGGAGATAGTTCCTCATGTCAGCGATCCGCTTGTACATCTCATCGCTCGTGTATGCCTCCTTGGTCGCATACACGATGTAATTTTCATCCAGTTTCTCCATCCAGGTTGAGTGCCTGGCAAGCATGTCCTTGTTGCAGGCATCCTTCAGGTCTCTGTTGTAGGGGTCAATGATGGCCTCAGCGAGGTGAACCAGTGAGTCCTTCTCATGCTTCTTGCTGCCCCAGATCCTTTATTAGTCCTGGATGTCGGCAAGATTCTAGCAGGTGATGCCGAAATTCTTGAGCACCTTTACATCGTTGGTGGTGTCCACCATAGTGAACCTATAGCGGGGGTTGTTGACAAACACGGGGAAACGCTAGCAAGGCCTTGTGGTCATGTAGTAGTGGTAGATGAGGACGTGATTGCTCACGCACATCTGGGCGACGGCAACCTTCTGAGGATACCCGACATGAGTGCGGGTGTACTCGAGGTCGAACCCGACCACTTTGTACTTCTCCGCAGCAAGCAACAACTCTATGGTGTGGATGGAGTTCTCCATCCAGATTGGGTCATTGGTGTATACCATTGAGAGCTCCATGAACCTTCTGTGGGTGTCCAGTATGACATGCATGGAGAACTACAGTTCGTTGTCAGGAGCCACTGGGAACGCCATTGGAGCCGAGTACTATACCCTCTCTGTATTTGTCGTCGTGGGTGTGCTTCCAGCAATATTGGGGCGCGATCGAAAGGTTGAAGAGACACAAGGGTTAAATGGACGCTCTAAAAAATGGGTCCCGAACAGCCTGTAATCGTCACATCTTGTCACCATGTTCCCAGCGGAGGATTCCAGTGCACGTTTGAGCACCCCGCACGCATTTTGTTTGACAACACGTGGGCTCGAAGAGGATCCAAATGTATTGTTGGTGAGCCTGTTCCCACGCAACCGCGCAGGTTACCGCGCGCAACCGTGCAAGCTTCCCGCCCAGCTCATTGGGCCATGCATCGGCTCGAAGAGGGGCCAATCATGGGTGTTTATTGGAAAAATCTTTGCAAAATCTAAGTCTGTGGAATGACTTAATGCAGCACACACGTTCGACAATAATTTTACCCATCAAAGTTACATGGCCATGTAATGATGGACACTCATGTGCGATATTGTCGGCTCTACAGGGCACACAGTTGAACAAACCAACTGTGTGCAATAATGTCGAAGATCACTGTCGACTCCACAATATAGATCATTTGCAATGAGATTGCCAGGGGAAAGACATTCGAGAATGGTAAATAAAATCATGTCCATCATTGTCCAGAAATTAATCGTCCATTGCATATTGATCAAAGTAGTACTACCAATAAACGAGTCTCATATGATGCCATTTCAATGATTTGTAGTGCCCAAGATGCAATTCGATCCCGATCACGTGATGAATTCATGATTGGGGAAGAATCGCATTTCGAGCGCATAACAAGGTGGATATCATTACAACATACCATGTACTAAATATATGAGAATACCAGATACAGGCCTACACTCGCCACAAGCTACAACATGAATACATGAATACATTAATACATAGCAATCATCATGCAGAAGAGCAGGATCCTACTACGGATGAAATCGAATGAAAAATAAGAACGACATCCACCCTGCTAATCCCAGAATCCCGACCGGGATCCCATCCTATGATCGACGAAGAAGCAGAAGTAGAAGAAGAACTCCAAAAGCAAACATGCATCGCTCCCACGTCAAAGCATCTCTTCACCTGTACCTACACATGTTGTTGTAGTAATCTGTGAGCCACGAGGGCTCAGCAATCCCATTACCATGGGTATCAAGACTTGCAAAGCTTAATGGGTATGGAATGGATAAGTGGTGAGGTTGCAGCAAGCACTAAGCATTTGTATGGTGGCTAACTTACGAGTACAAGAGTAAGAATAGTAAACTAAGGATAACAGTCGCCAACTAGTAATGATCAAGGAGTGATCCCGAACTACTACGAGTGAAAGTTAAACCCATCATGTTCTCTTCTCGAACTCACTCAAAAAGAGACAATCACGGTTACGCACACGGTTGGTGTATTTTAATTCGGGTTTAGTGTCAAGTTCTCCACAACCGGACATTACCAATTTCCAAGTCGCCAAATAACCGCGGGCACGGCTTAAAAAGATTTAACCCTGCAGGGGTGCTCCAAGTGGTCCATTATAATTTACCACATGCATCCAATGGAACATCCTTACACCGTGATAACACGATGCTTACGTTAAGGAATCCCGGTGGAAAGGCGCCCGTCAAAGGTAAAACTAAACTAGTAACTCCACCCGACGTGCCGACACCCTAATAGGAGTCGCGCGTATCCCGTCTCAGGCCATGATCTGATAGGTCAAGCTATGAGTAAAACCAGACATCGAGTTTCCCCGCGGTGGCCTTGCAGGCTACCCGTTTTGGACCAACACCATTGGCACTGGCCCACCTGTATTATGTGGAATTAAGAATCCTCGGGTTCATGATGACCTATTAGTTAATTAATTAGTTCAATATTATTATGTTGGCAAATTTTAAAACCAAAGTTGGGCCTTGCTGCAAGAGTTTTAGCCTAATCGAATGGTCAGGGGGCCATAATACGCCACATGTGTTAGGAGCGCTCATCAAGGAACATAACACCGATATGACAGAAACTAGGGCGGCAAGAGTGGAACAAAACACCAGGCAAAAGACCGAGCCTTCCACCCTTACCAAGTATATAGATGCATTAATTAAATAAGAGATATTGTGATATCCCATGATATCCATGTCCTAACATAGAACAACCTGCAACTGCACCTACAACTAGCAATGCTATAAGAGGGGCCGAGCAAAGAGGTAACATAGCCAATCAACAGTTTGCTGGGATGGTGGAAGGTTAGAGGCTGTTCCATGGCAATTTGGGAGGCTGACAAACAAGTGGTAGGTAGCGTGACACAATGATAACATCGAGACAACTAGCAAGCAAAGATAGTAGTGATATCCAAGGTAATGGTAATCTTGCCTGAAAATCCTACTAGGAAGAAGACCAAATCCATAAGTAGACGAACGGGCGTAGTCGAACGAATCTGTCGGAGTAAATGGCCACGGGTAGCCTAACCGACTCCCCCTGGCTCTTCAAGAATTATCAGGTCGATCGAGCCTTCAAGCATCCAAAACACAGGGTCGCCTCCCCCTGGACGGCTATCTCCCGAGCCGACTCCTAGAAGGCGACCCGGCCTCAAAAACCTTCCCGAAGAGAACCACAAGATGGCCGACTCCAGGAAGCCGGCCCCAAGAGGACCGACTCCCAGAAGCCGGCCACGAAGAAGACTGACTCCCAGAAGCCGGCCAAGACTGCACCCTCAAGGGCTGCACCCACATAACGGTGATGAGACGGGACGTGGCTACAGTACAACCTGCAACCCCAAATCCCGGAGCACACGTGGCCATAGAGCACCGTACAGGTCGGCCATCCCCCGTCCGACACGGCGCTGTTGCCATGTTGACCATGACACCATCCACGACAGGCGCCATTACGGCCCGCGGGCGGCAGGCCCCTTCAGCCAGAGAGATGCTCAAAGGCGGCCAAGCCTCCCCTAGTCGGCCTGGGGCATAGCAGGCTCCAAATAGCCGGCAACCCCCCACCCTCCAAGTATGTGCATCATTAAGGAGACAAGACGAGGTAAGGCTACAGTGAGAGCCCGCAAGGCGGCGGCACTGTGGCCATGCTTACCTCGACAAAGCCCTCGTCATCAGAGGCGAGGCTACAGTAACCAGCCACCGACAAGACCCCCAGGCGGTGGGGCCGGCCTGTCGGCCAAGAGGCCGACAGCCGGCGGGACCCACCAGTCGGCGGGCACCAGCGGTCGGCGGAGAAGCCGACGAATACAGACACTGACGGCTAGGACCCGCGTCCAGCCGGATAACCATTGTACCCCTGGGGGGTAGGCCTATATAAACCCCCCAAGGCACCCATGCAAAGGGTTGATCTCTTAGAGTTTTAGACACCACATAGAGGGAAAAGGAGAGCTAGCCTTGCCCTTCTTCTTCCTCTAGCCAAACAGCTCAAGGAGCCTCTTGTAGCTACTTGTGCTGATCTAGTGATCATGCAGAGACCCCGCAGAGCACGACTAGGGGTGTTATCTCCACGGAGAGCCCCGAACCTGGGTAAGATTCGCCGGCGTGCATGTCTTTGCCTCATCCCGTTTCCAGGCACCGGCGATGTCTTACTCGCTCCCACAATGATAAGCCACCCGTTGGCATATGTCGCACCTACCACCCGACATTTGGCACCCACCGTGGGGCCAGGTGCACCATCGTCCGGAGACCTGTTCTGGACGGAAACCCTTTTCCTCCTGCGCGAGCGTAGCCAGCCCGCTACGCCCGATGGCGCTTGCCCCAACGCGCTGCAAGGCGTCGACGACGCCTGCGCGGCGAGCTGCCTCACCGATCTTCTTGGCGAGGCTCGCATCTCCGACGAGCCTGCGTCCAACGCGGGCAGAGACTGCCCTAAGAGCCGCCTCGTTAGCCTCCTCGACCAGTTCCATGTCTCCAGCGAGCTTGCTATGGACTTGGAGTCGGTCGGCTCCACCGACCCGATGCTGGTCGACTCCGACACGACATCGCTTCACGCCTTCCCCAACAACGTGGTGATCATCGACAACCCTCTCCCTCGAGCCGACAGTGGCAGCAGCACTGTCACTGAGGTGCTGGTCATCAGCCACGGCGCCGTCTTAGGCAAGAACGCCCACGACGCCCTACAAACGGCGCTGCACGACTTATCCGTCCCCATCCCGGCCGACGCCGACGCTGAGACTCTGGAGGCACGCCGCCTCGCCCTCGTCGCGGAAGGCCAGAAGATAGCATCCATGAGACGCCTCACTCAGGCTCACAAGCGTGAAGTCGACCGTGCCGCCTTCGGTACGCCGCCTCCTTGCGGGCCGAGCCGAGCCGGCTTCGTCAAGAAGGGTGGCGCAGCCATCGCCAGCATGCTGGGAGAAGACCGCCCAGTCTACGCCACGCCGCTCGAGAACCTGCGTGCCGCTCAGGCGGCCGAAGACGAGCTGAACGGGCTGGGGGCTGACGAGCTCCCCTACGTGACTAGACGCATCCAGCAGCTGATCGACGCTGCCGCAGGGCAGCATGAAGCCAGCGCGCACGCTGAAAGTCCTCACCCACTCCAAGAGCACGGCGCGACATCCCGGACGCCGACTGTAGATGGCGCCCGCGCAAGAAAAGACAAGGAGCCAGCTGCTAGCCGCAGTCGGACTCGGCTCACCATCGAGCGTGACGCAGAAGGCCGCCCCGAGCTGTGGAACGACGAGGCGATCCGCCTCCTCCCCCGCCTCGTGGGGAGAGATATCCCACCCCGCCGCCTGTCACGCATCTGACTCTCGGCGGCCGACTGGGCCACCGCGAAGGATTCGGCGAGAGTGATGCCCGCCACCGGATCGACCGCCTAGCGCGATCCCTGGCGCTAGAAGAAGAAGATGACGTCGGCCCGCCTTGCTTTGGCCCCCGCATCCGCGACGAGCCTTTCCCCAAAGGGTTCTCACTCCCAAGAGACACGTCGAAGTACAACAGCTCCGTGAAGCCGGAAGACTGGTTAATCGACTACTCCACCGCAGTCCGCATAGCAAACGGCAACCGGCGTGTTGCCGTGAAGTATGTCCTGCTCATGCTTCAAGGCACGGCACGCACTTGGCTGAACAGCCTCAAGCCCTACAGCATCAACAACTGGCTAGACTTCACGGAAGTTTTCGTCCGCAACTTCACCAGCACGTACAAGCGGCCTCCCAAGCCCCGTCAGCTCTCCTTGTGCGTCCAAGGGCCCAGCGAATCGACTCGCGACTACCTCACACGTTGGGCCGAACTACGCAACTCCTGCGAGGGGGTGCACGAGGTTCAAGCCATAGAGTACTTCACCGCCGGGTGCCGAGAGGGCACCCTCCTCAAGCACCGACTCCTCTGCGACGAGCCGACTACCCTCGACGAGCTGCTGATCATAGCAGACAAGTACGCCACTGCCGACTCCTCGATGAAGACCGAGCATCGAGTGGATGCCTCTGGGAAGGAGCTCGCTCCGG
Source organism: Triticum aestivum (assembly GCF_018294505.1). Classification (NCBI taxonomy): domain Eukaryota; kingdom Viridiplantae; phylum Streptophyta; class Magnoliopsida; order Poales; family Poaceae; genus Triticum; species Triticum aestivum. Next base: position 159,744,276 of record NC_057805.1, read on the forward strand.
CTCCCAAGACGCCGGCTGGCGAGTCCAACCGACGCCCTTACCAGAACGACGACAAGCGCAAGGCCCCTATGCCGCCTTCCACCAGTCGGCAAGTAGCCACAGTCGAAGATGAACAACCCGAAGAGCGGCCCGCTCCCAAGAAGCAGAAGGGCGGCAGGCCGGCTTGCCAGCCGGCTTTCTCCTACAAGCAAACCCTTGATGCTCCCTGCAAGTTTCACAGCGGCGCGAAGCCGTCCAACCACACGACACGGAAGTGCCATTGGCTCACACGGATCTCCAAAGGCGAGGGGCTGGTGCCGCCTCCACCTGCTGGCCCACCGCCTCCGGCCCCTCAGCAGCCGGCTGTTCGACCAGCAGTCGGAGCCATTCAAGATGAGTTTCCAGATGAGCACGCCGCCTACATCGTCTTCACAAGCCAAATTGAAGACAGGCGCAGTCAGCGCCGTCAGCACCAAGAAGTCAACGCTACCGCCTCCAACAACCCCGAGTTTATGCATTGGTCTGAGAAGCCTATCAGCTGGAGCTGGGCCAACCACCCAGAGGTGATACCGTATCCCGGCTCCTATGCATTGGTGTTGGACGCCACCCTCGCGACAGAAAGGCGAGCTTCCCGTTTCTCTCGTGTACTGATTGACGGTGGAAGCAGCATCAATATACTGTACCGTGACACCATGGAGAAGCTAAACCTCAAGACATCGTACCCGGCCTGTCCTGTTGCCCAATTAGCAAGATCAAGATGGATGTTCTCTTTGGAGACAAGGATCACTTCCGCCGAGAAGCGATCTGGTTTGAAGTGGTGGATCTAGAGAGCTCTTACCACGCACTCCTTGGCCGACCTGCCCTGGCCAAGTTCATGGTTGTGCCCCACTACGCCTACCTCAAGATGAAGATGCCGAGTTCGAAGGGGATCATCACCATAGCCGGAGACTACAAGAAATCCTCCGAGTGTGCTGCAGCCAGCAGCCGGCTGGCCGAGTCCCTCGTGATCGCTGAAGAGAAGAAGATGCTAGACCGAGTCGTGGCCATGGCTGGCAAGCAGCCGGCCCTGTCCCCTGATCCCAAGGAGTATGACGCTCAAGGCTCTTTCCAGCTAACCAAGGAAACAAAGAAGATACCGTTGGACCCAGAGAACTCGGTGAGGTTTGATGTCATTGGGGCAAACCTGGACAGTAAATAGGAAGGCGAGCTCTTCGACTTCCTCCGTGAGAATCAGGACATCTTTGCATGGTCCCCAAAGGACATGCCGGGTGTTCCGAAGGATTTCACCGAGCACAAGCTACATGTTCGAGCAGACGCAAAACCAGTCGAGCAACATCTCCGCCGACTGTCGGAGGAGAAGAGAAGGATTGTGGGAGAAGAGATAGCCTGGCTCCTGGCAGCGGGCTTCATTATGGAGGTGTTTTTCCCAGAATGGCTTGCCAACCCGGTCCTAGTGTTGAAGAAAAACAATAAATGGCGCATGTGCATAGATTACACCAGCCTCAACAAAGCCTGCCCCAAAGATCCGTTTGCCTTACCACGGATTGATCAAGTGATAGACTCCATAGCCGGATGCGAGCTGTTGAGTTTCTTGGATGCATACTCAGGCTACCATCAGATCAAGTTGGATCCAGCCGACCGCCTGAAGACCGCCTTCATCACACCATTCGGAGCTTTCTGCTACCTGACTATGACATTCGGCTTGAGAAATGCCGATGCCACTTTTCAGCGTTGCATGCAGAAATGCCTCCTCAAGCAACTCGGCAGAAATACCCACGTCTATGTAGACGATATTGTGGTGAAGATGGAGAAGCGTGGCACCCTGCTGGAAGACCTCAGAGAAACATTTGCCAACTTGTGCCAATTTCAGATCAAGCTCAACCCTGAGAAATGCGTGTTCAGAGTACCAGTCGGCCAGCTTCTAGGCTTTTTGGTCTCCGAACGCGGCATCGAGTGCAACCCAGTGAAGATCAAGGCCATAGAGAGAATGGAGATTCCTACCAAGGTGCGAGACGTCCAGAAGTTTACTGGGTGCCTGGCCTCCCTAAACCGCTTCATCAGCCGGCTAGGAGAGAAGGCTCTCCCCCTGTATCGACTCATGAAGAAGTCCACCAACTTCGAGCGGAACAACCAAGCAGACCAAGCTTTCCATGAGTTGAAGAAGATGCTGACCACGCCGCCTGTCCTGGCAGCACCGACTGTGAAAGAGCCCATGCTCCTTTACATTGCCGCGACTAGCCGAGTGGTCAGTACAGTTATTGTGGTCCAACGCCCAGAAGAAGGCCGGGCTCAGTTAGTCCAGAGGCCGGTATATTATTTGAGCGAAGTACTGTCCACGTCGAAGCAAAACTACACGCACTACCAGAAGATGTGCTATGGAGTATACTTTGCCGCCAAGAAGCTGAAGCCCTACTTTAAAGAGCATCCCATCACGGTCGTATGCACTGCCCCGCTTGCTGAGATCATAGGCAGCCGGGATGCATCCGGCCGGGTGGCTAAGTGGGCCATTGCGCTGGCTCCTTACACGATCTTCTACCAGCCCCGCACCGCCATCAAGTCCCAAGCATTGGCCGACTTCCTTGTCGACTGGGCCGAGACCCAGTACCTACCGCCGGCTCGTGACTCCACTCATTGGCGGATGCACTTCGATAGATCCAAGATGCGCACCGGCTTGGCAGCCGGCATCGTCCTCACCTCTCCCAAGGGTGACAAACTCAGATACACACTGCAAATTCATTTTGCCGCCTCCAACAATGTGGCCGAGTACGAGGCGCTCATACACGGGCTCCGGCTAGCGAAAGAGCTCGGCACACGCCGGATCCTATGCTATGGCGACTCGGATCTGGTAGTCCAACAATCATCCGGCGACTGGGACGCCAAGGACGCAAACATGGTGAGCTACCGATTCCTCGTCCAGCAAATCAGCGGATACTTTGAAGGATGCGAGTTCCTCCACGTGCCACGGGCAGACAACGAGCAAGCAGATGCCTTGGCACGGATCGGCTTCACCGTCAAGCTATACCAGCCGGCGTCTCTCTTCAATGCCTCCTCAAACTGTCTGTCAAGCCGTCTCTAGAATCAGACTCCATCTTTGTACCACCTGCCCCAGATGCAGTCGGATCCGACTTGGGGAACCCAGCAGGCGGCTCGGGGACGTCGGCAGGCGGCCCGGGGACTGCCGTAGTCGCACCCGGCTCGGGGACTTTAGAACCCAGCCCGAGGACTGCAACAGTCGGCCCGGGGACTGCAACGACACAACAGGCGGTGGCCGACTCCAACTCTTCAGCACCCAACCCACGCACCCTGGTCGCAGTAGCCGTATTGGCGATAGAAGAAGTCGCAGCTCCATCATGGGCCCAACCCATCCTCAACTTTCTAGTAAACAGAGAGCTGCCTACTGATGAGATCTCGGCAAGACAAGTTCAACGCCGAGCCGGATCATACACAATAATTAACAGAGAACTCGTTAAGCGTAGCGTCACTGGAGTCTTCCAGCGCTGCGTCGAGCTAGAGAAGGGCATAGCAATCCTCAAGGGCATCCACCAAGGCGAATGCGGCCACCACGCGGCCTCAAGATCACTTGTCGCCAAAGCTTTCCACCATGGTTTCTTCTGGCCGACTGCTTTGGAAGACGCCAAGGAATTAGTCAAATGCTGCAAAGGGTGCCAAGTCTTCAGCTCCAAGCAGCACCTGCCGGCTTCTGCACTCAAGACCATCCCCCTCACCTAGCCCTTTGCCGTCTGGAGGCTGGACATGGTGGGCCCATTCAAGACGGCGCGCGGCGGCATGACACATCTGCTTGTCACCGTGGACAATTCACCAAGTGGATTGAAGCGAAGCCAATCAAGAAGCTGAACGGGCCGACTGCCGTGACATTCATCGCAGATATCACCACCCGGTATGGCATACCACACAGCATCATCACCGACAATGGCACGAATTTTGCCAAGGGAGCACTGGCACGTTTCTGCGCGACACAGGGCATCCGACTGGACTTAGCGTCCGTTGCCCACCCGCAGTCAAACGGCCAAGTCGAGCGAGCAAACGGCCTCATCCTCTCCGGCATCAAGCCCCGACTGGTCGTACCACTGGAGCGTTCGGCCGGCTGCTGGCTCGATGAGCTGCCGGCTGTCCTCTGGAGTCTGCGTACTACCCCGAACAAGTCAACCGGCTTCACTCCTTTCTTCCTTGTATATGGTGCCGAGGCTGTCATCCCAACTGACATCGAGTTCGACTCACCTCGGGTCACCATGTACACGGAGGCGGAGGCCAAGGAAGCGCGAGAAGACGGCGTTGACCTGCTGGAAGAGGGCCGACTGTTAGCACTCAGCCGGTCCGCCATCTACCAGCAGGGTTTGCGCCGTTACCACAACCGGAAGGTCAAGCCAAGATCCTTCCAAGAGGGCGATCTTGTGCTCCGGCTGATCCAGCGAACAGCCGGCCAGCACAAGCTCTCGGCCCCTTGGGAAGGCCCCTTCGTCATCAGCAAGGCCCTAGGCAACGACTCCTACTACCTGATCGACGCACAGAAGCCGAAGGCACGCAAGAGGGATGATTCCGGCAAGGAGTCGGAACGACCATGGAACGCCAATCTCCTCAGAAGATTTTACAGTTAAACGCAGTATGTACCATGCTACCTTTTGTATTAAGTACAAGACAATGGGCCCCCCGAGGTGTACTCGGGGACTACCCCCTTTTATCTATGTATGACAAGTGTCATACCTATGAATGTATTATTACATTTGATTTTCTGTCCGGCACCGGGTTCGACCAGTCGGCCCGGGGACTTGCCGCCTTGAGTTATATTAAAGTTCTACCTGCAGTCAGACAAGTAGTGTGCCAGCACCCGAGCCCTCTCTTGTTGAAAGTCGCAGCTCGAAGAACCGACTGTCCGACTGGCAAGAGCCAAAGGCAGGAAAGGCTGCCCACACGAAAAACGGCTAAGGACTAATGAACCTATATAACACAAGCCGGCCTCCCACCACGCCTACCGGCTATCAGAACAGCCGGCTGGCCGGCTTCCCATTCACTTTGCTACAATCCAAGAAAGCTAGAGTACTTGCCCTCCCAACCGGCCAAGCACTTCTCCAGCCACAGACTGCAGAGCAGCTGTCTGGCTGGGAAGGCGGCGACCAAGGGAGGGCGGCAAAGGAAACAGCCAAAAGATGAAAAGCAAGAACAATGGGAAGGCAAACACATGCATGATTATATTTACACAAAAGGCCTTCAACAGGCCGGCAGTCAACATAGTTTGAAATACACCCCCAGTGGGTGGAACTGCGCAAACCTAACAAAATATTGTTCAAAGAGTAACAAAACAGGAAAGTAAAGGCGGCAGATCAGGCCAAGGGTGCAACAGGCGAGCCGGGCTGGTCGGTGGAGGCGGTAGTGCCGGCTGGAGGAGTGGCCGGCTAGCGAGTCTCGGCTTGATCATCACCGGCTGCAGGCGGCACGCTCGCACGCGCCTCGTTGCTGGAGGCATGATCAAGTTGAGGCTGGCCGGTCACTCCACCGTCTGGCACAACGTCTTCACCATCCTCCTCCTCCTCCTCGCCCTCGTCGCTGGAGTCGATCTCCTTCGCCGAGTCCTCACCATCCCTCGGGTTCAGCCCGAACCACTCCTCCGGCTGAGCAACGCCGTTATCATCCACCTCAGGAGCAAAGGCGCTGGTGTCGGTGTAGTCGGCGATCGCCGAGGCACGCTGGATGATAGCCGGCCGCGCCGGCTCCAGCTCCGTGTCGGCCTCCTGCCACCAGGTGGCCAGCTGGTCCAAGCTCAGCTCAGGATACTAGGCTTTGACGAACTCCAGCGCCCGCCTGGCGCCTGACCGAGCCGCAGAAGCTTTCCAGGCCTCGAAGCGGCCAACCGCTACCTCCAGCCAGTCGGCAGTCCGACTGGGGGTCCGGGGAATAACCTCGCCGGGCCAGAGAGCGGCCAGCACTTGCGCCCCAACACGCTGAAGCCGGCGGAGCATGTGGTGAGCAGGCTGGAGGCGGGCTTGGATCGCCAGGAGCTGTTCCTCAAGTGACCGGCGAGCGTTCGGCGCGATCTTAGCGCCAGCCTGCCTTTGCGCCTCGCGGTGGGCCTCGATGACCTGGTTGGTGGCAGTAGAGTAACCAGGGAAATACTCTGCACAAGAAAGAAAGGAAGAGAAAAAGAAAAAAAATACAAAGTTAGAGAATGAACCAAATGGCAAGCGGCAAGCAAGGAACGAAGAAGAAGGCGGCCTACCGTCAACCAAGTCTTCGATCTGGCCGTAGCCGTTGATCAACGACTGCCTCGCCTCAGCCTAGCTCGCCGCCTCGGTCTCGTACTCGGCTTGGAGGGCGGCTTCACTGTCCTGCACCGCCTTCAGGGCCGCCTTGTGGCTCTCCTCCTGGTCGGCCAGCTTCTTGACCAGGCGGTCACGCTCCTGAGCCAAGGCGTCGAACTCGGCTTCCTTGGCGCGAAGGGCGGCCTGGGTCCCACTCAGCTGCTCCCTCAGTTTGGCATTGGCCGCTGCAGATATGGCAAAGAAGAAAAAAGCAATAAGAAAGAAGTCGCCAGGAAAGATCCGGCCCGACTGCTCAGCAGTCGGCCCGAATCTCGGGGACTACACCAAGTGGGTGCGCTGACGCGCCCCCACATGAGATAAAAAAGGAAGCACTTACCCCGGCTCTCCGTTAGATCAGCGGTCTTCTAGGCCAGCTCCCGAGCCTGGGAGTTGAAGGCAGCCGCACGGAGGTTGTGGTAGTCCTGCAAGTCGGACAGAGAAGCGAATAAGAACAAGATAGCAAACAAAGTCTACCAAGAAGTTCCAAGCCGCCTGCTCAGCAGCCGACTCGGAACTCAGGTACTACACCCAGTGGGTGCGCTGACGCGCCCCCACGGAAGAAATCAAGATCAAGAAAAAAATGGGAAGACTCACCCGAATCGCCGCCCGTGTCGTGAGGAACTCTTCATTTTAATGCCTCAGCACGGCGGCCTGGGACTGAAGCCGGCTCCGAACTTCTTGTGCCGCCACATTCACCACGGCCGTCCCACCACCCGGCGTCCACCCCGAGCTGGCGCTGGCCGTCTCCAGATCCTGGGCCGACGAGCTGGAGCCCGCGGCCTTCTGCGGGTCCGGTGCCGAAGTTGCCTTCCCCGCGCGCTGGCGCGACGGCGACTGGACCGCCAGGTCCGTCCTCACAGCCGGCTCGCCTCCAGCCGGTTGCGCGGGCGGCGCGTTAGGCCGGCTGCCTTGGGCCGCCCCAGTCGGCGATGGCAGTGCCGCCTCCCTCTCCTGGACGACGACGTCCTCCTCCTCCCTTTCCATCCCCAGCAGGTCGCCACTGGCTTCCTCCAGCGGGGGCTCCGGGACCTCGGGCGCCACGGCGTGCAGGGGGGTGACAAGCAAGGCCCCCGCCGCTGCCTCTGCGGTTGCAGCCTCCGCCTGAGCCTTGGCTGCTGCGTCGGCTTGTGCCTTCGACGACTCCTCCGCTATCTCCTGCGCCGCCTTGGCGGTGGCCGCCTTCAGCTCCTCCGCCTCCCGCTCCTCCCGCGCCTCCCGCGCGTTCCTCTCCGTCGCCGCTTGAAGCTCGGCACGGGGGTCCACGCGGCGGGTGCTCCCGGATCCTCCCGCCGATCCAACCACGGAGGCGGGAGCGATCCGCTCAAGAAAGAGCGGAGCCCTGTTTGATAAGTCAAGACAAGGATTCTGAAATCGACAAGAAAAGAAGAAGGAATACGCGAGAGAATCGACACTTACGCTGAAACCTTTTGCGGCTGCTTCACCACCTTGCGGAAGCGGGCCGCCTTCGTGGCCGCCTCTTCCCGCCTGGTCGCCGCCGCCCCGCTCTTGGGCTTCTTCGGCCGACTGCCGAACAAGCCCGACGTGGCTCGGTGCTTCTGCGCGCCGCTTCGGGCAGCTGGCGCGGTAGATGAGCCCACGCCTTGATCACACGTCGGCTGGCGGCGCGGGACGATTTCCGCCTCGTCATCATCCGGCCAGTCGTCGAAGCTGGCTCCATGCCCGGAGCCGCCTGCTTCGCCGCCTCCCGCCTCCGTGTTGTCGTCCATAGCGGCTGCCCCCAAGTCGGGGTCCTCCAAGTCATGCGCCGCCCGGTCGGGGAGAAATTGGCGATCCGCCCCCGCTAACCCGGCCGCCGGTCGAAGGAGAGGGCTCTGCCAAGACGAGCCGACTGGTCAGAGTCGACCAAGAAAAACTCGGTGACAAAAACTAAAGAAGAGAAGATAATGAGAGCATACCATAGGCAGGGGATGGGCGCGGGAGTATGGCTCCTTGCCAAACTGCCACTCCGCGGAGAGCTTGCAGTTAGCGAGATAGTTCACCATGTGAGCTACCTCGTCATGAGGCATCTCCTTGGTGCACATCCGACTCGGGTCGAGTTGGCCGCTCATTTGACAGATCAAATGAGGGTGGCTTTGAAGCGGGAGCACCTGGCGCACCACGAAGGCGGCCAGCAGGTCGGACCCAGTCAGGCCTCCGACTGGATCATTACCCAAAGTGGGGCGACGGCGGCGGCTCTAGCCGGCGACAGCGTCCTGGCCCGATAGGACCACTGGGGCCGCCTCCCAGCCGGCGGGCCGGCTACGTAAGCCGGCAAGTTGACGTAGTCGCCTTGCGGGGCGACGTTCTTCACGTAGAAGTACGATTTCTGCCAGCGCTTCACCGACTGGATCAGCGTGATGACAGGGAAGGGGTTGTCGGCTGCCGGCCTCCGCATCGCGATGAAGGCGCCGCTCTGAGCCGGCACGCCCTGCATGCGGGTGCCGAGCTTGGATTGGAAGAATTCCCCCCAGAGCTCGAGGGTGGGAAGAACGCCAAGAAAGCCCTCGCACAGAGTGACGAAGGCGGACAGCAGCACCACCGTGTTGGGTGTGAGGTGGTGCGGCTGGAGCTGATAGAATTCAAGGAAGGAGCGGAAGAAGGCGCTAGCGGGCAGGCCAAGGCCGCGCAGGAAATGCGAGCGGAAGATTACCCGCTCGCCTTCCTCCGGCTCCGGCGTGATCTCCTTCTCCAGCGCGAGACGGACCCGCACCTGGTCCTTGCCGGGCAACCGCCGCGTCTTGCTGAGGAAGTCGATGTGGTCCGCGTGGACGTTGGAGCCGTCCCAGTCTCCGTCGTACTGCATGATGGCAAGAAGCTGATGAGAAAGGGCGCGGCGACGGCGAAAACACAGCCCCGCGGTGTCAAAGCTGTGGGGTAGTGCGAAGATTAGAGGGACGGCGCGGTGGCGCGGGGCTGCTGCGATGGAGCGAAGGAAGAAGAAGATGGCGGAGCGAGGGTCAGCGTGCGAGCGTCTTCCGCTCCCCCTCCTCCCCCTACTTATAGCCTCGTGCGGCAAAGCCGAGGAGGCGAGGCGTGGGAGGGAACGTGGGATTAACTGCGCCCACTCCCCCACGTCCCGCGATTATTGTGCCCTAACGACGTGCAAAAACTGCCGTCGGAAGGCGAGCGGCCTGCTTTGGGCCACAGAAAATCCACGCCTGAGCCAAGGCGTGGGAGTGGTGGGCCCCGGCCTGCGGTAGAGCCCCGTCGCGCGCGTGGGCTGGCAGGCGTTTTTCAGCTGAAGGGCGCCACGTGGCGCGCGGGCAGCAAGCGGCCGGCCCGCAACCCGGCGTGCGCACCAGCTGGCTCCCGCCTTCAGACTTCAAAATCTCGCCAAGACGGCGCACCCAACCGAAGCCCGTTCCTAGCTGCTGGCTCTTCAAGATAGGAAGCTGACCGAGCTTCTTGTCCCCCTCTGAGCCTTGAAGCCCAACCAGCTTCGGGGACTACTGTCGGAGTAAATGGCCACGGGTAGCCTAACCGACTCCCCCTGGCTCTTCAAGAATTATCATGTCAATCGAGCCTTCAAGCATCCAAAAGACAGGGTCGCCTCCCCCTGGCCGGCTATCTCCCGAGCCGACTCCTGGAAGGTGACCCGGCCTCTAAAACCTTCCCGAAGAGAACCACAAGATGGCCGACTCCAGGAAGCCGGCCCCAAGAGGACCGACTCCTAGAAGCCGACCACGAAGAAGACCGACTCCCAAAAGCCGGCCAAGACTGCACCCTCAAGGGCTGCACCCACATAACGGTGATGAGACGGGACGTGGCTACAGTACAACCTGCCACCCCCAAATCCCGGAGCACGCGTGGCCACAGAGCGCCGTACGGGTCGGCCATCCCCCGTCCGGCACGGCACTGTTGCCATGTTGACCATGACACCACCCACGACAGGCGCCAGTACGGCCCGCGGGCGGCGGGCCCCTTCAACGAGAGAGATGCTCAAAAGCGGCCAAGCCTCCCCTAGTCGGCCTGTGGCATAGCCGGCTCCCAATAGCCAGCAACCCCCCACCCTCGAAGTATGTGCATCATTAAGGAAACAAGACGAGGTAATGCTACAGTGAGAGCCTGCAAGGCGGCGGCACTGTGGCCATGCTTACCTCGACAAAGCTCTCGTCATCAGAGGCGAGGCTACAGTAACCAGCCACCGACAAGACCCCCAGGCGGTGGGGCCGGCCTGTCGGCCAAGAGGTCGGCAGCCGGCGGGACCCACCAGTCGCCGGGCCCCAGCGGTCGGCGGAGAAGCCGGCGAATACAGACACTGACGGCTAGGACCCGCGTCCAGCCCGATCACCATTGTACCCCTGGGGGTAGGCCTATATAAACCCCCCAAGGCACCCCTGCAAAGGGTTGATCTCTTAGAGTTTTAGACACCACATAGAGGGAAAAGGAGAGCTAGCCTTGCCATTCTTCTTCCTCTAGCTAAACAACTCAAGGAGCCTCTTGTAGCTACTTGTGCTGATCTAGTGATCATGCGGAGACCCCACAGAACAGGACTAGGGGTGTTATCTCCACGGAGAGCCCCGAACCTGGGTAAGATTCGCCGGCGTGCATGTCTTCGCCTCATCCCGTTTCCAGGCACCGGCGATGTCTTACTGGCTCCCACAATGATAAGCCACCCGTTGGCATATGTCGCACCTACCACCCGACAGAATCCTCGCAATCACAACGTGACCGTTCTATCGAGAAGAAGCACAACCAGAAAGAAGAAAATGACATGGTAAACACACAAACATAAATATGGCATGATGCACAACCAAGTATGTTGCATGTCTGGTTTAATGAGGCATGGCATGGCATGGCAAAGTGCAACAAATAATACTACACATTAAGTGAAGCTCAATATGCAACGAGTTGCATATTGACGGAACACCACATTCATTTATTTAGATCTGCCCCATTTATGTACATGACAAGATTAATGTCGGTTAACATGGAAAGAGGTGAAACATATGTAGTCTACCTATCTAGGCAAGTTTAAATGAGGCCGGAAACAACAAACAATTCTGGAAAATCCCCATATGCAATTTTCGAATTTGGTACTGTTCTGCCTAAAACACAATTTTAATGTTGTTAGACATGCAAAGTAAGTGCACCATGTTAATCTATGCATTTTTATATACCATTTACATATAAATTTTATATAATTATGAGCTACGGTTAATCAGTTATGAAATAAACCATTTTAGCGTGTCATTTATGCAAATTAGGTGCAAACAATAATTTCAACATTTCTAACATGCATGAAAGTTGCATATAGTGAAACTACATGAAATTCTAATCAATTTACATATACGACATGTTTTATTGCGATGCACGATTATTTAGTTATGCACATTTTAAAACAAGGGCATTTCTATAATTATGCAGTCCTGGAAATAATGCTAAAATCATGGAGATGGAAAACAACTCAATCGGGCCCAAACTTGCAGGCCCACCAGCACGAAGGGGGCGGGCACTCGGGCAGGCCTCACCCTGGGCCTCGGCCCGGACTGGAGGGGGTGCCTCTTGTCCAGCCTCAGCGGCGCGCGGGAGGAGGTGTCAACGCACCTGACGAGCCGACAGCACCAAATAGTAAGACACTGGTGCGGCCTGACCAAGCTAGGCACAGCAACCCCCACTTCTTCGGTCCAGAGTTGCGTTGACGGCCCAGCTCATCACCTCCTGTACTCAAGCCAGGCAGCGTCCCCTTCGCTCGGCATCCAGTGGAACAGCGGCGACGGCAGCTCCAAGAGACAAAAGTTGGCCTGCAACCCAAGCAGATTATGGCTCTCGCCCGAGCGCCCTCTCCGCCCTCCGCGGCCGTCCCCGCCCCACCCACCTTGGCCGACGCGGTCTCACCTTTCATTGATGGCGCTTCCGGCCGTGTGCTCCCCTGCGTTGCCTTGCGAGAGGCCATCGATGCTTTCGCCCCTTGCCTGGTTGACCGGGTCTCCGGGCGTGTCTTCCCATGTGTGGCTCTGCAGGAGGTGAGTAATGGTGAGATCCCGGTGTTTGATTCCCCTCAGCCCCTTTCTTGCTCTCTGCCAGTTCCCAAGCTGCCTGCCGCAGCGCCCTCCCCCCATCTTGGGCGGCGACGGTGGCCGCTTCTGCCAGGCCGCGGCTTCAATCGCTGGTGGTTGCCCCGGTCCGCGTGGTGCCTTCTGCATCTGGCTCGCGGCCACGCGCGCCTGCGCCGGGTCCTGGCTCGTCGATTCCTCCGGCTGCCCCGGCGATTCGCTCCTCTTTGGCCTCTGTTGGAGGTGCAGATGGAGAGGGATGGACTGAGGTCTCCTCTCGGCGCGCTCAAAAGCTGGCGCGGCGCCAGGCGCGCGCTGCCGCCCAGTATCCAAAAGATCCGCGCCATGAACGCCCTCCCTCAACTGCTGCTGCCGATGCATTCAAGAGGCGTTTTGGCAATGCTTGCTATCGCTGTCTGGGCTCGGGGCACAAGTTCTTCGAGTGCCATGACCCTATTACTTGCTACTCCTGCAAGCGCTCGGGTCACCTTGAGCGTAGCTGCCCGGAGCGCGCGAAGCCCAGCCTCGAGTTCCCCCGCCCACCTACTCCCTCAGGCCCTGCTGCTGCTGCTTCCTCGTCGTGTCCGTCGGCGCCGCCCGCGTTGGCGCCCCCTGCCCCGGCCCCCTCAGTGCGCCGCGTCGCTTCGCCGGCGCCTGTCATGGCCTACATCCCTGGCGAGGCGGCAAGAAGGCCGGCAAACTCAAGTTGCACGGTGGTCAGCACCCCTGCCATGGAGGAGGAGGCCCACCGTCTGCGCTCGACCACCCTCATCCTGTCCGCGGCTGGCCACTGTTCCGGCATTTCCGCTGACATGGTGGCGCGGGCGGTGGAGCGCGTCTTCCGCTTTCTGCGCGGCGACATTGTTGTGGCGCCGTTCTTCCCCGACGACTTCCTCCTCACCACGTTCAGGCCTGCCCCACGGGACGTTGCGCTTGAGCAGCGGGGCATCGAGGTGGCCGGAGTGCACTTCAAGTTCAGGCCTTGGCTCCCTCCCCCTGGGACCAGCCGCATCTGGCGCTACTACTGCTGCGTGGCCATTGAGAGGCTGCCGCTGAACTCGTGGGACTGGGCGAGCGTCCAGGAGGTCCTCGGCAAGGACTGCGACCTGGACCTCATCGAGCGCCAATCCTCCACCAAGGCCAACTGCTCGGCGCTCTTCGCTTGGCTCTGGACTTGGCACCCCGACAAGATCCCTCGCGCCTCTGACTTCAGTGTCCTGCAGCGACCCGACATCGTCCGACCCCGTGAGTTCCTGCCGGAGGGCACCCCTGCAGAGGAAGGCAAGGAGGGGCCTTCCTTCCCGGTGCTCATCCACCTCGACATGGTCAAAGACTACACTCCGATCTCGCCTTCTGCCTCGCCGGTGCATGGCGAGCTGGCGAAGTGGCCGCGCACCTACAGCTTCAAGGGCAGGTGGCAGTTCGGCGTTCGTGATGGTGATGGCAGGGCCAGGTCGGTGGGCTCCAGCTCTGCTCTCCCTGGCGGCCGTCGTAGTGATGATGATGGTGGCGATGGGGGAGGCAACAGCCGCCGTCGGGGAACTCGCGGTGGTGTGCGCAAGCGGCTCCAGAAGTTGCGTGAACAGGCAAGGTGCAGGGACAACAGCAGCAGAGAGCCTGAACCCCGGCGCCATCGGCGCCGCGCTGCTGATCCCTCCGGTGTGGCTCTGATGGACATTTCAGTTCCGGCGGCCGTGTTCGAGGATGCTGAGAGGCTGAGCTAGTCACCCGTCTCCGTCTCCGTCACGCCGGAGCTCCATGCTCTGGAGGTGGTCGTGGGTACGGACCTGCTGCCTAGGACGCAGTCCGGCGCTCTGTTGGCTGCTGACGTGCCTGCGGTCAGCGCGGGCTCGCTGCCAGGGGCGCAGCCCGACACCCAGACGTCTGATGCTGAGACGTTTCTTTGCACGGACCTGCTGCCCAGGGCGCAGCCCGACACGATGATGGTTGAAGGGCAAGACAGTGATGTGATGAGTGTGGCTGATTTGGGGGCTATTAGAGGTTGGGCTGATGCTAATTTGGCTGAGATGGTGCAACCTTGTGACCTGCCTCCCGCTGCGCTTGCTGGTCGGGCGCTCCTCTTTGGTCAGGGGACACAAAAGATGGGTGGTGTGGACCTGCCCAGCAGCTGCTCTGCTTGGGCTGGGGAGCCTGGGGTCATGCGTGAGTGGAGTCTCGTCCCTACCACTTGAGGACTAATGCAGATCTTCTCCCCTACCCGACAGCAGCAGCATGGTCTTGCTTGGACCAGCATGGTGACCGTGGACGCTGATGTATCTTGCTCTCTGCATCGCAGCTGCAGCTCTGAACTCCCTGCTCTGCCACCCTCTTTGGGTTCTTGCAGCTTGCCTGCTTGGGTTCCTCCTTTCCAGGGCATGATGCCATCGGCTGCCTGGGAGACGCCGGTTTTCTCTCCGGGCTCATGCTGGCTGCCTAGCTGGACCGAGCCTCAACCGCCCCTGCCGCTGCTTTCCAGCTGGGCCGTTGGGCCTGATGTGGGTTTCGGACCTGGAGTGGAGACCGCCCTGTCTAGCTAGCCCTGCCCTGGTACTCTATGGACCGAGAACCGTTGGGAGCCAAGTTCTGTAGACCAACAATCCATTGAAGAGCAGAGAGCAAGGCGCGCGCTGGAGAGGCAAACCTATCTGGCCCGGGTTTGCTCTCCGCGATCAGTGCGAAGGTTGCCGATCTCCACTTGGATGAACAAAGGCAGTTCATCAGAAAAATTGCATCGCTCCTGTCCGTTTCAATTCTGGGGACCCCTCCTGCCTCTACGCCCTCCCCTCGGAAGCTGAAGCAGTGGCTGTTGAGCGCGGTCAAAGCTTCCCGTCAGAGCTCCAGACTTCAGCATATGCAATCCACTCTGTCCTCATCTAGGAGATCACAAGCCACCATCAGCGTCAAGCTTGGGTTCATCAAGCGCTTGGAGGACTTCAACGACGACACTTTGCTGGCCTATCTTCAATTCTTGCGCACGCCTTTGCCTCCGGAGAACATTGCCAAGCTGGCGGAGATTGCGGGTCTGTCCTCCCCGGCCCAACTGCAGCTTCCTGACGCTGAATTGCAGGCGATCTTGGAGGAGCTTGCTGGCCACGCTGCCTAGGCTCCTTCTGTCAGCCCTGCTCCGCTGTGTTGCACCTTAGTTTCCCATGGTTTATCTTCCTCTGAACTTTATGATGCGTACTGTTGGGCGCCTAGTGGCTGCCTTGTATCCTATTTGCTGGGGTTGGCTCGCCAATGACCTTTCTAAGTGGACCTATGTGTTTCCTTATGATTAGTCCTCTTTCTGTTGCTTGTTGGAATGTGAGAGGTTTAAACAGCAGAGCCAGACGGGCTGTGGTGCGCGCCATGCTTGACCAGTTGTCATGCTCGATCATTTGCTTGCAGGAATCCAAACTAGCGACGGTTGCTGGATCAGACATTTGCAGGACCCACTTTTGATCAACACGCGGTGCTCCCTGCTGATGGCACTCGGGGCGGTGTGCTGCTCTGCTGGCGCACGGATCGCCTTTGCGCCTCCGCAATCGTGGTGCGCCGTTTCTCGATCACGGCCACCTTTTCCCCTCTTGGCCTCCTGGGGCAGACGGCGGCTTGGACGCTAACAACGGTCTATGGGCCACATGACTATGAGCGCAAGCAAGCCTTTTTGAATGAGATTGCTGACATTCACAACTCGATGGCTGGGCCGTGGCTAATCATCGGCGACTTTAACCTGATCACGGACCCATGTGACAAAAACAATGATAGAATTTGCCGCCGCTGGATGAATAAGTTTCGCCGCACTCTGAATAGCTCTAGCTTTCGCGAGCTTCCTCTCATTGATAGAAGGTTTACATGGAGTAACGAGCAAGACTCGCCCACACTAGTTAGGCTTGATCGTGCCTTTTGCAATGTTGCCTGGGAACTGATGTTCCCGGCTGCGAAACTTCTCCTGCAAGCCTCGTCCATCTCGGACCACTGCCCGCTTCTCCTCCGCAGCGAGGTGATAATCAAAACTAACCGAAGATTCAGATTCGAAGCATACTGGCAGAACATTCAGGGTTTCCATGAGGTGGTGTAGCACTCGTGGTCTAAACCAGCCGGTAGCCGCTTCCCAATCTCACGTTTCAATCACAAGTTGTGGCGACTCAGCAAGGATCTTAGAGCTTGGAGCAAGTCCATCGTAGGGGACATTAACAAGCAGCTGTGCATGGCTAACGAAATTGTTTTGCAGCTGGACATGGCACAAGATTTCCGTGCCTTGTCGATTGCGGAGAGGAACTTGCGCTCCAAGCTCAAGTCGAGGAGTTTGGGTCTCTCGGTTCTGCTTAAGATCAAATTAAGGCAGAGAAGTCGGGTGCTTTGGCTTAAGGCCGGTGATGCTAACACCCGTTTCTTTCAGCGGAAAGCGAACGCCAGGCATAACCGCAACACGATCCACGTCGTGCATGGACCCTCTAGCCCAGTTACTTGTTCCATGGCGATGACAGATTTGGCTCACCATCATTTCACGAATGTCTTCGGCACCGAGCGGCGCACTTCTTCTGCTTTGCTTTGGGACGAGTTAGATCTGGACCATGCCGACCTCTCTGATCTTGAGGGATGCTTCTCATTGGAGGAGGTCAAACAAGCCATTGACGACATACCTTCGGAGAAGGCTCCCGGGCCGGATGGATTTTCGAATGGCTTCTATAGATGTTGTTGGGATACTATCAAGGGCGACGTGATGGACGCCTTACACCAGCTGCACCAACTTCATTGCAGAGGTCTCGCGCGCATTAACAAGGCTTTCATTGTCCTCATTCCTAAGATGCATGGCGCTGCTAATATCAAAGACTTTAGACCGATCTCTCTGATTCATAGTCTTGTCAAGTTGTTCACTAAACTGCTTGCGAGGCGCCTCGCGCCCAAGCTAGCGGAGCTTGTCCATCCTTGCCAAAGCGCTTTTATTAAAAAGCGAAGCATCCAGGAAAATTTTCTTTATGTTCAGAACACCATCAAATACCTGCACAAGACTAAGAAGCCTTCTGTGTTGCTCAAGTTAGATATTGCTAAGGCCTTCGAATCGATTTCCTGGACATATATCCTTGACATGCTTCAGGCAAGAGGTTTTTGTGCCCATTGGCGGGACTGGATCGCCATGCTCTTACGCACCTCCTCTTCAAGGATACTTATTAATGGCCAACAATCGGAGGATGTTTTGCACAGGCAGGGACTTCGGCAGGGGGGATTCTCTCTCCCCCTTCGTTTTCATTTTAGCGATGGATCCGCTGCACAGAATTATGAATCTGGCCATGGATGCGGGTATGCTCTCCAAATTGCCGGGGAGACGGAATTTGATGTGTTGCTCCTTCTATGCCGATGACGTCGCTCTATTCATGAACCCAACTGTGAGAGATGCCCGTATGATTAAGCTTCTGCTGGAGTGCTTCGCGAATGTCTCTGGCCTGCACACCAACATCACCAAAAGCTCGGCCATGCCTATTAGATGTGATGCTCTTGACTTGCCTTCTATCCTTGCCCCGCTTGGCATCCCGGTGAAACATTTTCCGACGACCTACCTCGGCATGCCGCTCTCGCTTCGGAATCTGACCAAGATCGACCTGGACCCCCTGATCTCCAAATTTGGGAAGAAGCTGTCCTTTTGGCGCGGTGGGCTCATGGCGAAAAGTGGACGCCTGGTACTTCTAAAGTCAAATCTTACGACCCTGGTAATCTATATGATGACAGTTCACCGTTTACCTGCCTGGGCTATCAAATGCCTCACTCAGTTATGCCGCGCTTGGCTGTGGTGCGGCCAAAGCACATGCAACGGTGGCCAATGCAAAGTCGCCTGGAGTCTCATTTGCCGGCCGAAGCAGCTTGGAGGCCTCGGCGTTATGGATTTTAGGAAGTTTGGCATGGCACTTTGGCCAGATTTTGGCATGACCGTTGGCTGAGTGGGCAGTGCCCCAAAGTCATCGCCCCCAGCCTGTACAAGATATCGTCTCACAAGAATAGGACGGTGAAGGAGGCTCTCACTGGAGAGGCTTGGCTTTCGGACCTGGCAAGGGGTTTAACTGATCACATGACCTCAGAACTTGTGAACCTGGCCGCACTGCTGGACACGGTCGAGCTTTCTCATGGCCATCGTGATGAGATTTCATGGCGCATGTCCACGGATGGGGTCTACTCTGCTCGCTCGGCGTACCTACTACAATTCGAGGGCTCTGTTCCCATGGACGGTTTCAACCTAATTTGGTCAGCTTGGGCGCCTGGTAAGTGCAGATTCTTTATCTGGACCGCAGTCCTTGGGAAGATTCTAACTGCCGATGCTCTGTTACGGCGCGGTTGGGAGAATAATTATTTCTGCCCCCTTTGCAAGCGCAACCTTGAGACACCGCTTCATCTGCTGGTGGAATGCCCTTGGGTCGTGGACATTTGGGCCTCCATGGCCTCGCTCACGAACCTGCCTTTGCTTGCACCGGTGACTTGGACTAGCTGCGCCAACTTCAAGGACTGGATGGGTTCCTGCATGGTTCGCGCTCCGGCAAGTAAGAAGAAGGGCACGCTATCGCTGATCCACCTGATTTCCTGGGAAGTTTGGCGCGAACGGAACAGGTGTTTGTTCCAGAATGAAGCTATGACCAAGGTGGCACTTGGATGCAAGATCGCTGAAGAAATTAGACTTTGGAATATGGCCGGAGCCGGCATTCCTTTTGATCCGGGCTGAGTCCCTTTGCCTTTCTTTTCTTGTTTTGCACCTAGTTGCCTTGTTTCTGGTGCTTGCCCCTTGGGTCCTTTTGTACTTGGCTCCCCTTCCTGATCAATGAATTTGGCAAATCTTATGCCAACATTCAAAAAAAAACAGCGGCGACGGCACGAAGCCTATCCCCCCTTTCCTCTTCTTCGATTCGTGTATCTCAGCTTGTAATCACAACTCATGTGTTTCCTGAGACAATAGATCGATACACCTCACTGTTCCTAACATCTGGTATCAGTCGCCACTCACCACCCTTCCCCTGATCCCGATCTGGCTCATCTCATCGAGACCAGAGGCACTCGCCACGGTCGCCAGCTACTCGAATCAATGGACCCCGCCGCAAAAACCTACCTCGACAAGCTATCCGTGACGATGGAAGCCAACCCCACGGCCCTCACCGCGGTCACGGCCCGCCTGGACGACCTGGCGAGCTGGCGTCCCGATCTGGTGCGCCGCGTCTCCAATCTGGGCGACGCGGTCTTAGCGTTGCAACAGGCGCGCTCCATCCGCACCAACGACATCGACGAAGGCGCGCCTGAGCAGCAGCCCGCGGCTCCACCGCCAGCGACATGCAACGCCTCGCAGGACGCGGCGATTGGCGCGACGGGCACGTCTCAAGGGTCTAAGGACCACGGCGGCTTCAACTTGTCACGGGGGCCACCGACGGCATCCTTCCAGACGCCGCCGCCGCTTTCGGCCAACAGTTCCCTTCCCCAACCTCTGTCATCTCCGTTTGCACTGCTAGCCAAATGCTCGCGGATCTGGGGCAAGCTCACCCATCCAAATCATTTCCCCAATTCTCAGGGGAGAACCCGAACCTGTGGAAAATGATGTGCGAGCAGTACTTCAGCATGTTCGGTATCCATGAATCACTCTCGGTGCCCATGGCCGCCCTCAACTTCTCCGGGGCGTTGGCCATATATGGCTACAATCCATTCAGAAAAAGCTAAACGACTTCGACTGGGAGTCATTTTCACCACTCTTGGGAACGCGCTTGGGGCGCGATCGCCACCAGCTCCTAATTCGCCAGTTCTATATTGTTAGGCAAACATCAACTGTAGCTGATTTTATTGAGCGATTTGAGTTGATCATCAATCATTTAAGTTCATATTCAGACTCCATTCACCCATTTTATTTCCTCACACATTTTGTGGAAGGACTACGGGCGGATATCCGAGCGGTGGTCATGGTGGTCATGGTGCGCCCTCGCTCTACTAGAAGAAGAGGTGGCCGATGATGCAGGCGCAAAGACATGGCGGCCCCCACCATTGAGACCGCTGGACATGGCGACGCGCTCCAACACACCGCTACCACTTCCACCACCACCACCGTGCGCGACTCCTTCGGCGATGGCCACAGATCACCGCGGCACCGATGCGGCACGGGCCGACGACACCAAGTTCAAGGCCCTACACGACTACAGGCGCACGTGCGGCCTCTGTTTCAAGTGTGGCGAACGGTGGGGGGCTGATGGAAATATGGCCTAGAGGCAATAATAAAATGGTTATTATTATATTTCTTGAATCATGGTAAATGTTATTCATGCTAGAGTTGTATTGACCGGAAACTTAAATACATGTGTGGATACATAAACAAATACCGTGTCCCTAGTGAGCCTCTACTAGACTAGCTCGTTGATCAAAG
The DNA here is from genome assembly GCF_018294505.1 of Triticum aestivum. Lineage (NCBI taxonomy): Eukaryota > Viridiplantae > Streptophyta > Magnoliopsida > Poales > Poaceae > Triticum > Triticum aestivum. Next base: position 159,764,930 of record NC_057805.1, read on the forward strand.
ATGGTTAAGGTTTCCTAACCATAGACATGAGTTGTCATTTTATAACGGGATCACATCATTAGGAGAATGATGTGATGGACAAGACCCATCCGCTAGCTTAGCATATGATCGTTCAGTTTATTGGTATTGCATTCTTAATGTCAAATACATATTCCTTCGAGTATGCGATTATGCAACTCCCGGATACCGGAGGAATACCTTGTGTGCTATCAAATGTCACAACGTAACTGGATGATCATAAAGATGCTCTATAGGTAACTCCAAAGGTGTTTGTTGAGTTGGCATAGGTCGAGATTAGGATTTGTCACTCCGTGTATCGGAGAGGTATCTCTTGGCCCTCTCGGGAATACACTTCATAAGAAGCCTTGCAAGCAAAGTGACTAAGGAGTTAGTTATGAGAAGATGTATTACGGAACAAGTAAAGAGACTTGCCGGTAACGAGATTGAACTAGGTATGAAGATACTGATGATCGAATATCGGGCAAGTAACATACCGATGGACAAAGGGAATTACATATGTTGTCATTAGGTCCGACCGATAAAGATCTTCGTAGAATATGTAGGGACCAATATGGGCATCCAGGTTCTGCTATCGGTTATTGACCGGAGAGGTTTCTTGGTCATGTCTAAATAGTTTTCGAACTCGTAGGGTCCGCACGATTAACGTTCGTTGACGATATAGTATTTGTATGAGTTATGTGAGTTGATGACCGAATGTTGTTCGGAGTCCCGGATGAGATCACAGACATGAAGATGAGCTCTAGAATGGTCCGGAGGTAAAGATTATTATATAGCATGATAGTATTTGGTCACCGGAAAGGTTTCGGAAGTACCGGGTATTTTATCGGGGTGCTGGAAGGGGTTCTGGGAGGCCACCGGCAAGCCGTGGGCCTTATGGGCCAAAGGGGGGAAGCACACCAGCCCACAAGGGGTCTGTTGCGCCCCTCCAACCTTGACCACGCACCAAAGAGGGAGGTGCCCTAAAGGCAGCCAGCTCCCTTTCCTTCCCCCCATGCACAAATATGGAAGGGGGTGGGGATTCGGCCAGGGCAGGCACCCTAGGGCAGCCGCCGGCCACTTGGGGCGCCCTAGGGGCTGCCTCACCTCCCCCTCCACCTATATATATATGAGAGGAGGGAGGGGGCAACATGCACCACGATTCCCTAGCCATGTGTGGCACCCCTCTCCCTCTAGTTCATCCTCGGTCATATTTTCGTAGTGCTCAGCGAAGCCCTGCAGAGATAGTTGCATCACCACCGTCACCACGCCGTCGTGCTACCGGTACTCATCTACTACTTCACCCATCTTGCTGGATCAAGAAGGCGAGGACGTCAACGAGCTGAACGTGTGCTGAACGCGGAGGTGTTGTACGTTCGGTACTTGATCGGTTGGATCGCGAAGAAGTTCGACTACATCAACCGCGTTACTAAACGCTTCCGCTTACGGTCTACGAGGGTACGTAGACAAACTCTCCCCTCTTGTTTCTATGCATCTCCATGGATAGATCTTGCGTGTGCATAGAATTTTTTGTTTTCCATGTAACGTTCCATAACATGGGCCAATCACGTGTGCCCGACGTCGGTCGAACTCCATGTCGTCGAAGAGCTCCTGGAGCTGTTTGGCATCGACTCCATCCACGACCACTGACCACCCCAGCCAGAGGAGCCCATAGATGGGGTTTTCATGGCGATATCCAAGATGGCGCTTGATGACCCACAAGTATAGGGGATCAATTGTAGCTCTTTTCGATAAGTAAGAGTGTCGAACCCAACGAGGAGCAGAAGGAAATGACAAGTAGTTTCAGTAAGGTAATGTCTGCAAATGCTGAAATTGTAAGTAGCGAGTAGTTTGATAGCAAGGTAATTTGTAACGAGCAAGTAACGATAATAGTAACAAGTATGCAGCAAGGTAGCCCAATCCTTCTGAGGCAAAGGACATGCCAAAACGGTCTCTTATGATAAGCAAAGCGTTCTTGAGGGTACACAGGAATTTCATCTAGTCACTTTCATCATGTTGGTTTGATTTGTGTTTGCTAATATGATAATTTGATATGTGGGTGGACCGGTGCTTAGGTGTTGTTCTTACTTGAACAAACCTCCGAATTATGATTAACCCTCCCGCAAGCATCTGCAACTACGAGAAAAGTATTAAGAATAAATTCTAACCATAGCATTAAACTTTTGGGTCCAATCGGTCCCTTACGAAATAACGCATAAACTGGGGTTTAAGCTTTTGTCACTCTCGCAACCCACCATCTAATTGCTACTCCACAATGCATTCCCTTAGGCACAAATATGGTGAAGTGTCATGTAGTCGACGTTCACATGACACCACTAAGGGAATCACAACATACATACTATCAAAATATTGAACACATATCAAGTTCACATGATTACTTGCAACATGATTTCTCCCGTGACCTCAAGAACAAAAGTAACTACTCACGAATGATGAACATGTTCATGACCAGAGGAGTATTAAATAGCATACTGGATCTGAACATATAATCTTCCACCAAATAAACCATATAGTAATCAACACTACTAGTCACCCACCAGCACCAATCTATAGTTCTGATAACAAGATTGAATATAAGAGATGAACTAGGGTTTGAGATGAGATGGTGCTGTTGAAGATGTTGATGGAGATTTTCCTCCCCAAGATGGGAGAGTTGTTGTTGAAGATGTTGATGGAGAATCGCTCCGCCGGAGGGTAAAAGTGCTCCTGCCCAAGTTCCGCCTCGAGACGGTGGCTCTCCGTCCCGAAAGGCTTTTTCTTATTTTTTTTCTAGGTCAAAATGACCTATATACCAAAAGATGGGCACCAGAGGTGGGCCGAGGAGGCCACAACCCACCAGGGCGCGCCAGGGGGGCCTGGCGCGCCCAGGTGGGTTGTGCCCACCTGGTGGCCCCCTCTGGTGGTTATTGGCTCTAGTATTTCTTAAATATTCCATAAAAAATCTCCGTGAAGTTTCAACTTGTTTGGAGTTGTGCAGAATAGGTGGCCTGACGTAGCTTTTCCAGGTCCAGATTTCCAGCTGCCGGAATTCTCCATCTTGGTGTGTTCCTTGCAAATTATGAGAGAAAAGGCATTAGAATTACTCCAAAAAGCATTATTATGGATGAAAACATTGTAAATAACAGTAAGAAAGCATGATGCAAAATGGATGTATCAATTCCCCCAAGCTTAGACCTCGCTTGTCCTCAAGGGAAAACCGAAATCGAAAAACATGTCCATATGCTTTGAGAGAGAGGTGTCGATAAAAACAAAATATGGACATAGAAGCATCATGTTAATTATTATAACAGCAACAAAATTAATCATAGGACTTTCATCATAGAACTTTTATCATATACTTCTCATGAATAAGTAATAGTTCATCACACAATCAAAGTATAAAGCAAAAAATCTATTAGAAACTAACAAACTATGTTCTCAGTCAACTTCAAAACCACAATTCATCATCCTTTCAAGAAGAGTCACGTGTCGGAGCCTTTGGGCAAGTCCATATACTCAACCATCATATAGTCTTCTATGATTGCTAACACTCACCTCGTACCCATGAGCAAAATGTTTCAACCGGACACATAGAAAGATAGGGGATTATAGTTTCGCCTCCCAACATACTCACCTCAAGGGTGATGTCAACAATATTAACTCATGCTATATATATTCCACTGGACATATGTGCCTAGATCTTTCCTCACCACATGATGCTTGCCAAAGGAGAAAATTAAAAAGGAATAGAAGGAAAACTTTGACTCTTTGCATAAAAGTAAATACATAAAAGTAAAATATAGGCCCTTCGTAGAGGGAAGCCGAGGTTGCCATGCGCTTGTTTGTTTGTATGCTCAATACCTTAGTGCAAGAGAACGTCACATTGTATTGCCCCTTAAGATGACAACCTTTATTATGCAGTCTCTCTCTTTTATTCTTTGTCATCCAAGTTCATACAACACTCAGTTTTCTCTTACACTAAATGATCTCACACATTTAGAAGCAATATTTTTGACTTTTTGCACAAATGACAACTTACTTGAGGGATCTTGCTCAATCCCTAGGTAGGTATGGTGGACACTTGAAAAAGATTTGGGTTTAAGGGTTTTTGGATGCATGAGTAGTATCTCTACTTAGTGCGGAATTTTTGGCTAGCAAAGATAGGGGCAAGCACCACATGTTAAAGGATCTATGACAATATGACTTCTATGTGAATATAAACAAACATAAACCATTAAGTTGTCTTCCTTGTCCAACGTCAACAATTTTGGCATATAATATTTTGATGAGGGCTAACAATCACAAAAGATTTCTAGGATAGTATATTTATATGTTAATCTTATCTTCCCTTATTAATTATTTCATGAGTTGCATCATTAACTAATACTATGTTTGTCAATCTCTAATAAAATTTGCTACTTATACTTTTCCTTATGTGGTGCTATCACCTACCATAGGATTAGTATATGATCTTGTTGATTTATTTCCTTTCGTTTATTTATTTCCTTTCTCTTTTTTCTTTTTCTTTAGTTGCAACATGAAAGTAAAGAAGGCAAAAACTCAAACTAAACTTTATTATATAACTTGCACACGATTACAATGATAGATCACTAAGCAAACTCCCAAAGAAGAAAGGATCGAACTAAGCTTTATTTCATCTAAAGCAAAAGGGTCAAGCTAAGATAAGTAAAAGCAAAAAGATAGTGAGGTGATACGATACCGGGGCACCTCCCCCAAGCTTGGTGGAAGCCAAGGGGAGTGCCCATACCCCAGACTCAGTTCTCTTTTGGTGGTGAAGAAGATGGTGGTGGTGATGAGGAAGAGGTCTTGTCCTCGGATTTCCATGGCAGTGGTCCACCATCATAAGAGGCAGAGTGAGTCTCACGGGTCCGACAACTAGCAGCCAAACTCATACCTTTAAACCTCGCCTCATATTCAAAGACTTGGTTCTGAAGGTCCTAGATCTGGCTTTAGAGGAAGTTGATTTGCTCGTTGAGGGTGAAGATGATGTCCTTCATGAGCTTGCCATCCACCTTGAGATCACGGGAGAGGTCCATGATCATAAGGTGATTGGTGTTGAGTCCACGCTCCACCATCCCCTTGCACTGGAAGACGTCTTGCTCCACAGCTTCAAGCCTGTCCTCCACGGTTCTCATCCCCTTGGGACATGGCACATCGCAGAAATGAAGCAACCCCTCATGCATCTGGATGACCCGAGGGTGCTGCACCACCTCCCACAGATATGGGTTGATGACGTTCTTGAAGAACTTGTCCTTGGAGGAGCTTGAGGAGGCCATGGTAGATGGGATCTGACAGAAAACAGCAAGGAAAAAGAGAAAAGAGGATTTCTTCGCGATACGGTGATCAACAGGTTCGGGAAGTATATATAGATTTTTTTATCTTGGAGGACAAGCATACGGGAGAAAAACAGAGTATGGAAGGTGTCCCAGGTGGGCACAACCCACCTGGGCACGCCAGGCAAGCCTAGCGTGCCCTGGTGTCTTGTGCCCACCAGGGGATGCTTCTTCGGAGTTTCTTTGTTTCCAAAATTCTAAAATATTCCAAAACTGATAAGATATATTTTTGCGGATTTTTCGGAGTCCGTTTACTTACCGTATCCGTACCTCCTTATTTTCACGATTCTGGAGTGTTCCGGAAGGACTCTTTTATGTGTTCTTCCGGTGTCAAAGTTTGGATAATATTACTTTCAACATTAATAGGCGTACATGAGATATAATGCTTTATTCGTTTCCCATTGACAACCTTTGGGTTAGTACCTTCGGAATTATTTATTTTGATGGCTCCAGACCGGTAAACCTCCTCGATGACATATGGGCCTTCCCATTTTGAGAGGAGCTTTCCTGCAAAAAAAATCTAAAATGAGAGTTGTACAAAAGAACATATTCTCCAACTTTGAACTCTCACTTTTGGATTCTTTTGTCATGCCATCTTTTAACTTTTTCTTTGAATAATTTAGCATTTTCATAAGCTTGGGTTCTCCATTCATCTAGTGAGCTAATATACAATAACCTCTTTTCACCAGCAAGTTTGAAATCATAGTTGAGCTCTTTGACTGCCCAATATGCTTTATGTTCTAACTCAAGAGGCAAATGACAAGCTTTTCCATAAACCATTTTATGAGGAGACATACCCATAGGATTTTTATATGCTGTTCTATAAGCCCAAAGTGCATCATCTAATTTCTTAGACCAATTCTTCCTTGACCTATTCACAGTCTTTCGAAAAATTAATTTTATTTCTCTATTGCTAAGTTCAACTTGATCACTAGACTGAGGATGATAGGGTGATGCAATTCTATGGTTAACATCGTACTTAGCAAGCATTTTACGGAAAGCAACATTAATAAAGTGTGAACCACTATCAGTCATTAAATATCTAGGGACTCCAAACCTTGGGAAAATAACTTGCTTAAGCATTTTTAATAGAGGTGTTGTGATCAACACTACTGGTTGGAATAGCTTCTACCCATTTAGTAACATAATCAACAGCAACCAAAATATGTGTATACCCATTAGAGGAAGGAAAAGGTCCCATGTAATCAAATCCCCAAACATCAAATGGTTCAACAGCAAGTGAATAATTCATAGGCATTTCTTGACGCTTACCAATATTACCTATTCTTTAACATTCATCACAAGATGAGACAAACTTACGGGCATCCTTGAAGAGAGTAGGCCAATAAAATCCAGATTGCAATACCTTGTGAGAAGTTCTATCTCCAGCATGATGCCCTCCATAAGCTTCAGAGTGACATTTCCGTAGGATTTGTCCCTGTTCATGCTCAGCTACACAACGTCTAATAATACCATCTACTCCTTCTTTATAAAGATGTGGGTCATCTCAAAAGTAATGTCTTGAATCATAGAAGAATTTTTCTTTTGTTGGTATGTAAAGCTAGGTGGAAAATATTTAGCAACAATGTAATTAGCATAATCAGCATACCAAGGAGTAATATTAGCAACATTTATTGCAGGTAACTGCTCATCAGGAAAACTATCATCAATAGGTACTAGGTAATCAAGGACATTTTCAAGCCTAGAAAAATTATCAGCTACAGGGTTCTCAGCTCCTTTTCTATCAATGATATGTAAATCAAATTCTTGTAATAGGAGAACCCATCGAATAAGTCTAGGTTTAGCATCTTTCTTTTCCATAAGATATTTAATAGCAGCATGGTCTGTGTGAAGAGTTACTTTGGAATCAATAATATAAGGTCTAAATTTATCACAAGCAAACACTACTGCTAAGAATTTTTTTTCAGTAGTACCAAAATTTCTTTGAGCACCGTCTAGAGTTTTACTAGCATAATGAATAACATTCAGTTTCTTATCAACTCTTTGTCCTAGAACAGCATCAACAACATAATCACTAGCATCACACATAATTTCAAAAGGCAAGTTCCAATCAGGTGGTTGAACAATAGGTGCAGAAATTAAGGCTTTCTTGAGTGTTTCAAAGGCTTCAAGACAATCATCATCAAAAACAAAAGGAATATCCTTTTGCAAAAGATTAGTAAGAGGCCTAGAAATTTTAGAAAAGTCTTTAATAAATCTCCTATAGAAGCCAGCGTGACCTAGGAAACAACGGATACATTTGACGTCCTTAGGGCATGGCATTTTCTCAATTGCATCAACCTTAGCTTGGTCCACTTCAATACCTTTTTCAGAAATTTTATGACCCAAGACAATGCCTTCATTGACCATAAAGTGGCAATTCTCCCAGTTCAAGACAAGATTTGTTTGTTCACATCTCTGCAAAACTCACTCAAGATTGCTTAAACAATCATCAAAAGAATTCCCATAAACAGAAAAGTCATCCATGAAAACCTCAACAATCTTTTCACAAAAGTGAGAGAATATAGCAGTCATACATCCTTGAAAGGTAGCAGGTGCATTACATAAACAAAAAGTCATACGTCTATAAGCATAGGTTCCAAAGGGACGAGTAAAAGTGGTCTTTTCTTGATCAGGTTGAGAAACATGTATTTGTAAAAAGCCAGAATATCCATCAAGGAAGCAAAAGTGTGTGTGCTTTGATAATCTTTCAAGCATTTGATCAATAAAAGGAAAAGGGTAATGATCTTTTCTAGTTGCTTTATTTAATTTTCTGTAATCAATTACCATTCTATAGACTGTATCAATTCTTTGTGGAATAAGCTCATTCTTATCACTAGGAACAACAGTTGTACCTCCTTTCTTAGGGACATAATGAACAGGACTTACCCATCTACTATCAACTATAGGATAGATTATACCTACTTCCAGAAGTTTTAATATTTCTGTTCTTACCACCTGGTGGTCAACAACAGGTTTAGCATCAGGTTCCATATTAATTTTGTGCTGACATAGAGTGGGACTAATGCCCTTTAAATTGTTAAGAGTATATCCAATAGTATCTCGGTGGTTCCTTAGAACTTTCAATATTCTTTCTTCTTCATGTTCTGAAAGGTTAGTACTGATAATAACAGGATATTTTTTTCATCAAGATAAGAATATTTCAAAGTGTCTGGCAATTGTTTTAATTCAAACACAGGATCAGCTTTAGGTGGAGGAGGACCTCCTAGAGTTTCAATAGGCAAACTGTGCTTAAGTAGAGGACGTTGTTCAAAGAAAATCTTATCTATTTCATTCCTTTCATGCATATATAAATCATTTTCATGGTCTAGCAGATATTGTTCTAAAGGATCAGTAGGTGGTACAGCAATAGAAGCAAGGCCAATTAATTCATCCTTACTAGGCAATTCTTTTTCATGACGATTTCTACTAAACATGGAAAAATTAAAATCATGAGACTCATCACCAAAGCTAACACCCACAGTTTGTTTCTTACAATCTATCTTAGCATTAAGTCTGTTCAAGAAAGGTCTACCAAAGATAATGGGACAGAAGTCATCTTGTGGGGAACCAAGAACAAGAAAATCAGTAGGGTATTTTATTTTCCCACACAAGACTTCAACATCTCTAATTATCCCAATTGGTGATAAGGTGTCTCTATTAGCAAGTTTAATAGTAACATCTATTTCTTCTATCACAGCAGGTGCTATGTCTTCCATAATTTCTTGATAAAGGGTGTAAGGAATAGCACTCACACTAGCACCCATGTCACATAAACCATGATAACAGTGATCTCCTATTTTAACCGAAATAGTAGGCATGCCAACATGTCTATTTTTATCTTTTCACTACTGGAATTAGCTTATTGGCCGTCAGCCAATTCTTTGCCGTCTGCTGGCTGACGGCAAAGAAGGTCTTTGTCGTCCGCTTACGGAAAACGGATGGTAAAGAACTAGCTGATGGCAAAGAAGGTCTTTGCCATCCGCTAGCAGACGGCAAAGAATCTTTGCCGTCAGCCAGCAGACGGCAAAGATAGAGGTGGCCCCCACTAACGAGCTGATTAAAAAAAACTTAACGGCCCCCCTCTTTGTCGTCTGCTAGCGGACGATAAAGACAAAAAAAAGCGGACGGCAAAGGTGGGGCGGACGGCAAAGAACTAACCTAACTAACGGCCGATCCCCACCCCACCCCTCCATCTCTCGGTTTCTCTCCCTCTCTCCTCCCCGACGAACCCAGCCACCACCGCCGCCCTGGCCGCCCGCCGCCGCCCCCTCCACCGCTTGCCCCGTCGCTCCACCACCCCGCCGCCCCCACCCGCCGACTCCCGTCGCCCCACCACCCCGACGCCCCGTCGCCCCACCACCCTGACGCCCCGTCGCCCCACCACCCCGCCGCCCCGGTGCCCCACCATGTCGCCGCCCGACCGCCCCACCACCCCGGCGCACCCACCACCCCGGCGCCCCCACCACCCGTCCACCACCCCGGCGCCACCGTCGCCCCCGGCGCCACTGCGGCCCCATCGCCCCCGCCTCCCTGCCGGCTCGGCGCTGCCGCTCACCGCCCCCCTAAGTTCCACTGCCCCGAAGCCCTGTGGCCCCCGTCGCCACCGCCACCCTGCCGCTGCGAACCCCCGGCCCCCATCTGCTCCGGTGAGTTTTTTTTTCTGTTTTTTCTTTTTTTGATGTTTAATTGTTAGTGTTAGATTTAGTGCTAGATATGTGTTAGTGTTAGATTTAGTGTTAGATTCAGTATAGTTTTAGTGCTAGAATATGAAGAAGGGGAAGAAGAAGAAGAAGAAGAAGAAGAGGAGGAGGGGAGAAGAGAGGAAGAGGAGGAGGGAGAAGAAGAAAGAAAAGAAGAGGAAGAGGAAACCCTAAACCCTAGTTTTAGTTATAGTTTTACTTTAGTTTTATTTTCAGTTTAGTTTTAGTTTTATTTTTAGTTTAGTTTATTTTAGATTAGTTTTAGTTTTAGTTCAGGAGAAGAAGAGTAGAAGGAGGAGGAGGAGGGAGGAAGAGGAGGAGGGAGAAGAAGAAAGAAAAGAAGAAGAAGAAAGAAGAAGAAGAAGAAGAATAAGAAGAAGAAGAATAAGAAGAAGAAGAAGAAGAAGAAGAAGAAGAAGAAGAAGAAGAAGAAGAAGAAGAAGAAGAAGAAGAAGAAGAAGAAGAAGAAGAAGAAGAAGAAGAAGAAGAAGAAGAAGAAAGAAGGGGAAGAGGAGGAGGAGGAGGGAGGAAGAGGAGGAGAAGAAGAAGAAGAAGAAAAGAAGAAGAAGAGGAAAAAGGAGAAGAGGAAGAAGAAGAAGAAGAAGAAGAAGAAGAAGAAGAAGAAGAAGAAGAAGAAGAAGAAGAAGAAGAAGAAGAAGAAGAAGAAGAAGAAGAAGAAGAAGAAGAAGAGGAAGAAGAAAAGAAGAAGAAGAGAAGAAGTAAAGGAAAAAAGAGGAAAAAGAAGAAGAAGAAAAAGACACCCTGACAACCCGACACCCCGACCCCGACAACCCAACACCCTGACACCACACCCCGACCCACACCACGACCCCGACCCTGACACCCCGACCCCGACACGCCACCCCGACACCCCGGCATGATACCCCGACCCCGACCCCCGACACCCTGACACCACACCCCGACCCCAACACCCCGACACCCCGACCCCGAAACAGCACCCCGACCCCGACACGGCACCCTGACCCCGACAAGACACCCACGACACCAGAGGCCAACGGGGTCATATATTTGTGAATTATGAGTTAGGTCATATATTTTTCGATTTTGTTATGAAAAACATCATATATAATCGTGCTGATCGGGTAGATTTAAACATCATATATATTTTTCGATTTTGTTATGAAAAACATCATATATTGTTATTCATGTCGGTATTTTTTTATGTTGTAGTAATTTTGTTTACTCTTTGTCATGGCAGGTGTTAAAAGATGGTGGGCGCTGGTCCGGAGCGCTACGAGGCCCCTTCTTCGTCGGCGCGTGGTGGGAGGTCTTCCATTCCACCCGCACAAATCCGCCGAGCATTGCTGGACAGTATGGCGACACCGCCGGGCCCTTCTTCATCAACCGCGGTGCCCAGCAGGGGACGAGGTAAGGGAGGGAAGAAGAGAGGAGTTGGAGCAAGTGGTCGCGGGAGAGGAGGTAGGGTGACTGCTAGGGTGCCTTCCTCGCTGCCACCCCCAGCTGTTTCACCCGAGCACGTGACTGCTAGGGTGCCTTCCTCGCCGCCACCCCCAGCTGTTTCACCCGAGCACGTGACTGCTAAGGTGGACTCGTCCGAGGAGGAGGCTACACGGACTCCGGTCCACGAGCCTCGGGTCCACGGGCCTTCGGCCCACGAGAGTTGGGCCCACGAGACCCCGGACGAGCACACGTCTGGATGGGGTACCTGGCCGGATCAGCTTGAGGGGCCGAGTGGCCATGCTGATGATGGCGGGGAGCCGACTGATATTGAGGAGGAGGGGGGCACTGTCTACCAGCGTGGTTGTACACGGCTCCCGTCCGTGCCGGTGACCCACGAGCAGAGGTGGTTGATTTTCCCTGATGGGGAGAGGTAAGTGCATTTAATCTTTTTGTACCTTCTGCATTCACGTTTGTTCGAATATCGATCTAATGTGCTGGCCTTGTCATGCTGCAGGGGTTGGGACCACCATGAGAAGGTCCGCCGGCCCAACTCCATCCTTGGAGTGCTTTGCCGGCAAAACTTCCCGGGGTTTGTCAGGTTGCCTGGTGAGGGTCGGCTTCCAGAGCTTGGATTGAGCTGGGAGCACTACTTGGCTGCCCCGGCCCCGCCGGGTGAGTTTATCGACGGTGTCTTGTGCGACACGAGGGCAGACGTGGTGATCAGAAAGTTCTGGGTAATTTCTCCTTTACACAATTAAAAATCTTCAACTAGCTAGTTATTAATTTTACTAATCAATATTGTCTCATTTGATTGCAGACATTCTACAGGTGTGAGGAGGGATACGAGGAGGAGGCGGCAAATGTTATCGAGAACGTCTGCAAGCGCCTACTACAGAACTTATGGCACGAGGCTCGGGTGCAGGCTGTTCGAGTCTACTACGCCTTGCGTGGTATCAATAAGCCCAAGCCGGCGTGCCGCGAGAAGTTCTTGAGTAAGGAGCAATACATGAAGGTAATTCTTAAGGCCTTGTACTTACTCCCGTCATTTAGTAATTCATACCCGGAGCGCTCAAGTGTCTATTTGCTAACTTAGGCGCCTCCGAGATGGTGTGCGGATCGAATGGATTGTTGGGAGGTGTTGGTCAATGAGTGGTTCTCAAAAGAATGGCTAGCCGTCCACAACGCGGCCAAGGACAAACGTGCCCAAATGGAAGGTGTGCCACACCATCAAGGCAGCTCCAAATTATATCAGTTCGGGCAGAACTGGGTATGTGGTTTGCTTCATGATTCATGCAATTCATTCATCATGCTAGCTTGAGCCCTTTAATTACTAATTTACTTTGGTTCTCTCTTTCAGGCACGCTACAATAGGGCGGATAAGGTGCCAGAGGTGTATGACCTCTATGCCATGGCCCATACTGCCTCTTACAAGAAAGTCAAGGCATTCTCTCCGTTTGACCTCGATGATGCAAACAACTTCACCAACATCTCCTCCCACGACAAGCTCGTGAAATATAGAGATCAGGGGAAGGCGAGGAAAGGGGAGGACTTTAACCTGAGCCAGGGTCCCATTGATCTAGAGCTGGTGATGATAGCTGGTGGCGGCAGGTCCCATGGCTCGATAGCCATTGGAGATGGACTTATCCGTTGTCCTAGCACTCTCCCGGAGATCAAGGCGCGCCAGTCGAGATCCGCTCCTGAGATAAGGCCTCGTGAACGGCCAGTCCAACTCGCCTTCAAGGTTAGTTATACGTATTCAGCTATCTTTCTCCATTACATTGTGTGCGCTTCCATCAATGATTACAAATGCTAACGAGGAGTGGTGTTGCGGGCTGCTATACAGAGTGAGAGAGATAGAACGGAGAAACTTCTGGCGGAGGCGGCGGAGAGGCAGCAGGAGTTGGAGGAGAGGACGACAAAGATGTTGGAGGAGGAGAGGGCACGGAATGACATGCAGGCAAGGTCCATGTACCGAGTCATCAAAACCAAATGTGCAGTCTGTGTGCGAGAAGTCCGGTCAGACCGCTCCGCCGATGCCAGAGATTGCTCCTGGGACCACGGTGAGTTTAATTTGAATGAACATTACTTGCTAGTCTTAACATTTGAGTGTCATCATGCTAAGGAGACATTGGAAATGATCTTTGGTGCAGCGTAACTCTAGACAAGCATCGCACGTTCCTTCTTCAGCTACCGGCACGAGCCAGCTCGCTCCCACACCTCCATGATCACGGTAAGTTTCTCTAGTGTTTCGCTTAACAAATGCATAAAGACCTAGACTTAGCTTTATTTCCTCCAAAATGACTTAATAAGCTTACTGACCTCCAAAACCATCCATTTTACCTAAGTTAGCTCTAAAACGATCTATACTTAGCTTTGTTTCCTCCAAAATGACCAAAGTTAGCTCTAATATGTTAGTTAACTAGGTTTGCTCAATAATGACATGTACTTAGCTTACATATGTCAAAAATGGCATAATTAGCTTAGTTAGCTCATAAACGATCCATTTTACCTAAGTTAGCTCTAAAATGATCCATTTTTCCTTAGTTAGCTCCTAAACGGTCCATTTTAGCTAAGTTAGCTCACAAATGACCCATTTTACCGTAGTTAGCTCATAAATGATCCATTTTACCCAAGTTAGCTCTAAAATGGCCCATTTTACCTAGGTTAGCTCCAAAATGATCCATTTTACCGAGGTTAGCTCTAAAATGACCCATTTACCTAGGTTAGCTCCAAAATCACCCATCTTACCTAGGTTAGCTCTAAAATGATGTGTTTTACCTAAGTTAGCTCATAAACGATCCATTTCACCTAGGTTAGCTCATAAACGATCCATTTCACCTAAGTTAGCTCATAAACAATCCATTTCACCTAGGTTAGCTCATAAACGATCCATTTCACCTAAGTTAGCTCACAAACGATCCACTTCACCTAGGTTAGCTCATAAATGATCCGTTTCAACTAAGTTAGCTCATAAACGATGCATTTCACCTAAGTTAGCTCATAAATGATCCATTTCACCTTAGTTAGCTCATAAACGATCCATTTCAACTAAGTTAGCTCATAAATGATCCATTTCACCTTAGTTAGCTCATAAACGATCCATTTCAATTAAGTTAGCTCATAAATGATCCATTTCACCTAAGTTATCCATTTCACCTAAGTTAGCTCATAAATGACATATACTTCTTCTTCTAGTCACCTTTTTCTAACTTTCTTATTGCCAGTTTGCAGATTTCATTCACTTCACGGAAGCTAGCTTGCTATGAAGGAGTGCTTGTTTTTTCTTTCATTCTCTTCTAGTATTCTTCTAGTTTGCTATGATGGAACTTGCTATCTTGATGAAACTTTGCATGGTAATATGTATGGATGGAACAATGTGTATGTGCAACTTGCTATGTATGAATGGATGGAACTATATATGTATGAACTTGCTATGTACGATGAAACTTATGTGCTGGATATGTCATATGTTTGCTGTGAAATAGCCCTGTGAAATATATATATATATATATATATATATATATATATATATATATATATATATATATATTTGTCATAATGTATTTGCTGTGAAAATTGTTGGATTAAAAAAACATAAAAAAGAGGCAATGCAGGCTCTCTGCCGTCTGCCAGCGATGGCAACGGGCTCTTTGCCGTCCACCGCGGACGACAAAGAAGCCACGTGGCAGCCACCTATGTTTCCTTTGAAGCTGACCCATTTGGTCAGTTTGCCTACAGTGGCAGACGGCAAAGGCCTGATACTCTTTACCGTCAGCCGCGTACGGCAAAGACTGGCGTTAGCCACCTAACGGACTAACAGCGAATTTATTGCCATTGGCTTTCTTTGCCATCAGCCGCTGATGGCAAAGGCCCCTTTGCCGTCCGCTGCACAAAGTAGACGACAAAGAAGGTCTTTACCGATCCTATCTTTGCCGGCGCCTTTTGCCGTCCGCAGCAAATGGCAAAGGCCTTTGCCGTCCGCCATCCGTGCCTTTGCCGTCTGCCTCGGCGGACGGCAAAGTAGCTGATTCCTGTAGTGTTTCTATCAGGTTTAGCAATTCTAGCAGCTTCTTCACAGAAGTAAATAACATGCCCATCCATATCTTCTTCCAAGAGATATTTAACCATATCAATGCTAGGCTCTACTTTGATTTGTTCATCAGTTTTAGGTGTTCTAATATAGCTTTTGTTAACCACAGTTGAAACTTTAGCATGTTCCTTTATCCTAACAGGAAAAGGTGATTTCTCAATATAAGCAGAAGGGACAACTGGATCAACATTATAAAGTATAGTTTCTTCTTTAACTAGTACCGGTTCTTTAATTTCTTATTTAATAGGTGAGTGATATTTAAACCACTTCTCCTTAGGGAGTTCAACATGAGTAGCAAATGATTCACAAAAGGAGACTACTATCTCAGAGTCAAGTCCATATTTAGTGCTAATCTTTTGAAAAGCATCGGTATCCATAAAATATTTAACACAATCATACTCAAGTTTAATACCTGACTCTTTACCTTCGTCGAGTTCCCAATCTTCAGAGTTGCATTTAATTCTTTCCAAAAGATCCCACCGGAATTCAATAGTTTTCTTCATAAAAGAACCAACACAAGAAGTATCAAGAATGGTTTGATCATTACGAGAAAGCTGAGCATAAAAGTTTTGAATAATAATTTCTCTTGAGAGCTCATGATTGGGGCATGAATATAACATTGACTTAAGCCTCCCCCAAGCTAGAGCGATAATTTCTCCTTCACGAGGCCAAAAATTATATATATAATTCTGATCACGATGAACTAGATGCATAGGATAATTTTTTTGGTGGAACTCCAATTTCAAATGAGTCCATTTCCATGATCCAATATCATCGCATAGCCTATACCATGACAATACTTTTCCCTTCAAAGATAAAGGGAAAGTCTTTTTCATCACTTCATCCCTGGGTAAACCTGCAAGCTTAAACAATCCACAAATTTGTTCCACATATATCAAGTGCATATCAGGATGTTCGGTTCCATCTCCTGCATAAGGATTAGCTAGCGGTTGTTCTATCATACCCGAAGGAATTTCATATTAAATATTTTCAGTAGGTGCAGTAGGTTGAGGGGTAGCTAATTGTGGTTCCGGACGAGGTGAAGATACCCCGAACAAACCCCTCACAGGATTGCTTTCCATAGTAACAAGTGACAATAAATTTCAGCACACTATATAAATGTTTCCTTACCAAATTCCACTTACCAAAGGCGCTTCACTACCCGGAAACGATGCCTGAAAATAGCCTTGATGACGCCTAAGTATAGGGGATCAATTGTAGATTTTTTCGATAAGTAAGAGTGTCGAACCCAACGAGGAGCAGACGGAAATGACAGGTAGTTTTCAATAAGGTAATGTCTACAAGTGCTGAAATTGTAAGTAGCGAGTAGTTTGATAGCAAGGTAATTTGTAACGAGCAACTAACAATAATAGTAACAAGCATGCAGCAAGGTAGCCCAATCCTTTTGAGGCAAAGGACAGGCCAAAACGGTCTCTTATGATAAGCAAAGCGTTCTTGAGGGTACACGGGAATTTCATCTAGTCACTTTCATCATGTTGATTTGATTTGTGTTCTCTACTTTGATAATTTGATATGTGGGTGGACCGGTGCTTAGATGATGTTCTTACTTGAACAAACCTCCTACTTATGATTAACCCTCCTGCAAGCATCCGCAACTACGATAAAAGTATTAAGAATAAATTCTATCCATAGCATTAAACTTTTGGGTCCAATCGGTCCCTTACGAAATAGCGCATAAACTGGGTTTAAGCTTCTGTCACTCTTGCAACCCACCATCTAATTGCTACTCCACAATGCATTCCCTTAGGCCGAAATATGGTGAAGTGTCATGTAGTCGACACCACTAAGGGAATCACAATATACATACTATCAAAATATCAAACACAGATCAAGTTCACATTATTACCTACAACATGATTTCTCCCGTGACCTCAAGAACAGAAGTAACTACTCACAAATGATAATAATGTTCATGATCAGAGGAGTATTAAATAGCATATTGGATCTGAACATATAATCTTCCACCAAATTAACCATATAGTAATCAACTACAAGATGTAATCAACACTACTAGTCACCCACAAGCACCAATCTATAGTTCCGGTAACAAGATTGAATACAAGAGATGAACTAGGGTTTGAGATGAGATGGTGCTGTTGAAGATGTTGATGGAGATTGCCCTCCCCAAGATGGGAGAGTTGTTAGTGATGACGATGATGATGATTTCCCCCTCCGGGAGGGAAGTTCCCTCGGCGGAATCGCTCCGCCAGAGGGCAAAAGAGCTCCTGCCCAAGTTCCGCCTCGAGACGGCGGCGCTCCGTCCTAAAATCATTTTTCTTATTTTTTAGGTCAAAATGACCTATATACCAAAAGATGGGCACCGGAGGTGGGCCGAGGAGGCCACAACCCACCAGGGCGCGCCAGGGGGGCCTGGCGCGCCCAGGTGGGTTGTGCCCACCTGGTGGCCCCCCACCGTAGTAACTGTTTCGTCCGCTGCGCTTCCCCACGACCCGCGTTGAACACTCGACGTGGAGGACCGTGTGTGACGTGGGGGTCATGCGTGGGGCGGTCTCCGCACGCATGCGTCACGTCGCAGTAAATGGGAAAAGAGGCGGCTCGCGCCTTCCCCATAAAAAGAGGGAGACGCAGAGGCGAAGCTCACCTACTGGGTGGACACGGGTTGCGGTTTTCAAGGCGCCTGTGTCCCACGATCATGGGGTGGGGAACGGTCACCTCACCCGTGCCTTCGATTCTGCTCGCTCGCCACGTGTCCCTCATGCAGGTGGCAGGCGGTGGAGGCGGGAAACCGGGCCTTCGCCGATTGGGGCAGCGGGTCGGTCCTGATTCCCTGCGCTCCAGATGATCGGATTGGTCGAGTGGGGCGGCCGACCCTCGTCCCCGCCCCTTTATAAGAAGGGGGAGGGGCATGGCACCCCCACATTATTTCATCGTCCATCTCCTTCTACCTCCGCTCCTTTCTTCCATTTGCCATGGCGAGAGGGGGTGCCGGCCCTTCAACGGTGGCAGCGAGGGTCGCTTCTCGACAGCGCGTCCCCCTTCCCAAGAGCTTGAAGTGGCAGAGCCGGCCATGAGAGGAAGGGGGAGGGGGCGAGGCCGAGGTCGTTGTGGCGCTCGGGCAAGAGGTGGACGGGGCGGCGCACCGACCCCGCCTTCGCCGGCGATGCCTCCCTCGATGGAGGGCCACGTCGGGGACCAACCCCGTGAATTCTTCATCCGGCTGCGCCGGCCACCGCGTCGTCGTCTTTGCCTCCCCACACCATTTGCTCGGGATATGGAGCTTGACCCTCCCCAGACCCTCAAGTTGCACATGAGGGGCTGCGCGAATGGCGGTACGCGGGCCGACGTCGACTTCCGCGCTCCTCAGGTCATGTACCTCCATCGCGGATGGAAGACGTTCGCTCGCATCCACAGCCTGACGGCAGGGCTCGTCCTCTACTTCAAGTTAATGGAGGACGGCCTGCTCTCCGTCAAGGTCTTCGGAGATCTTGGCACTCGCCTGAAGTGCTGTGTGGAGAGCTCCTCCGACAATGAAGATTCCTCCTTGACTCTGACGACGACGAGGGCGTCGAGCGGCGGGACGCCGACCTCGACTCCGACTGACCGCGTCGCCCTTCCCTCGGCCTCGCGCCCTGCCGAGGGCCTTCCTGGTCAAGCTCTCCATCGGCGCGTTCACCATCGCCTCCTTGGGCGGCTGGCGTAGGAGGGCCGGAGAAGGCAAAGAAGGCGGGTGGCAGCCGTCAAGTCGGAGTACGCGAGCACCGACGCCTTCGTCGCGTATTGCCGGCCCGCTGCCTCGTCTTCCAGCTCCTTTCCCGGCACCAAGATGTTCTCTTGGTGCCTTTTGCACCTCGTACCTTGCCGAGGTGCTCTTTTTGCCGTCCCGCCATCTTGTTCTGCTTTCTGAGGAGAGGGACAAGAAAGGGATTACGAGCATCTTATCTCTTTTTAGTTCGTAAGCCGGCAGGCACTTGTTAGTTTTAGGACATGTAATCCCCTTGCTCATGTTTTTTATTGCGTGCGAACTGTACCTGTATGGGACGTTTTTAATGAAAAAGGGTGCTTGCCGGGTTCTTTGTGCGTGAGTGAGGCCCGTGCCAAGGCACGAATCCTTGTTATTTTTAAGATAAACATTGTCCCCGGCAACAGGCCTTGTCGTCCCCCCACTTCACGCTCTTGGCGGAGGCAGGGGCGAAGTAGAGTTAGGCCCTTCGTTCATTTCCTTGCCACCGCGACTACGACCAAGTTCCGACCCAGGGGATAGCTCTTGGTTGCATGAAAAAGGGAGCACGATGGTTTAATAATACAAACGAGGTTTCACATGTCCCAGTTCCATACGGAAAAAATGCACAATAGGGGATGAAGGACTTATCTGAATCTGCAGCACCCGGCAACCTTGGCTTGCCGTGGTTGGATCCTTGTGTCTTCAGCCCCCGGCAGTCTTGGCTTGCTGGGCCAGAGTGCCGGTTCATTCTCTTTCTCCCAAGTGGCTCAGCAGAAGTGTCACATGCCATGCGAACCAAAGAGGGCAGAAAGATGCATACTCGACCTCTAGGCTAGGGGTTAGTCGCCGCTAAGCACTATCAACCCTAACCGAGGGAGAGACTTAACCTAGCATGCATGCTAAAACTTAGGGCACCAGGGCTTCATTTAGTTATGCTCAGGGTCTGCGCCTGCCTTTGTACAGAGGGTTACATGCCTTGCCGACAAAGCTTGTACAAAAGGTGGCTTGCCGGGAGGCCCGACAACCGCGCCTTATGGGTAAAACTTGTGAAGATGTTCGATGTTCCAGGAGTTGCTCACTAGGACAGCATCTTCGGTCTCCAGGCGGACTGCGCCGGGCCTGGTGACTCGTATTACCCGATAAGGGCCTTCCCACTTCGGCGTCAACTTGTTGGAATTCTTGGCCGATTGAACGCGCCGAAGAACAAGGTCGCCTTCCTCAAAACTTCAGGCATGAACCCTGCGGCTATGGTAGCGGCGCAAGGCTTGCTGGTAGCGTGCTGCGCTCACAGCCGCCCGAAGGCGATCTTCCTCAAGGAGCGTTGTGTCATCTTGCCGCAATTGCTCTTGCTCAAGCTCGTCGTAAGCGAGCACTCGAGGTGACCCGTATATGAGTTCCGTGGGGAGAACTGCTTCTGCCCCGTATACCAGGGCAAAGGGTGTCTGGCCGGTGGCTCGATTTGGCGTCGTTCTGATCGACCAAAGCGCCGCCGGCAACTCATCAATCCAGCGCCTTCCGCTCTTGTGCAGCCTGTCAAAAGTCTTTTTCCTCAGTCCTCGCAACACTTCAGCATTTGCCCTCTCCGCCTGGCCATTGCTCCGTGGGTTTGCCACGGAAGCGAAACACACCCTGCTACCGTGGTCTTGGATGTATTGCATGAAGGTGTGGCTTGTGAACTATGTGCCGTTATCGGTGATGACTCTATTTGGCACACCAAAACGGCACACTAGGCCCTTGAAGAACTTGACGGCTGACTGTGCTGTCACCTTCCTCACTGCCTCCACCCCCGGCCACTTTGTGAACTTGTCGATCGCAACATACAAGTACTCAAAGCCCCCGACAGCGCGGGGGAAAGGGCCCAAGATGCCGAGCCCCCAGACCGAGAATGGCCAGGAAAGAGGAATTGTTTGAAAGCCTTGAGCTGGTTGATGAAGCTTCTTCGAATGGAACTGACACGCTTCACACTTGGTTACTAGTGCCGTTGCATCCTGGAGGGCTGTGGGCCAGAAGAAACCCTGCCGGAACGCCTTGCCGGCAAGGGCCCTGATAGAGGCAAAGGTGTCCCGTCTTTCGATGAGATGATGGATATCGCTTTGGTGGAAGTCGACTTTGACGATCCGACTATGAACGTGCGATGACGTCGCGCCTTAGCAATCGCTAAACCAACTCCGAGAGGTTATTGACCACGCCGGAGCACGATCAACCTGACCACGAGGGTCTGTTTCCTGCGAGCAAACAAAGAACAAGCAAGAAACTGAGATTGCAATCTGGATATTGCGAATATAAGATAAAAGCTTTATTGATCAAGGTGGGGTTCTGTGACGCCTTTGTCTGGTCGTTGAACACAAACGAAGTACGCGAAGTTGCAGCTATGGCGAACTTTTAATCTAAACAAAACCCAAAGTCTAAACGACGCCCTAAGGGCTGTATATATGGAGGAAGAGGGGGGAATTTCGTGGCCCTTGGGGAAGGGGTCCGAAACCAACCCTATCTCTTGTTTCCCCACACATACGGACTCTAAAAATAGCCTATACTCAAGTATTTCGAAATTACATGGGCCTGGCCCAATAATAAGGTGACGCAGCACCTAGAATAGCCTCTGGACGAAAGTTATGAAGTAGCATCTTGTATATTTCGTCCAAGGCTTCATGCACGCATTATGGTGGCTTCAATGTCCTGAAATCATCACTTGTAACTCCGTTCTTGTCCCCCATGCGCATGCCATCATCTCCATGCTTGTTCTTGCTCCAATGTTCATCCTTCTCAAAGCTAGGCCCTTCATTTGTAAGCAAAACAAATGTATCCAATTTAGGCAGCATCATATTCTCATGAACGTTAGAATCATTACCAAGAAACGAAAGTACCTGGTAATTTAATTGGCGTGCGCGAGCTCTAGTAATTGGTCCAGTATGTATAGCAGCAGGGGCTGTGGGTGTAACCATGGTATTGATGTCCTCATCAGGCCCTCGACCCTATGTGGGAGCCACATATACCTCCGTGTATCTCCGCCAACAGCTCCAGTCCTTCCTCGCGGGGAATGCACTTCAATTTCACACCGTTCGGTCTCTTCGTATACAGGACGTCATCG
Organism: Triticum aestivum; assembly: GCF_018294505.1. Classification (NCBI taxonomy): domain Eukaryota; kingdom Viridiplantae; phylum Streptophyta; class Magnoliopsida; order Poales; family Poaceae; genus Triticum; species Triticum aestivum. The sequence goes on from NC_057805.1 coordinate 159,787,287, forward strand.
ACGAACTGATACATAGCAGACCGACGGGCTACTTTCTCCGCTTCTTCCTGCTCCTCAGGAAGCTCCCCTATTTGGAGGAATCGGATGGTATGTTGTGCCCATGCCGGAGCCTGGGGCTCGACGGCAAGGACCAAAGGCATTTCTTCTGCCATGGGAGCGGCCGTCTCTACGGCCAGGGCTTGACGGCCCGCCGGAGTCACTCGCTCCTTAGTAGGCTCAGAATCCGCGGCAACACCTTTGCCGATGGCCCCTGGGGGCTCAGCGGGAAAGTACTTGTCGAGGCCTGATTTCCTCTGTTTGTTCTACTCTGTTGATGGTTCGACGGATGGTTGAGTTAACCGAAGCAAAAAAGTACCTGATTCCACAGGTAGTTTGAATGCAGCGCACTTTGACAGCTAATCGGTGATGTCGTTCTCCGCTCGGGGAACGTGCTCCGCTTGTATACCGTCGAAGCACTGCTCTAGCTTCCTCACCTCATCTACGTAGGCCTCCATCAACGTGCTTTGATAATCTTTGTTGACTTGTCGGACGACAAGCTGCGAATCACCCCTGACGATGAGCTTCTTAACCCCGAGGTCTGCCGCGATTCTGAGACCGGCAAGCAACCCCTCGTACTCAGCAGTGTTGTTGGTGGACATCTCCCGGGGAAAGTGCATCTAGTTTACATACTTGAGGTGCTCTCCGGTGGGTGCGACGAGCAGCACACTAGCACCGGCGCCTTGCAGCGAGAAAGCCCCATCAAAGTACATGATCCAATTGTGACTTGCTTCCTTGCTGGGGAGAGTGGTCTCCTGGATTTCCTCGTCAGGCGTTGAGATCCATTCTACAATGAACTCCGCCAAGACTCTGCTCTGGATTGTCGAAGTACTTTCAAACTTCAAACCAAAGCTTGAAAGCTCTAACGCCCACTCCACAATCCTTCTAGTTGCGACTGGCTTGTGCATTATCCGTTGTAACGGGAGGCGGGTGATGACGGTGATTTCGTGTGCTTGGAAGTAGTGACGCAGCTTCCTCGAGGCCATAAGGAGGCCAAAGTGGAATTTCTACACATCAGAGTACCTTGACCTAGCCCCCTGCAGGAGGGAGCTGACAAAGTAAACCGGGTGCTGCATCATCTTCTTCTTCTGCACCAACTCATTTGATTGCATGGGCCCTGTCCTGATAGCGAGAGACTCTGCCGGGGGCCTTGCCTTGCCGGCATCGGGCCCTGCCGGGGGAATCTCTGGTTTGCCATCCGCCAGTCCCGCCATCGCCACTGCCTCTTCATCGACCTCCCTCTGCGCCACTAGTGCGGCACTGACCACTTGATTCGTCGCCACCAGATATAGCAGCAACGGCTCTTGTGGTTTAGGCGCAACCAGTATTGGTATAGAGGAAAGGTGTTTCTTCAGATCCTGCAACGCTGCCTCGGCCTCTGGGGTCCACTCCATTGGGCCCGCCTTCTTCAAGATTTTGAAAAAGGGACGGGCAAGCTCAGCGGACTTGGAGATGAATCTGCTCATGGCGGCAACGCAGCCAGTGAGCCGACGCACATCCTTGATCCGCTTGGGTGCCTCAATCTGCTCAATAGCCTTGATCTTGTCCGGGTTTGCCTCGATCCCACGCCGTGACACAAAGAACCCGAGAAGTTTGCCGGACGGAACACCGAAGACACACTTCTCAGGGTTCAACTTGAGGTTGATCTTGCGTAGGTTGGCAAACGTCTCTTCTAAGTCTTGTGCAAGGGTTGCCTTGTCCTTGGTTTTGACCACTATGTCATCCATATAAGCTTCCATATTTCTATGTAGCTGGGGCTCAAAACCAATTTGGACCACCCTTGCGAATTTCGAGCCAGCACTCTTCAACCCGAAAGGCATCCGTAAAAAGCAATACGTACCTCATGGGGTGATGAATGTTGTCTTCTCTTTGTCTTCCTTTGTCATGAAGATCTGGTGGTAGCCCGAGTAGGCGTCGAGGAATGATAACATATCGCACCCGGCCGTGGAGTCAACAATCTGGTCAATGCGCGGCAACGGGAAGGGGTCCTTAGGACAAGCCTTATTGATATCTGTGTAATCAATACACAGCCTCCACTTCCCGTACACCTTGCGCACCACCACCGGAATGGCCAACCACGTCGGATGAAGCACTCCTCTCACCAAGCCCGCCGCTTCCAACTTCCTGATATACTCTGTGATGAACTCCTGCCGTTCCAAAGCTTGCTTCCTGACCTTCTGCTTGACGGGTCACGCATGGGGACAGACAGCAAGATGGTGCTCAATCACTTCCCTAGGAACGCCGGGGATGTCGGATGCTTGCCATGCAAACACATCAACACCGCAGGAAAGTGAAAAGTGTGCTTTCCTATTTGCTGTCGAGGGTGGAGCTTATGGTGAAAGCCCCTCCCGTGCCATCCTCCTTGATGGACACCCACTTGGTCTCTGGTGGTGCAGCTCTGGATTTCTTGCTCTTCCCGGTGGAGCTCTCTGGCACGTCCTCGAGGGTAGCACAACACTCCAAAGAGGTGCGCTTGCTGGAGTGGGTGCGAGAGGTCTTGTCGGTCTTCTTCTTCCCTCCCTGGGCTTCAGCGGCAGGAGCAAGTGCCTTGGCAGCAGCTGCTGCAACTGCTTCTCGATAGAGTTGGTCAGCGCAGATCAGCGCGTCCTTCTTGTCGGAGGGGACGATGATGATGGTCATCGGCCCAGGCATCTTCAGCGTGTTGTAGGTGTAGTGCGATGCCGCCATGAACTTGGCTAGTGCCGAGCGGCCGAGGATCCCGTTGTAGGGCAAGGGGATCTCGGCTACATCAAAGACAATCCTCTCCGTCATGTAGTTTAACTCGCCTCCAAACGTCACGGGCAGTGTGACCTTCCCCTTCAGCTGGCTCCTTCCCGGGTTGACCCCTTGAAACATGCCTAGTTTCTCGATGTCTCCATCAGGAATTTGCAACCTTTTGATCACAACGGGTGAGATCAAGTTCAGACTGGCCCCGCCGTCAACCAGCATCTTGTTCACCTTGAGGTTGCGTATCGTTGGCGAGACCAACAATGGTAAACACCCGACCGCAGTTGTGCGATCAGGGTGGTCCTCGGTGTCAAAGATGAGGGGCGTGCTGGACCACTTCAGTGGCTTCTGAGCGTCGAACGAGGGCTCCGCTATTGTGATCTCACGCGCCCATTGTTTGAGCTGGCGGTGAGAAGTATGCAGCGAGGCGCCACCATCGACGCACATGGCCTCCGTAGCCTTCTGAAACTCATGCTCGTCGGACTCGTCGTCCTCGTCATGATCATCGTCTTCCTGCTTCTTGTCGCGGCCCCGAGCGGGCCTCTCTTGCTGGTTATCCTTGCCACGGAGACCTCCTTGGCCGCCATGCTTCTTGCTGGATCCTTCAGCGCCATCTTGGCCCTTCTCCTTGTCCCGCCTCTCATACTCGGCTTTTTTCTTTTCAGCAAGCAGCTCGACTTGTTGGCAGTTCTGGAGGTCGTGGCCTTTGGTGCGGTGGATATTGCAGTACTGCTTGTCGGAGCCTCCTGGCTTGTCGGCAGCCGCCAAGGCCCGGCAAGCGGCGCACCCGGCAATCTCCTTGCCGGGGTCATCTGGCTTGGCCTTCTTGGCGGCGCCGGTGTCGTCGGATCCGTCGACGGCAAGCACGGTCTTGCCCTTGCGCTTCCTGTTGCGACGCCGACCATTCTTCGTCAGGGCGGCGGTGTCTTCGTCGGTAGAGTTGGTTTCCGCGTCGGCGTCTTCGCCGGGGTACTTCCTCCCCTCTTCAGCCCGAGCGCATCTATCGGCCAGAACGTAAAGTTCGGCCACATCTGTGACCTTGTTCATTGCCAGCTCTTCACGCATCTTGCGGTTGCGCACATTCTGATGGAATGCGCTGATCACGGCGGCAGGGTGAACATCTGGGACGTTGTATTGCACTCGACTGAACCTCTATATGTACTTGCGCAGGTTTTCACCTTCCTTCTAGGGGATGATATGCAAATTACTCGCCTGGCCATGAGCCTGGTGGCCTCCAGTGAAGGCACCAACAAACTCATGACACAGGTCCGACCAAGAAGAAATGGAATCCGCCGGCAAGTGCATCAACCAAGACATGACATTGGGTTTCAGGGCCAATGGGAAGTAATTGGCAAGCACCTTATCATCGCGAGCCCCAGCGGCTTACATCGCGAAGGTGTAGATGCTGAGGAACTCCGACGGGTGGCTCTTGTTGTTGTACTTCTCGCCGACATCAGGCTTGAACGTGCGGTGGGACGGCCACTGGAACTGCCGCAGCTCACGGGTAAAGGCTGGGCAACCCACCTCGTAAGGTAGGCCGCGGGAGCCTCCCGGCGCTGGGTGGTCCATAGCGGGCCCTGCCCGTCTATCTGACTGGTGGCGTGTATCGCGCCTGCACTCGATGGTGGTTCGAGCGTCTTCGTGGGCTCACTCCCGAAGAACTTGGCGCTGGTCGCGGTGGGTCCATGGGTCGGACGACGCTATGGAAATGTTATCACAAGAGTCATCACGATGGACCGACATCCGCAGTGGCTGGCGTGGAGGAGGAGAGTGCATCATGGCCGCGGTGCCTCCGGCCCCTCCACCGCTCGCGTGCGGTGGTTCGATGGAGCGCTGGCTTGAGGGCCCCACCGGCTGTGGCTCATCTTTGTTGGCGACACCGACGAGGCTCCCGATAGTGGCTCTCCACTCGTCGAGATTTTCTGCAACAGGAGGGAAGTCGAGGAGCAGCTGCGCGCGCGCGCGCGCCAAAGCTTCTGCTGGCTTGGGTGGCGGCGGAAATTGCGTGGACCGTGGCACGCTTTGACTTCTAACCACGCTAGAAGGATCTCTATCACGGCCCAGCGGCTGCGTGCCATTTTCGCCAGCACTTCGACGGGCATGCTGGCCTCCTTCGTCCCACAGATGATGCACAGGACTCTTCCCACGGCGGCGTCTGGGGTCTCCAGCGTGGTGGCGCTGCTCGTCGCACACACCCTGGGAAGAGCGTGCTGTGGCCACCGGTGTAGGTGTCTTCGAGGTCGCCGCGCCGCCCGTGGGCGGTGCGACACCGCCCCCGGAGGGCCCCGTGCCGCCTGCGGGGGGGCCAGCTTCGTCTCTGGATTTGGCGGCGTGCGGCCCGTCGTCCTGTGCACGGATGACACCACTCGCCAGGCTCTGACCGCCAGAGCGATGTTGGTGCTCGCGGGCCATGCCTCGGGTCCTGTCCGCGACTGGCCCGCTGTTCGCCCGAACCGGTACGGGTCGTCCGGCCCCCGACGAACCGATCGCCGTGACCGCTTTCTTATTGTGAGACATGGGATGAAGAACTGCTAGGCTAACCGCTAGACCGGATTTTCACAACCGCGCCCCCTACCTGGCGCGCCAAAGATGTCGGTGGAAACGACACCTATGGAATCACTAGGATTCCTTCTATGGTTGGTGGGCGCGAGGTTGTGCAAAGAGCGGTTCTGATAGGAAGCACCCGGATCGTTTACCCAGGTTCGGGCCACGAGGATGTGTAATACCCTAGTCCTGCTTTGTTGGATGTATTAGAGTGTTCTTGTGTTCTTGAGCTAGCTACGGGGTGTAACTTGCCCAAAAGGTCCGAATCCTCCTCCTGGATGCCTCGGGCCTCCTTTTATAGGCAAAAGGGGGTCGCTACAGTGGAACACAGGAGGTGGAAGGTGTACAGCGGATGAGTCTATCCTCTGGCACCGTCGGACAAACGCATTTAATGCGCTGCCGACGTGCCCCTCTCTCTTTATCGGGGACGAGAAGGAAGCACGTCCCAGCTGTCGCCGCCTCGCCTGGCTTCGACACGCATCTGAGCTGACGAGGCGTCGTGGCGCCACGTTGGCTGGCTGCTGGGCTGGCGTGGTGGTGGAGCCTTCACAAAGGTCTGCATGCCACCACGCAGGTGCTTGCTGGGACGGTGTAGAGGCCGCCCGTCGCCACGCATGTGCCTGCCCAGCTGGTTGAGCTAGCAGCTGCTTGGGGACGGCAGTGGAGTCTTGGCAAGCGCGGGCCTTGCTGTGGCCCTGCTGATGCCCTCGGCAAGGTTCTTGCCAGGGGCCCGGCAAGGGTCTTGCCGTGGCGTTGCAGTCGTCCCCGGCAAGGCGCTTGCCGGGGGTCTTGTGGATTTCCTCGGCTAGGATCCTGCCGAGGATCGTCGTCTTCTGATCATCATCTGATCTTGTGTATTTATGATCTTGACAAAGATCTGCATGCCACCACGGAGGCGCCTCCCAAGCCCTGGTCCTAGTGTGATCGACGGTGTTGGAACCCTTGAGCTCAAGGGTGGCGCGCTCAGCTCATGTTAGGCAAGTTGCCCCAGCAAGGCGCTTGCCGGGGCTGCGGAGGCCGCCCCGGCAAGGGTCTCACCGGGGGATCCACCTCGCCCTCTTGCTCTTTGTGTTTCTGGTCTTAGTGTTGCCTTGGTTGTCTTGTGCTTCGGCTTCTCTCCGGCTTTCCTCCTCTGCCCTGCTAAGTGTGGCCGAGACGCGCGGCTCTGACTGCCCGTGCACAAGTAAATGGGTCAAAAGGAGAGCCCCTACTTTTGTACACCGACATACCAGGTTATAGATGAGTCTCTGGTCCTTGTCATCACTAATAAACTCATGTGCTACCATACTGTTATAGTCTAAGTATCAAGTGGGTAGCAGCATCTCCTCTTCCTCATCGTGCCTAATGGGTATCTTGAAGCATCTAGCAAGGCGGGAGGCATAGATACCTCCAAAGGTAGGACCCCTCGAATGGTTTAAACTCAACCGTCGAGCAACAATAGCGCCCAAACTAAAAGTTTTATCACGAAGTAAAGCATGGCACAAAATAGCGAGGTCAGGGGCAATAAGGCCTCCACTCTCTCCGCGACCAATTAAACATCTCCCAGCAAATAATGAGTAATAGCGTAAAACAGGAAAATGCAAACTAGCCACTCTCGCTTCCAACACTCCTCTCACTTCCCCTACGGTAACTTGGTCAATAAAATCTTTCACATCTCCAGGACGTGGTTCATTGACGCTGCCCTCATAAGGTAATTTGCAAACCTCACAAATGTCATAAAGTGCCATCTACTTGTTCTCATCATATAAATAAAATTCCACAGTGGGTGGTGATTTCCTAGCATGAAAGTGAAAATTTTGCACGAAGGTATTAGTGGGTAGGAGGTATTGATCACACTTATCTTGGAGGAAGTTGGTGATGCCTGCATTCTCAGCCATCTAGTAGAAGTCCTCATAAATTCCGGCCGCCCCCAAGAATGCATCACCTGGCCATTCACACGGCCAAACCTCCGCGGTGCGAGGAAGGTTGTACTTGGGCTTCTTCTTCTCTTCATTTTCATTTTCTTTTGAACCCCAGCTTGAAGAGCCTCTCAACCATCTCTTCATCATTCCCTTTCTCTGAAAATTTCTGAAATTTTTAGTGAATCAAAATAAAAGTGAACCAAACTCAACAAGATTGATAGAAACTACTCCTACAAGTGGCTAAACGCTATATCATGCATCAAAACTGCTTTGGACCATATAAATTTAACGTGCAAGCTCAAGAATAGGGACACCACAGCAGCAAAAATTTGCAATATATAAAGCACTAGAACAAAAACTAATTGTACCATTGGAGGAGTCACATACCGAAGAACAATCCCCCAAAACAGTTTTGCAAATGGAGCTTTGCACAAGGAGATCGAAAATGGCAGCAAGACGAGCTAGAACACGAGTTTGAGCAACATGATGATTTTTTCTAGAGGAAGACGAAGTGGATGGGTAGTGGAATAAGTGAAGGGGACCCACGTGGGACCCACATGGCAGGGGGTGTGCCTAGGGGTGTACGGCACACCCTCCGCCCTTGTGGTCCACTGGTGCAGCCCCCTGGTGTGTTCTGAGTGCCAAAAATTCTCAAAAATTCTATAAAAAATCATACTAAATTTTCAGCGCATTTGGAGAACTTTTATTTTTGGGGCATTTTTTATTGCACGGATAAATCAGAAAACACACAGTTAATACTATTTTTGCTCTATTTATGCAAAATAATAGAAAGTAGGAAGTAGCTACAGAAAGTTGTGCCTTCTAAATTTATCCATCTCAAGCTCAACAAAAGGAATCCACTAATAAGGTTGATCAAGTCTTGTTAACAAACTTCTTTCGAATAACATGAAACCAGAGAATTTTCGAATAACACTAGGTTACCTCAATGGGGGTATGCATGTCCCCAATATTAAGAATATCATATTTCTTTTTGACAGTAGGAAGAGGGAATTCAAAACCTCCAATAGTAATGGTTGAAAATTTTCCAATAGAATTGATACTATGAATTTGAGGTTGTTTCTTCGGAAAGTGTATCGTATGCTCATTACCATTAACATGAAAAGTGATATTTCCTTTGTTGCAATCAATAACAGCCCCTAGAGTATTCAGAAAGGGTCTTCCAAGGATGATCGACATACTATCGTCCTCGGGAATATCAAGAATAACAAAGTCCGTTAAGATAATAACATTTGCAACCACAAACGGCACATCCTCACAAATACCGATGGGTATAGCAGTTGGTTTCTCAGCCATTTGCAAAGAGATTTCAATAGGTGTCAACTTATTCAATTCAATTCTACGATACAAAGAGAAAGGCATAACACTAACAACGGCTCCCAAATCACATAAAGCAGTTTTAACGTAGTTTCTTTTAATGGAGCATGGTATAGTTGGTATTCCTGGATCTCCTATTTTCTTAGGTATTCCACCCTTAAAAGTGTAATTAGAAAACATGGTGGAAATTTCAGCTTCCAGTATCTTTCTTTTATTTGTAAAAATATCTTTCATATACTTAGCATAAGGAGACATTTTTAGAATATTAGTCAAACACATACGCAAAAAGATAGGTCTAAGCATTTCAACAAAGCGCTCAAAATCCTCATCATCCTTTTTATTGGATGGTTTAGGAGGAGAGGGCATGGGTTTCTGAACCCATGGTTCTCTTTCTTTACCATGTTTCCTAGCAATGAAGTCTCTCTTATCATAACGTTGATTCTTAGATTATGGGTTATCAAGATCAACAACAGGTTCTACCTCCTCCTCATTATCATTACTAGGTTGAGCATCAACATCAACATCATCATTAACATTGCCACTACGTTCATGTTCATCACTAGATTGTGTCTCAGCATCAGAAATAGAAATGTCATTTGGATTCTCAGGTGTATCTATAATGGATTCACTAGAAGTATGCAAAGTCCTATTAGTTCTGTTTCTCTTTTTATTACTAGGAGGACTATGTGCATCAGTATTAATTCTTTGAGAATCTTGCTCAATTCTCTTAGGATGGCCCTCGGGATACAAAGGTTCCTGGGTCATTTTACCACCTCTAGTCATAACCCTAACAGCATTATCATTGTTCTTGCTATTCAACTCATTGAGAAAATCATCCTGAGCCTTAACTACTTGTTCTACTTGATTTTTCACCATGGAAGCATACTTACTAATAATCTTAAGATCACTAACAATTCTACTCATATAATCACCCAAGCAGTCGAGCATGTAAGCATTACGTTTCAATTGTCTACTAACATAAGCATTGAAGTTTTCTTGTTTAACAATAAAGTTATCAAACTCATCCAAGCATTGACTAGCAGAATTTTTATGAGGAATATCACCTTAATCAAATCTATAGAGAGAATTTACCTCTACTACCTGTGTCGGGTTATCAAGACCATGTATTTCTTTGATAGGTGGTAAATTCTTAACATCTTCAGCTTTAATACCTTTTTCTTTCAAAGATTTCTTTGCCTCTTGCATATCTTCAGGACTAAGAAATACAATACCCCTTTTCTTCGGAGTTGGCTTAGGAATTGGTTCAGGAAGTGTCAAATTATTATCATTACTCAATGTATTATTCAATACCAATTCAACTTGCTCAACAGTTCGTTCCCTGAAAACACAACCAGCACAACTATCTAGGTGGTCCCTAGAAGCATCCGTTAGTCCATTATAAAAGATATCAAGTATTTCATTTTTCTTGAGGATGATCAGGCAAACCATTAAGTAATTGGAGAGGCCTCCACCAAGCTTGTGGGAGACTCTCTTCTTCAAATTGCACAAATTTAAATATTTCCTTTAAAGCAACTTGTTTCTTATGAACAGGGAAATATTTTTCAGAGAAGTAGTAAAGCATATCATGGGGACTACGCACACAACTAGGAGCAAGAGAATTAAAGCATAACTTAGCATCACCCTTTAACAAGAAAGGAAACGATTTAAGAATATAGTAATAGCGATTTTTTTCCTCATGAGCAAATAGGGTGGCTATATCATTCAATTTAGTAAGATGTGTCGCAATAGTTTCAGATTCATAACCATGGAATGGATCAGATTCAACCAAAGTAATTAACTCAGGATCGATAGAGAATTCATAATCCTTATCAGTAACAAAGATAGGTGAAGTAGCATACTTAGGATCGTATTGCATTCTAGCATTCAAAGATTTTTCCTTCCACTTGCATAATAATTACTTAAGATCATCTCTATCCTTACAAGCAAGAAAGTCCCTAGCTACCTCTGCATCCATTACATAACCCTCTGGCATAACAGGAATTTCATATCTAATATAGCTAGTCTTATTAGGTGTTTCAAAGTTTTCAGTTTCAATAATTTCATCAGTTTCAGAAATATCACCATCTTCAGCATAATCAATAGTTCTAACTCTAGCAAGGTGTTCATCAAGTAATTCACCCAGTGGCACAATTTTATCAATCAAATTGTCATCATAAGCATCATTCATAGAAGTAGCATCATCAATAACATGCGACATATGAGAATTACTAGCAGGAGGTGGTGTCGGAAGCTTACTCAAAACAGAAGGTGAATCAAGTGCAGAGCTAGATGGAAGTTCCTTACCTCCCCTCGTAGTAGAGGAAAAAAAATGTTGGTTCTAGTATCTTTCAAATTCCTCATAGTGATCAAAGATATAAATCCCAAGTGACTCATAGAATAGAGCTATGCTCCCTGGCAACGGCGCCAGAAAAAGGTCTTGATAACCCACAAGTATAGGGGATCGCAATAGTTTTCGAGGGTAGAGTATTCAACCCAAATTTGTTGATTCGACACAAGGGGAGCCAAAGAATATTCTCAAGTGTTAGAAGCTGAGTTGTCAATTCAACCACACCTTAAAGACTTAATATCTGCAGCAAAATATTTAGTAGCCAAGTAGTATGGAAGTAGCGGTAACGGTGGCAAAAGTAGCAATAACAGTTTTGTAGCAATTATAACAGTGGCAACGGCAAAGTAACATAGCAAAGATCAATATGTGAAAAGCTCGTAGGCAACTGATCAGTGATGGATAATTATGACAGATGGCATTCTTCATGAAACAGTTATAACCTAGGGTCAGACAGAACTAGCTCCAATTCATCAATATAATGTAGGCATGTGTTCCGAATACAGTCGTATGTGCTTATGGAAAAGAACTTGCATAACATCTTTCTTCCTACCCCCCCCCCCCCGTGGCAGCGGGGTCATAATGGAAACTAAGGGATATTAAGGCCTCCTTTTAATAGAGAACCGGACCAAAGCATTGGCACTTAGTGAATACATGAACTCCTCAAACTACCATAATCCGGAAAGAATCCCAATTATTGTCACCTTGGGGTATGCGGATCATAACTCGTAATAGGTGTCTACACCTTGCAAGATAGGATCAAGAACACAAATATATTCATGAAAATATAATAGGTTCAGATCTGAAATCATGGCACTCGGACCCTAGTGACAAGCATTAAGCATAGCAAAGTCATAGCAACATCAATCTTCGAACATAGTGGATACTAGGGATCAAACCCTAACAAAACTAACTCGATTACATGATAAATCTCATCCAACCAATCACCGTCCAGCAAGCCTACGATGGAATTACTCACGCACGGCGGTGAGCATCATGAAATTGCTGATAGAGCAAGGTTGGTGATGATGATGGCGATGATTTCCCCTCTCCGGAGCCCCGAACGAACTCCAGATCTGCCCTCCTGATGAAGAACATGAAGTGGCGGCGACTCCATATCGTAAGACGCGTTGAATCCTTCTCTCTCATTTTTTCTCCCCGAATGTGAATATATAGAGTTGGAGTTAGGGTCCGAGGAAGTCCAAGGGACCCACAAAGCGGGGGGCGCGCCCTCCACCCTTGTGGTCAGCTGGTGGGTCCCCTCTAGTTGATTCTTTCACCAATATTTTTTTATTCCAAAAATATTCTCCGTAAATTTTCAGGCCATTCCGAGAACTTTTATTTCTGCACAAAATAACACCAAGGCAATTCTACTGAAAACAACGTAAGTAGGGGTTAGTTCCATTGAAATCATGAAAATTAGATTGCAAAACAAGGGCAAAAGAATTTGGAAAAGTAGACACGATGGAGACGTATTAGCCACCTTCTTCGCTCTGATCCTGACTTTGACTTTGACGCCGCGATAGCTCCCGTTCATGGGGAAATCCAAGCCGTCCTGGCAAACTGGGTGGAAGATCACGTGGACGACCTGATCACGGAACTCGCCCCTGCTGATGACGTGGTCGCGCCCGTGGCCGAAGAGGGCAGAATTGATGACGACGACGATGGCAGCGAAGACGACGATAGCACGTTTCGCTAGGCTTGTATTTCCCTGTTTTCCTGCCAGAACTTTGAATGTGACCCCGCGGGGATGCGAAAATATTTTTGGAAGAACTTTTTTGCGATGTATTGAGTGGTATTTGCACTCCCTGTTGTCGCCCCACTTTTACTTTTCGCGCACTTGTGACCCCTGAGTAGGGGTGGCCGTCATTGTCGCGCCTGGTCGTAGTGCCTGGTTCAAGGTCCGAAAGGGGGGTTGTCGAGGGTCCTGGGCGATGCGCGCTTGCCTGTTCGCTCGAGAGCACCACACGAGGATCCAGAGAGGTGTGCGCATGGGGAAGGCCACAACTGTTGTGGCCTGGGCCCTCAGGGCGCCTTTAGCACCACCGGGTAGCCTAAGCATGCGCACCATGCCCAGCCCCCGCTCGCCGGATGCTATGGAGTGAACCACGGGTGCCCGCCATCTTCCACAAGAACGGAAACCAAGCGAAGGAAAAACAGCTAGGAGAAGGAAAAACCAGGAACCCCCCTTCTTCCACAAAAATGCAAGAGCTGCAAATTTATTCCAGGAAATAACAAATTCGGTTACAAGAGAAGGCAGAAAACGGCCGCGCCTGGCATCTATGCTAGTCTTCTAGTCTTCCCGCCAGCGTGGAGCATGGGGCCTCCGCTGGGCGTGGGCACAGTCATTGGGGGACCGTGTCGTCCGCCAGCGCGGATCTTGGGGCTTCCACTGAGACGTGGGTGGGAGCCCCCGTGAGGCTCAGGGGCAGCGCTGACGAGACTCTGGGGCGTGTACAACCCCACTCATTATGACGTGAGAGTATCACGAGCGGAGACTTGAGGGGCGCTTCTTGTCCCCTGGGCGGGGACCCCACCCCGTGCATACCCCGACCACCGTTGGGGCGTCCGGAAACCAGCATAGGACCAAGGGGCATGGGGCTACGTGGGCGGTGGTAAGGTGGTCGCGGGCCCTCGGCCGGGGGAGGGCTCGTCGGCGCCTTCCCTGGAGAAGGACCCACTTCTGGATGGCACGCGCCACCATGGTGGAGGCGCCATGCAACTCGTGACGTGGGGGGAGCCCTAGCACCGGGCTCCCTCGCTGCGCATGGGGTGCGTCCTCGCGCGACCTCCTGGCGCGTACTGCTTCCCCGAAGTGGGGCCAGCTCCTGGAGGTGCGCCGTCGTGGCACAATTTACCTGTGATCCAAGGTTAGCCCGGCATGTTCCAAAGATATTGGTTGTAACCGGTGGCTGTTGCTGTCGAAGGTGCCGGCGTGGCATTGGGTCGGCTCGTAAGGGGCCCCGGTCCCACGTGGCCTCGACGATCCCGACGTCCGGGTCGACGAGGGGAACGTGCGTGGGCATCTCCTTTGTTTGTACAACGATCCCATCGATGGCGGCACAGAGGGGCTAGGGGCCATCGTCGTGAAGCCAGCCCCAGTCCCTCCGCTCTGCTACCCACCATCTCCGGTGCCTGGTCGTGGCACCCAGGGGGTGGTCCTTCGTTGTGGCTCCTGGAGGGGAAGCCTATCCCGATCAGCTTCTAGGGGTCGCGTCTTGAGCAGGGTGGGTGGCGTCGCGCACGAGATCACCACCGCGGGACCTTCCGGACTCCCTTAGGATGGGCAAGTAGACGCAGCTGGAGCAGGCGCGAACCTTGCCGGCGTCCGTGATGTTGGCAGGACGCGAAAGGGATCCATGCCCTCGCAGGCAGCATCGAGTAGCTCAGCGACCCGGCCAAGCAAGGCGTCATGGCTGCCTTCCGCTAGCCGGCACCTCAGCAACTCTCGCGTCACGAGGAGCGCTGCTCGCGTGTTCACCAGCCCACGGTGAGCGTGCAAGGACGACGCCGCGGCGTAGTCAGAGGACCGCGCGGTGGCGCGATTGCGGCGCCGCGCGGGAGAGGGCGGTAGCGGGGCCCATCTTCTACGGCCGGTGATGCCTGTGGTGGCGCTAGCCACGGGGAGCATGGGGTAGTGATGAGCCCCGCAGCCGAGGGGCGCCACCCAGGCGACGAGAGCGGTCCAACGCTCAGCGCCCGCCTGGCCTTGGTCGTCATGGCTTCCGTCATCGCAACCTCATGAGGTCGGGTACCTGCATAGAAATCTCCGCTCCTCGGGAGGTCGCCTGGGGTGGCCGCTCTCTCGGGAGGTCTTGCGTCATCCGCCTCGCGAGGGTCTTGCCTTGGTAGTCTTGTAGATGGGCTGTACCAAGCCGTCGGTGGAGCCACACCACGGGCTGCAGGCAGGCAAGTCTAGGTACCCCGGATCCCAGAATGCCGGCACTGACTATGCTGTGATAGCATCGTGCATTCGCCAAGCTGCTTGGACTCAGGTACACTATCCGCTACAAAAAGGGATGGAAAACACAGCCGCAGACACTCTCTCATGCGCCAACCCGGAGGAGATGTTGCACACTATCAACACTTGTCAGCTAGCCTAGCTGGAAGATGTCGTGGCCAACTACAACAACAACCCGCAAGCACAATGACTCCTGGAGGAACTGGCGATCCGGGAGGACCCAAAAGGGCGATTCCATCTACAGAATGGACTGCTCCACTTCCGCGGCCGAATATGGCTGAGTGGATCAACAGCCATGCAACAACATATCATAGCAACGTTCCACAACAGTCCAGTGGGCGGCCACTCCGGCTTTCCCGTGACATATCGCCGTGTCCGAAGACTCTTCGCCTGGCCAAGAATGAAAGTGCACATCCAGCAATACGTGCGCTGCTGTCAGGTTTGCCAACAAGGCAAACCAGATCGCGCCGCTTCCCCTGGTATGTTACTGCCCCTGGCCATAGCACACGAATCCTGGGATCTCATCACCATGGATTTCGTCGATGGCTTGCCTCAGTCGGGACAGTACAATTGCCTTCTTGTGGTGGTTGACAAAAGAACATGCTTTGCGCATTTCCTGCCATTGGCTCACCCATATATAGCTGCTAAAGTGGCCCTCCTCTACACGCAACAACTCTACAAGCTAAACGGCTTCCCTGGGCCCATCGTGTCTGATCGTGACCCAATTTTTACCAACCACTTTTGGCAAGAACTATTTAAGTATGCAGGTACCAAGCTGAGGATGAGTACCGCTAACCACCCACGGACCGACGGCTAGATGGAAAGGGTGAACCAGTGCATCGAGACGTATCTGCGCTGCTTCGTCCAAGCATGCTCGAAGCGATGCAGCTTCTGGTTGCCATTGGCACAATTTTGATACAACTCACACCGCTCTGCCATCGACATGACGCCGTTCAAGGCAATGTTCGGGAGGGAGCTGAGGCACTGGGGGATCACTACTTCTACTTCATCGACGGTGCCAACACTGCAAACATGGCTTGAGGAATAGGAAGTCATGCAAGACTTGATCCAACAGAAACTTCATCGTGCGCGACAGATCATGCAAGACCAGGCAAACAAGAAACGCTCCTTCCGCCAATTCGAAGAAGGTGGCCAAGTCTTCCTCACGCTCTAGCCATATGTTCAGTCTTTGGTGGCTCCTTGCGCCAACCACAAGCTAAACTAAAAGTTCAATGGGCCTTTCCTGATCATTACCAAGGTCAACGACGTCGCCTACGAGCTCAAGCTGCTGATAACCCACAAGTATAGGGGATCACAACCGTTTTTGAGGGTAGAGTATTCGACCCAAATTTATTGATTCGACACAAGGGGAGCCAAAGAATATTCTCAAGTGTTAGCAACTGAGTTATCAAGTCAACCACACCTGAAAGACATAATATCTGTAGCAAAGTAGTATGGAAGTAACGGTAACGATGCCAAAAGTAATAGTAGCAGTTTTGTAGCCATTGTAACAGTGGCAACGACAAAGTAACGTAGCAAAGATCAATATGTGAAAAGCTCGTAGGCAATGGATTAGTCATGGATAATTATGTTGGATGGCATTCATCATGCAACAACTATAACCTAGGGTGACACAGAACTAGCTCCAATTCATCAATATAATGTAGGCATGTATTCCGAATATAGTCATTCATGCTTATGGAAAAGAACTTGCATGACATCTTTTGTCCTACCCTCCCATGGCAGTGGGGTCCCAATGGAAACTAAGGGATATTAAGGCCTCCTTGTAATAGAGAACCGGTCCAAAGCACTACCACTTAGTGAATACCTGAACTCCTCAAACTACGGTAATCATCGGAAAGAATACCAATTGTTGTCACCTTGGGGTATGCGGATCATAACTAGTAATAGGTGTCTACAACTTGCAAGATAGGATCAAGAACACAAATATATTCATGAAAACATAATAGGTTCAGATCTGAAATCATGGCACTCGGGCCCTAGTGACAAGCATTAAGCATAGCAAGGTCATAGCAACATCAATCTCAGAACATAGTGGATACTAGGGATCAAACCCTAACAAAACTAACTCGATTACATGATAATATCATCCAACCCATCACCGTCCAGCAACCCTGCGATGGAATTACTCACGCAAGGTGGTGAGCATCATGAAATTGGTGATGAAGGAAGGTTGGTGATGACGATGGCGATGATTTCCCCTCTCCGGAGCCCTGAACGGACTCCAGATCTGCCCTCGCAATGAAGAACAGGAGGTGGCGGCAGCTCTATATTGTAAAACACGATGAATCCTTCTCTCTGATTTTTTTCTCTCCCCGGATGTGAACATATAGAGTTGGAGTTAGGGCCGGAGGAGGTCCAGGGGACCCACAAGGCAGGGGCACACCCAGGGGGTAGTGGCGCGCCCTCCACCCTTGTGGTCAGGAGGTGGGTCCCCTCTGGTTGATTCTTTCGCCAATATTTTTATTTATTCCAAAAATATTCTCCGTAAATTTTTAGGTCGTTCCGAGAAATTCTATTACTGCACGAAAATAACACCAAGGCAATTCTGCTGAAAACAGCGTCAGTCCGGGTTAGTTCCATTCAAATCATGCAAATTAGAGTCCAAAACAAGGGCAAAATAGTTTGGAAAAGTAGATACAATGGAGACGTATCAACTCCCCCAAGCTTAACCCATTTCTTGTCCTCAAGCAATTTAGTTGACAAACTGAAAGTGATAAAGAAAAACTTTTACAAACTCTGTTTGATCTTGTTGTTGCAAATATGTATAGCCAGCATTCAGGTTTTCAGCAAAGATTATGAATTAACCACATTCACAATAACATTTAGGTCTCACATTTACTCATATCAATGGCATAATCAACTAGCGAGCAATAATAATAAATCTCGGATGACAACACTTTTTCCAAACAATCATGATATGATATAACAAAATGGTATCTTGCTAGCCATTTCTGAGACCGCAAAACACAAATGCATAGCACCCCTGAAGATCAAGGACTGACTAGACATTGTAATTCATGGTAAAAGACATCCAATCACAGTCGTACTCAATATCAATAAATAACAACGCATACAAATGATAGTGATGCTCTCTAACTGGTGCTTTTTATAAGTGGATGGTGACTCAACAATAAAAGTAAATGGATAGGCCCTTCGCAGAGGGAAGCAGGGATTTGCAGAGGTGCCGGAGCTCGAGCTTTTTGGAATAGAGATTAATATAATTTTGAGCGGTATGCTTTCACTGTCAGCATAACAACCCCTCGGTATCTTCCATGCTAGATACATTATAGGTGGTTCCCAAACAGAATGGTAAAGTTTTTACTCCCCCTCCACCAACAAGCACACTCCATGGCTTGTCCGAAGCAACGGGTACCGTCCAAACCAACAACAGTCCTGGGGGAGTTTTGTTTGAAGTTGTGTTTTGATTTGATTTCGAGCACGGAACTGGGCATCCCGATTACCAGCCACTTTCTCATGAATGACAAGTGAATAAACACTCATCGTGAGAATAACCCACCTAGCATGGAAGATACTGACAACCCCCAGTCGCTACATGAGCGATTCGGGCATACAAAACATATTATTATTTGAAGGTTTATTGTTTGGCACATGCAAATTTACTTGGAACGGCAGGTAAATACCGCATATAGGTTGGTATGGTGGACTCATATGGAACAACTTTGGGTTTCTGGAAGTGGATGCACAAGTAATATTCTGGCTTAGTACAAGTGAAGGCTAGCAAAAGATTGAGGAGCAACCAACTAGAGAGCGACAACAGTCATAAACATGCATTGAGATTAACCAACATTGAATGCAAGCTGTCAGATTGCGGGCTCTGCAGACCCTGGATAGATTCAAACTTTGGGGTGCGTGCAAAGAACTCAACCTCCCCAGTCTGCCAACTCATTGATCCCACTACTCAGCTCGATGAACTCGAAGGAAACGGGGCACATCAGTTTACCCAGGTTCGGGCCACCTTGCTGTGTAAAACCCTACTCCTGCTTCGTGGTGGATTAGTGTAACGCCCAAGATGCGATTCTATCCCAATCACATGATGAATTCATGATTGTGGCACAATCGCATTTTGAGCGCATAGCAAGGTGGATATCATTACAACATACCATGTACTGAATAGATGAGAATACAAGGTAAAGGGTTACACTCGCCACAAGCTACAACATGAATACAACAGTTCATCAATACATAGCAATCATCATACAAAAGAGCATGATCCGACTATGGATGAAATCAAACAAAAAAGAAGAACGACATCTACCCTGCTAATCCCAGGCTCCCCGACCTGGAGCCTATCCCTTGATCGAAGAAGAAGCAGAAGAAGAACTCCAAACAATCAAGCATTGCTCTCACGTCAAATCATCGCATTACCTGTACCTGCAACTGTTGTTGTAGTAACCTGTGAGCCACGAGGACTCAACAATCCCATTACCATGGGTATCAAGACTAGCAAAGCTTAATGGGTAAGGAATGGATAAGTGGTGAGGTTGCAGCAGCACTAAGCATTGTATGGTGGCTAACTTACGAGTACAAGAAGAAGATGAGAAACTACACAACGGTCATAGGCTAGTAATGACCAAGAAGTGATCCTGAACTAATTACCTTCAAACATAACCCAATCGTGTTCTCTTCCCGAACCTCGTCGAAAAGGGACAGTCACCGTTACGCACGCGGTTGGTGTATTTTAATTGAGTTTAGTTCAAGTCCACCACAACCGGATATTAAAAACTCTCATCTGCCACATAACCGTGGGCACGGCTTTCGAAAGTTTAAACCCTGCACGGGTGTCCCAACTTAGCCCATGACAAGCTCTGACGATCAACACAGGAAAATCCTCCTCCCGGAACAACCCGATCAAGCTCGGAATCCTGGTTCACAAGACATTTCGACAATGGTAAAACAAAACCAGCAAGACCACCCGGTGCGTCGATACCCCGATAGGAGCCACGCGTATCTCGTTCTCAGGACAACAACCTCTATGCGAAGTGGATGGTAGCCAAAAAACCATCGAGTTGCCCCGAGGTGGCACCGCCGACTGCTAGGTAGGTGGACCAACACTAATGAGGAGCACTAGCCTGGGGGTTGATTAAGAGACCTCGGGTGCCGGTGGGTCCCTATGCAAGTTTTAGTTGTTATTAGGCAAATGGTAAAACCAATGTTCGGCCTTGCTGGAAGAGTTTTATTCGAAGACAACTGTCAAGGGGGGCCCATAAACCCCAACCGTGTTAGGAACGCAAAATCAAGGAACATAACACCGGTATGACGGAAACTAGGGCGGCAAGAGTGGAATAAAACACCGGGCAAAAGGCCGAGCCTTCCAACCTTTACCAAGTATATAGATGCATTAATAATTAAATAAGGGATATTGTGATATCCCATGATATCCATGTTCCAACATGGAACAACCTTCACTGCACTTGCAACTAGCAACGCTATAAGAAGGGCTGAGCAAAGCGGTAACGTAGCCAAACAACGGTTTGCTAGCAGGGTGGAAAAGGTTAGAGGCTAACATGGCAATTTGGGAGGCTTGATAAACAAGTGGTAGGTTGCGCGACATAGCGATAGCATCAATACAACTAGCATATCAAAGATAGAAGTGAGATCCAAGGTGACGGTCATCTTGCCTGAAATCCAGCTAGGAAGAACACCAAATCCATGAAGAAGACGAACGGGCGTAGTCGAACGAATATTCACAATCGCAATGTAACCGGAACTGAGAAGAACCACAACCGGAAAGAAGGAAACAACATTGTAAACAACCAAGCATTAACATGGCATGTTGCACAACCAAGTATGATGCATGACCGGTTTAATGGAACATGGCATGGCAAGGAAAGTGCTATAAACAATACTACAAGTTAAGTGGAGCTCAATATGCAACGAGTTGCATATTGAAGAAACACCACATGCAAGTATTTAGTTCGCACTTTTTTTTCTCCATATCAATATTAAATGTTGGTTAACATGGCAAGAGGTGAAGCATAATTAAACTACCTATCTAGGAAAGTTTAAATGAGGCCGGAAACTACAAACAACAATTCCGGAAAATCTATATATACATATTTTCAAATGTGGTACTGTTCTGGCCTATACATAATTTCATTGTTGTTAAACATGCAAAGTAATGCTACCATGTTAATCTATACATTTTTCTACCCCATTTACATATATAGTTTATTTAATTTGGAGCTATGGTTAATTAGATATTAAGTTAAACATTTTAGCATGGCATTTAGCAAATTAATGCAAACAACATTTTAAACATATTTAACATGGATGAAAGTAGCATATTGTGAAAGTATATCAAATTTTAAGCATTTTACATGTTCAAATCATTTTAATCCGATGCACGGTTTGTGAGATATTAAATGCATGAAGTATGAGGGTTTTTCTGTAAAACAGTAAATTACTATATAATGTAAAATTCATAGAACTGGAAAAACATGACATGGGCCGAATCTGCTGGGTGCTGGGCACGGGCTCTCACCATGGGCCAAGTCCCGGTTTGGTGGAGAGGCTGGCAGGTCGGGCGAGGGGAGCGGCTTGGGCCTTGGGGCGCTGCGGCTGGAGAGGCCCAGGTGTGGATCTAGGCATCGCTCGGTCGTCTCCCTCGAACAGGACGAAGCAACGGACTTGGTCAACGGGCATGACGTCGCATAGAACTTGGTGACGAGGACGACACAGGGGTGCGCGCGAGGTTCGCCGAGAAGACGGCAGCGTGCGGCGGACTTGACGCGTGGGATCCGGCGACTAGGCATCGGAGATGGCCGGATCGGGCCAGTTCATGTCTGGGAGGCGAAGAGGCAGGGGCTCGTCCTCATCCTCAAGTGCTAGCAGAAGTAGGGGAGGTTCGGGATGAGCGGGATGCGGTCACCGATAGCGGGGACAGGGCCTTACCGGTGGGATCCGACCAGGAACGGGCAAGGGCGACAAAGGTCGGCCGGGTCTGGTGGTGGAGACGAGGAACTCTGGCAGTGGTGCTGCTCGATCGAGGGAAGCAGGAAGAAGCTGGATCGAGCGGGCGAAGCAGGGCGCTGACGACTTGACGCTGGAACGGGGTGTTGGCGGCGGAGACGGCCTGTCGGATCTCGGGTTCCGGCAAAACCCTCAAGGTTCGAACACTGGGGTGCGCACGAAGATCTCCCCCTACCGAATCACGCCCTAACCTCGCTATGATCTCAAAGGCTAGCTCGACAAACTCACAACACAACGGACACAAGATTTATACTGGTTCGGGCCACCGTTGTGGTGTAATACCCTACTCCAGTGTGTGGTGGTGGATTGCCTCTTGGGCTGAGGATGAACAGTACAAGGGGAAGAACAGCCTCCTGAGGCGAGGTATTCTTGTTCTTGGAGAACTTGTGTGGGAGAGGATTGCTCAAGATCCGCCCCTCGTACTATGGTGGCTAGTCCTATCTATAGAGGCCCTGGTCCTCTCCCAAATATTGAGCGGAAAGGGAGCCAACAACGGCCAATTTGAAAGGGGACAACTAGTAAAGCTTATCCGGACTAAAGGTGGTCTTCACTTGCCAAAGGCTCTGGTGGTGACGCCGTCTTGGGCTCCACGGTGACCTCCGTCCTGCCGTCCTGCTGGTCTTGGTGTCGTTGCACCAATATGGAAACCTTTGTTGACGCCTCGGTACTCCTCACCTGCGCTTGCCCCCTTAGCACCAAAGGAGAAACAAGGACATTGTGCGCGCTGACGCCCGCCTGGCCTTGGTCGTCATGGCTCACGTCACGAGAACCTCGCGAGGTTTGCCTTGCCTTGATCTCTCCGCCCCTCGCGAGCCAGCCTGGTGAGGCCGCTCCCGAGGAGGTCTTGTGTCGTCCGCCTCGCGAGGCTTGGCCCCTCGCGAGGGTCTTGAATGCTTGTTGGTGAAGATGGGTCGTACGGGCCCGCTCGCAGAGCCACGCCGTGGGCCGCAGGCAGGCAAGTCTAGGGACCCCCATTCCCAGAACACCGACAGTAGCCCCCGGGCCCAAGGCGCGCTCGGACTTGCCTTCGAGGCGAAGCCAAAGGGCAAGTGCGGAGCACCATGGGCCCCCATAGCCTGCGGCCTTGGTCGACGCGTGGCGGTTGATTGGAAGTGGGCGTCTCCGCTTCCCCACGCAGCCTTGGAATCCGCCTGGCTAGGCGGCCACCGCAACCTACACAGTTATTCTTCCATCGCCAGTGCCATACTCCCCCAATTCCTCTGCTTCCTCGAGACTCTGCTCCTCGTTCCAATCTGACCTGAGCTCTGCCCACTCCATCGCCATGGTGCCGAAACAAGCGGATAAGGGGAAGAAACCCCTGTCTTTAGCCAGTGCGCCTCCGGCCATAGAGCCAGCAGTTGGCCGGTCGCTGGTGCTCAACGATGAGGCCATGGGAAAGGTGCGCCCCATGCTCGGCTCTTGCTTCAATGAGTGGGGAGGAACGTTGGCCTGGCCTGCGTCTCGACCTCGTCTTCATAGGACGGCCACCGAGGTCCCGCTTTTCATCGACGCCCTTTGGGCTGGCCTTGTTCCCCCCTTCTCCGCTTTCTTCAACGCAGTGCTTGAACATTACCAGATCCACATGCTGCATCTTGATCCCAAATCTGTGACCCTCCTTGCCGTCTTCGCCTTTGTATGTGAGGCCATGGTGGGCATTGCCCCTTCCGTGGCCCTTCTCCGCCACTTCTTCTCGTTGCATCTGATTGACCCCCGGCAGAGCTCGGGATGTTTGAGTTTCCATGCCGTGGGAGAGACGGCTCGCTTGGGGATCGATTTTGACCTCCCTCCGCCCGCGGGTAGATTCCGGACGCGATGGGTGTTCGTAGACGTAGGGGTGCTCAGCCCCCTGCTCTCGCCTCCATCATCGCCTGCTGTCCCCAACTCCGGCTGGGGCCACGAGAATCTCACGAGCCGTTGCCTTGTTTCCGTCTGGCTCAGGCTGAAGGGGCTGAAAGACTATAACGCCCATGATGCGGCTATATCTCCCACGTGTCGAGGCACGACTTAGAGGCATAACCGCATTATGGTTTAGTCGCAAGAAGGGTCATCTTAACACAATCCCATGTAATGAACAAGAATGGGATAAAGAGTTGGCTTACAATCGCCACTTCACACAATACATAAATAAATCATACACCAATCAGAGTACACACATAGGTCCGACTACGGAACCAAGATAAAAGAAGACAACCCCAAATTCTAGATCCCTGATCGTCCCAACTGGGCACCACTACTGATCAACATGAAAAGAAACAACACAACGAACAAGATCTTCATCGAGCTCCCACTTGAGCTCAGTAGCGTCACCTGCACTGGTATCGTCGACACCTGCAACTATTTTGGAAGTATCTGTAAGTCACGAGGACTCAGCAATCTCAGACCCGCGAGATCAAGACTATTTAAGCTTATAGGAAAGGATGGGGTAATGAGGTGGAGCTGCAGCAAGCACTAAGCAACATACGCAAATAAGAGCGAGAAGAGGAGCAACGGAACGGTCGACAACTAGTAATGATCAAGAAGTGATCCTGAACTCCTACTTACGTAAAACATAACCCAGAAGCCGTGTTCACTTCCCGGACTCCGCCGAGAAGGGACCATCACGGCTACACACGCGGTTGATGCGTTTTAATTAAGGTCAAGTGTCAAGTTCTCAACAACCGGATATTAAAAAATTCCCATCTGCCACATAACCGCGGGCACGGCTCTCGAAAGTTTATACCCTGCAGGGTTGTCCCAACTTAGCCCATTATAAGCTCTCACGGTCAACGAAGGATATTCCTTCTCCCGGGAAGACCCGATCAGTCTCGGAATCCCGGTTACAAGACATTTCGACGATGGTAAAGCAAAACCAGCAAAGCCGCCCGATGTGCCGACAATCCCGATAGGAGTTGCACATATCTCGTTCTCAGGGCAACACCGGATGAGACATCCTACGAGTAAAACTAGACCTCGAGTTTCCACGAGGGGGCCCCGCAGTCTACTCGGTTCAGACCAGCACTTAGAGAAGCACTGGCCTGGGGGGATTAAAATAAAGATGACCCTCGGGATGCGCGACTCCCAAGGGAAAAAGGCTAGGTGAGGCAAATGTAAAACCAAGGTTGGGCCATGCTGGAAGAGTGTTATTCAAAGCGAACTGTCAAGGGGGTCCCATAAATCACCCAACCGCATTAGGAACGCAAAATCAAGGAACATAACACCGGTATGACGGAAACTAGGGCGGCAAGAGTGGAACAAAACACCAGGTATAAGGCCGAGCCTTCCACCCTTTACCAAGTATATAGATGCATTAATTAAAATAAAATATATTGTGATATCCCAAAAATATCCATGTTCCAACATGGAACCAACTTCAACTTCACCTGCAACTACCAACGCTATAAGAGGGGCTGAGCAAAAGCGGTAACATAGCCAAACAACGGTTTGCTAGGAAGGGTGACAAAGGTTAGAGGTTCATGGCAATTTGGGAGGCATGATAAGCATGTGGTAGGTAGCGTGGAATAGCCATAGAGCGAACAACTAGCAAGCAAAGATAGAAGTGATTTCGAAGGTATGGTCATCTTGCCTGAGATCCCGCTAGGAAGAAGAACGAGTCCATGACGAAGACAAATGGATGTACTCGAACGAATCCTCACAACTCCGGAACGAAACCGAAGGTAACGAGAGCAACAAACCGGAAAGAAACAAACAACATAGTAAACAACCATCACATAAACATGGCATGATGCACAAACAAGTATGACGCATGTCCGGTTTAATGAGGCATGGCATGGCAAAGTGCACAAACAATACTACAAATTAAGTGGAGCTCAATATGTAACAAGTTGCATATTGACGAAACACCACATCAATTATTTAGTTCTCTCTCGGTTATGTACCCAACAATATTAAATGTTGTTAAACATGGCAAGAGGTGAAGCATAGGTAAACTAACTATTTAGGCAAGTTTAAATGAGGCCGGAAACAACAAACAACAATACCGATAAATCCTCATGTCAATTAGAAATTTAGTACAAACACAATTTTAAACATTTAAATGTTGTTATCATGATGCGGATGACAATGCATGTTTTAAGCAATTTATGAAAATGTTGTTATAATAAGACATGAGTCATGATAAGAGCATTTTTCGCCATGACGGAATAAATGGGTGCCATGGCGACAATAATGGGAATGGTGCAACGACAACATTCCGATGATCCGGCAATTCATGGAAATGCCGGTGCAAAAGAACAAGTGTGCGGAACATGCAAGAGTGACGGGGAGTGATCCCGGTAGCCGGGTGTCCCACGAGTCGACGGCATGGCAAACGAGGAGGAACGATCAAGCGGCGATTCGAACATGGTGCAAACATGGGCATCTCATTCAACACATCACATGCATTCGTTCATGGCGGTCACAATGGCGGTTATACCTTCGAAGCGTGCATTTCCGGGCGGACGGGTTCGAAGTGGAAGTAGTTGTACATGGGTCATCATGGGAAGTAGTCATTTTCGCGACGGTAGTGGAAGTAGTGGTACACGTTCCGTAGATGTTCGGGTCGCCGGTAGTTGCACACATTCATTGTTGGACTTGATGGATCCGAGGGCTCCGGGCGTTGTGGTACTTGTCGAAATCCACATCGGATGTAGTTGAACATTTTGAAAAGGAACTTGGCGGGTCCAAAATCTGCGGGCGTCGGTGTCCAACAGGACAAATCAAACCGGCTGCAACCGAAGGCAGCAGGGCTTGCAGTTGTTGTGCTCGCGGAAGAAGATGTCGGGGAAGTCAACGCGGGGCTGGGCATGGCCTCAAGCAGAAGAGGCCACGGCGTTCGATGACAAGTGCAGCGACGCGTGGATCCATGGGCGGCAGCACGGTAGAGGCGCTCCAACAGAGGGACTCGGTGGGGTGACGCGAACCAAGGACTCCGGCGAATGGTGCGGAGGCAGAGGTGCGTGATGGTGCAGCCGAGCAGCAGCGGGAGGCGTGCGACGGAGAAGGACGGCGGGAACAGGCGAGCTTGGCGAGGTCGAGGCTGCGAGGCGGGGCACGGCGGCCATGGAGGTGGGGCGCAGCATGGCTGCAAGACGGCGGCGGCTGCAGGGCGCCGGCGGTGGGTGTGGGTGGCGACGCCATGGAAGCGAGGAGGAGGGAGAGGGGGTCGGGCACTGGCGGCGCTGGAGGGAAGGAGAAACAGGGTGCGGCACAAGGTGGTGGTGTTGGACGCGGGCAGACTCGATCCGGCAGCTGGGGTCGGGGACGAGGCCGGAGGCGGGTCGAGGGGGCAACGCGGTACAGTAGAGGAAGGCACGCGGGAGGATAATTCGCGGTGGTGGCGATGAGGGGATCGGGCGCAGATGGCATCGGGCGGCAGCCGCGAGCAGCCGTAGAAGGGAAGGCGTCGAGCACGAGGGCTCTGCTCCTCTCTCTCCCTGCGAGTGGCGGCGCCAGGAGGAGAACGAAGGGGAGAGAGGGGATCGGGCAAGGCGAGACTCTGCTCTCTCTCATTCTCTCTGCGACGGCGCTCGACGGCGCATCGAGGGAGGAGGGGATCGAGCAGGGGAGGCTAGGGTTTACAGCGGGGTGCGGCTAGGCCTTGGGCCATGGAGGAGGTGGGCTACGAATGGGCCTAGATGGCCTGCTGGGCTAAGCTCTCTCTCTAAAAGAAATAAAAACAAAACAGAGATAAGAAAGAAAAGAAAGAGAGGTTAGGGGAAGAAATTGGACACGCGGATAATTTTCCCGGATTCATAAAAATGAGCTTGATCCAAGAAAAATAGAAAGTGAGCATGGGCGTGAAGTTGACTTCAAGCTCATTTGAATTATTTTCAAATGAGTGTAGGAAGGAAGTGGGTATTTGGTACATCCAAAAATGTTGAGAATTTTGGAAGAGCCTCGATAAATGAGATAAGAATTGTTGGGAAAGTTTGAGGCAAGGAATTTAGGTAGAAAAATGCATGGAACTTAAAATGTAAGTGTGTTATGGTTTATTCTTAAAGGATGGAATATTTATCATAGCTCCCTAATAATATTGGGAGGGTAATTGTTATAAAGAGAAATCACCATGTGCATTTCCCTCGATTTAAATGGATCAAAGATCCGTGCAATTTACTTAGTTAAGTTTTTTAAAAATTAATGACATGATGGCATGATGACATGATGCAATGAAAAAATAAAAGAGCAAGCACAAAAGAAACACACGGTGATCACGAAAATATGGAAGTCTTCTGAAGCGTCGGTCTCGAGGCGTTACAACACTCCACCACTACAAGAGGATCTCGTCCCGAGATCTAGGATGGCACCAAAGAAAAGCGGGAGAGGAAGAGAAGAGGTAAAACTAATTGCTTCTTAGACAAATGAGTGAAACCAAAGAACTTGCGGGGTTGAACAAATCGAAAGAAATGACACAACAGAGATAAGCGAATTGAGAGCACTCCGTAGTAAACGGAAGCAAGGAACACCATGAGAACTTTGAGGTTAAGTGACACGATAGATATTTAAACCACTCCGGTTAAAACAAGATAGGGAAGGAATAAGAATGATATAATTTGGGCAGCACTCCGACTGTAAATGGAAGGAATTGAACATGATCTTGACAAGAGGAGAGGATACTCGATGAATTTAACAACACACTGCCTTCGTAACTAATGAAAGAATGGCACAAGGGGTAAGAAAGATTTCAGACAGCCCTCCTGTTGAGGAAGGAGACAAAACTTGATAAGATGAGAGAACTCGAATGAAAACACGACACTCTGGCTAAACGGATAAGAAAGGAAAAATTACATGATCTTGACAAAACAAGATGATTGGCCGAAGAGAGCAACATCACAACGCCTCCGGAAACAATGCATGGTAGTTAGATAGTTGGAGTGAATAGAACGAAGAATGAAACCAACATCTCCTACCATAAATGAATTTTAAATAGCAGCCTTACGAAGTAGGATTTAACGGAGTTGTTGGAAAACCAACAACGAAAAGAACAAGCTTGTTGTGGGCTTATGGAACACATCTCAAAATATGAGGTGACAACCCGCCACTAACGGAAACAATTGCTTGCTTGAGATCAACGAAGAGATGAAAACTTCTCTCGCCGAGAGGATAGAGAAAACTTGGATCATTGATAGACACCACAATTAAACATTCCTTAGGGAAGGCTTTAAGTAAAATCTATACCAAGATAACTCCAGCAAAGAGATTATTGTGGGTTGAAACGACTCATGGACGAAGAAAAATATGATGGGTTTAAATATCTCATTCCTGACAACTTGTGAATCATGAAACATGAAGAAAATTATCAAGAATGACATAACACCACCTCAAAAGATAAGGTAGGAAGAATTGCACTTCGGAATGCAAGATGAAGAAAGCTTGAACTCCTCAAAACAAAGCATGTGTTGAGCACCATGTTTATTTTGAGTATAGCTTGACGGATCTTGACTCCAAGAGAAATCTTGAAGAACAATTGAAGAATGAAAGGAATCCTTGATGAGGCACCATGTAGAGCCTCCATGAAGAACTCCGGTAATAAAAGGATGATAAAAAGAAAGAGAAGTTGACAACACAAGGTGAAGCCTTGCAATGATTTAGATGGAGCTTCGGGATGATATAATCGATAAAACTTGGAACTCCGGAAAGAAAAGATGAACAACTTGGAACCGAGAATTTGATATCATGAACGGACTCCGAAAGAAGGAATTAATCACTTGGAGGAAACAAGAATAAGAATTACATTACGTGTATCCTTCACCCATTTAGATTGATGACCAGCAACGGATTTGGCATACTACTTATTCTCGTAAAAAGGATTTAGATAGATATGGCGCAAACTTGGGAAGGTCTTCCACGAACCACCGGTAGGATTGAAACAACAAATAAATTGATATGATAACGAAGGAAGAGAAATCTTGAACGAACCACCGTAAGAATTCGAGAACGAGAGTTGAATGTTGAGAACGAATAAATCTTCTGAAATGATGGCCTTCGGAGAATCAAACTGAAAAGACTCATGAATTGCCCCGGATGGGTGAAAAGAATTCTCATAATCGAAAACAATTATGAGAGGACGGCATCAAGCTAGAACCATGAATCCTCAAGAGAATGGACAAGATTTAAGGGAAACTCTTCTTCGGTCTTCAAATGTTGAGAATGATGATGAGAAACACCACCATGAATTATTGAGGCACTCCGGAACCATGAAGAATAGAAAGGTTGAATCAACAATGAAAATAATTCGAAAGATCTTGGAGAAAGACATATGACCGATGATAATTCATTCTTACGTCAAACTTTTAAATAAATTTGAGAATAGCTCCAGGAAAAGTTAGAAGAGTCAAGTGAGATCCTGGGAAAAGACCTGTGGGTTAGGGCCCACTCAAAAGATACACCATTGAATGATTAAAAGAAAGATTGCGCCGGTTGAATTAAATGGCTCAAAAGAGATAACAACCTCGAGATAGCTTGAACGGATTGGGAATGAAATGCGAATCTTCTGAGATATCTTCAGCACTCCAGATAACATGGATAGCAAGAGGTGGATGATTAAGAGATGCACTGACATGAGAAAGCATTTGAAACGAGGAAAAGAATACGATCAACACTGAAAGCTTGACTTGAGTCCACCGGAGAAGAAAAAGAACGAAGAATAATAAACTTGAAACTCCATTAGTATCTTCATGGGAAATCACCAGATAAGAACATTGATGGAAAAGAATGGAGAAACTTCACCTCCATAAGATGGATACATGATTAAGAAATCTGAGTCCTTGAAGAAAGAGGGTGGGAGGGTGGGAAAACAAAGGCAACTTGGGTCGGATGAAACGAAAACCGTTGAGAAAAAGCTTAGAACTGATCTTGCGAATGTTGGAATGACTGGATGCACTTGAAGAGAAACACGCCGGTTGGAAAGAATTGGGATGACAATCTCGATGATCGAAAGGATTAGTATTCACATAGCAATATGAGAACACCGGTTAGGAAAGGTATGGAATTAACACTTGTCATTGATGCAACTCGAATACCACAAAACAAAACAAAAAACAAAGGATTTGGCTTGCAAAATAAGCCGGAACAAACATATGACAGAGATTTCGTCCGAAGTTTTCGTGGTGGGGCCCACACGGGCTCGATCGTACAGCACCATCATGTAAAAGGCAGTGCACATGACATACGAAGCGTCCCCGAGTCGGCATAGCCAAGGACTCTTTAAGACACTACGAGACCACTGTAAAACCAACCGTGGAAAGGCGGACCACTAGACGTCGAACCCCAATCTCATATCATGCATCTGTCGGAAAGATATCCTAGGAGCTACTTGAATTCCCACTTATAAACTCCCGAAACTTTCTGGTTATGCAATCAGGTGTTGGGGATACAGGGGACACAAAATATATCACCCAAACTAACAATACCTAGATCCAGATGTATCCATCCGTCAACACATAACCAAGAAATCTTCGGAAATCGTGTACCTCAACCTTCAAAAAGCATCCGTTATACTGGTTATGGCAATACTCCCGAACTCCCGCCCCAGTACTGGGTGGCGTCGAGGTGATCTCACCAACAACTGCATAAAAGAGATTTTCGATGTCGGCGAAACTCAGGTATTCCAGAACTGCAACGATAAAATTGTGACGACAACACCTCGGAGCTCAACTCCCCGGGACACTGCCACAACCCCTAAATGTCAGGAGGCACCAAGAACAATGTTCTCGTCACAAAACCATCGGAACGATTCCAAGATACCCGCGTGATCCTGAAAAAAAATTTAGTGAAATTTGAGGAGAGAAAAGTCAAAACTTCTACGTCAGGAGGCCTCACCAGAGCGACGAAGGGGCTGAGGAGTAAAAAGAATCCTACTCTCCGATATATATAATCCTAAGACTCAAAACATTTTTGTTCTAGACTCAACAATGCCAGCGATTCGATCAAGCAGGGGGCTCCTAAGTCGGGGATGGCTCTGATTACCAACTTGTAACGCCCACGATGCGGCTATATCTCCCACGTGTCGAGGCACGACTTAGAGGCATAACCGCATTGTGTTTTAGTGGCAAGAAGGGTCATCTTCACACAATCCCATGTAATGAACAAGAATGGGATAAAGAGTTGGCTTACAATCGCCACTTCACACAATACATAAATAAATCATACACCAATCAGAGTACACACATAGGTCCGACTACGGAACCAAGATAAAAGAAGACAACCCCAAATGCTAGATCCCTGATCGTCCCAACTGGGCACCACTACTGATCAACATGAAAAGAAACAACACAACAAACAAGATCTTCATCGAGCTCAGTAGCGTCACCTGCACTGGTATCCTCGACACCTGCAACTGTTTTGGAAGTATCTGTCAGTCATGAGGACTCAGCAATCTCACACCCGCGAGATCAAGACTATTTAAGCTTATAGGAAAGGATGGGGTAATGAGGTGGAGCTACAGCAAGCACTAAGCATATATGGTGGCTAACATACACAAATAAGAGCGAGAAGAGGAGCAACGGAACGGTCGAGAACTAGTAATGATCAAGAAGTGATCCTGAACTCCTACTTACGTCAAACATAACCCAAAAGCCGTGTTCACTTCCCGGACTCCGCCGAGAAGGGACCAACATGGCTACACACGCGGTTGATGCGTTTTAATTAAGGTCAAGTGTCAAGTTCTCTACAACCGGATATTAACAAATTCCCATCTGCCACATAACCGCGGGCATGGCTCTCGAAAGTTTATCCCCTGCAGGGGTGTCCCAACTTAGCCAATTATAAGCTCTCACGGTCAACGAAGGATATTCCTTCTCCCGGGAAGACCCGATCAGTCTCGGAATCCCGGTTACAAGACATTTCGACGATGGTAAAACAAAACCAGCAAAGCCGCCTGATGTGCCGACAATCCCGATAGGAGCTGCACATATCTCGTTCTCAGGGCAACACCGGATGAGACATCCTACGAGTAAAACCAGACCTCGAGTTTCCACGAGGGGGCCCCACAGTCTACTCGGTTCAGACCAGCACTTAGAGTAGCACTGGCCCGGGGGGGTTAAAATAAAGATGACCCTCGGGATGCGCGACTCCCAAGGGAAAAAGGCTAGGTGAGGCAAATGTAAAACCAAGGTTGGGCCTTGCTGGAAGAGTGTCATTCAAAGCGAACTGTCAAGGGGGTCCCATAAATCACCCAACCGCGTTAGGAACGCAAAATCAAGGAACATAACACCGGTATGACGGAAACTAGGGCGGCAAGAGTGGAACAAAACACCAGGCATAAGGCCGAGACTTCCACCCTTTACCAAGTATATAGATGCATTAATTAAAATAAAATATATTGTGATATCCCAAAAATATCCATGTTCCAACATGGAACCAACTTCAACTTCACCTGCAACTACCAACGCTATAAGAGGGGCTGAGCAAAAGCGGTAACATAGCCAAACAATGGTTTGCTAGGAAGGGTGACAAAGGTTAGAGGTTCATGGCAATTTGGGAGGCTTGATAAGCAAGTGGTAGGTAGCGCGGCATAGCAATAGAGCAAACAACTAGCAAGCAAAGATAGAAGTGATTTCGAAGGTATGGTCATCTTGCCTGAGATCCCGCTAGGAAGAAGAACGAGTCCATAACGAAGACAAACGGATGTAGTCGAACGAATCCTCACAACTCCGGAACGAAACCGAAGGTAACGAGAGCAGCAAACCGGAAAGAAACAAACAACATAGTAAACAACCATCACATAAACATGGCATGATGCACAAACAAGTATGACGCATGTCCGGTTTAATGAGGCATGGCATGGCAAAGTGCACAAACAATACTACAAATTAAGTGGAGCTCAATATGTAACAAGTTGCATATTGACGAAACACCACATCAATTATTTAGTTCTCTCTCGGTTATGTACCCAACAATATTAAATGTTGTTAAACATGGCAAGAGGTGAAGCATAGGTAAACTAACTATTTAGGCAAGTTTAAATAAGGCCGGAAACAACAAACAACAATACCGATAAATCCTCATGTCAATTAGCAATTTAGTACAAACACAATTTTAAACATTTAAATGTTGTTATCATGATGCGGATGACAATGCAAGTTTTAAGCAATTTATGAAAATGTTGTTATAATAAGAGATGAGGCATGATAAGAGCATTTTTCGCCATGGCGGAATGAAAGGGTGCCATGGCGACAATAACGGGAATGGTGCAACGACAACATTCCGATGATCCGGCAATTCGTGGAAATGCGGGTGCAAAAGAACAAGTGTGCGGAACATGCAAGAGTGACGGGGAGTGATCCCGGTAACCGGGTGTCCCACGAGTCGACGGCATGGCAAACGAGGTGGAACGATCTAGCGGCGATTCGAACATGGTGCAAACATGGGCATCTCATTCAACACATCACATGCATTCGTTCATGGCGGTCACAATGGCGGTTATACCTTCGAAGCGTGCATTTCAGGGCGGACGGGTTCGAAGTGGAAGTAGTTGTACATGGGTCATCATGGAAAGTAGTCGTTCTCGCGACGGTAGTGGAAGTAGTGGTACACGTTCCGTAGATGTTCGGGTCACCGGTAGTTGCACACATTCATTGTTGGACTTGATGGATCCGAGGGCTCCGGGCGTTGTGGTACTTGTCGAAATCCACATCAGATGTAGTTGAACATTTTGAAAAGGAACTTGGCGGGTCCAAAATCTGCGGGCGTCGGTGTCCAACAGGACAAATCAAACCGGCTGCAACCGAAGGCAGTAGGGCTTGTAGTTGTTGTGCTCGCGAAAGAAGATGTCGGGGAAATCAACGCGGGGTTGGGCATGGCCTAAAGCAGAAGAGGCCACGGTGTTCGATGACGAGTGCAGCGACGCGTGGATCCATGGGCGGCAGCACGGTAGAGGCGCTCCAACAGAGGGACTCGGTGGGGTGACGCGAACCAAGGACTCCGGCGAATGGTGCGGAGGCAGAGGTGCGTGATGGTGCAGCAGAGCAGCAGCGGGAGGCGCGCGACGAGAAGGACGGCGGGGACAGACGAGCTTGGCGAGGTCGAGGCTGCGAGGCGGGGCGCGGCGCGGCGGCCATGGAGGTGGGGCGCAGCACGGCTGCAAGATGGCGGCGGCTGCAGGGCACCGGCGGTGGGTGTGGGTAGCGACGCCATGGAAGCGAGGAGGAGGGAGAGGGGGTCGGGCACTGGCGACGCTGGAGGGAAGGAGAAATAGGGCGCGGCACATGGTGGTGGTGTTGGACGCGGGCCGACTCGATCCGGTGGCTGGGGTCGGGGACGAGGCCGGAGACACGAGGACGAGGCGGGTCGAGGGGGCGACGCGATACAGTAGAGGAAGGCGCGCGGGAGGAGAATTCGCGGTGGTGGCGACAAGGGGATCGGGCGCAGATGATATCGGGCGGCAGCCGCGAGCAGCCGTAGAAGGGAAGGCGTCGAGCACGAGGGCTCTGCTCCTCTCTCTCCCTGCGAGTGGCGGCGCCAGGAGGAGAACGAAGGGGAGAGAGGGGATCGGGCGAGGCGAGACTCTGCTCTCTCTCTCTCTCATTCTCTCTGCGACGGCGCATCGAGGGAGGAGGGGATCGAGCAGGGGAGGCTAGGGTTTACAGCGGGGCGCGGCTGGGCCTTGGGCCATGGAGGAGCTGGGCTGCGGATGGGCCTAGATGGCCTGCTGAGCTAAGCTCTCTCTCTAAAACAAATAAAAACAAAACAGAGATAAGAAAGAAAAGAAAGAGAGGTTAGGGCAAGAAGTTGGACACGCGGATAATTTTCCCGGATTCATAAAAATGAGCTTGATCCAAGAAAAATAGAAAGTGAGCATGGGCGTGAAGTTGACTTCAAGCTCATTTGAATTATTTTCAAATGAGTGTAGGAAGGAAGTGTGTATTTGGTAGATCCAAATATGTTGAGAATTTTGGAAGAGCCTCGATAAATGAGATGAGAATTGTTGGCAAAGTTTGAGGCAAGGAATTTAGGTAGAAAAATGCATGGAACTTAAAATGTAAGTGTGTTATGGTTTATTCTTAAAGGATGGAATATTTATCATAGCTCCCTAATAATATTGGGAGGGTAATTGTTATAAAGAGAAATCACCATGTGCATTTCCCTCGATTTAAATGGATCGAAGATCCATGCAATTTACTTAGTTGAGTTTTTTAAAAATTAATGACATGATGGCATGATGACATGATGCAATGAAAAAATAAAAGAGCAAGCACAAAAGAAACACATGGTGATCACGAAAATATGGAAGTCTTCTGAAGCGTCGGTCTCGGGGCGTTACAAAGACCGTGGTGTGACTGCACCTATGGTGGTGAAGGAGTTCGTCCGATGCCGAGTCGCTCCGCTTCAGCACCATTCTCGGCCGATGTGGGCCTTGCTCAACAGCAAGGACCATATGAGACTTCTGGAGTCCAGGCTCCCTCTTGAGATGCGGCAAACGGTGCTTGAGGTCCTGGCGGGCGTTCCGTTGCTGGACGACATGCCTCGAAAGAGTTGTCTGTTGTACCACTACTCGAACAAGGCGGAATTCATGGAGCACATGCCTTCCTTTGACGAGTGGGGGCTGCGCCCAGACGGCCTGGTGGGGCCCCACGAGAACCCCGTCAACGTGGTTCCCCTCTTCGCTGCCGGCGCCGAGCTCACCCCGAGTTTGGATGCAGGGAGGCGAGCAGCGCCGGAAGCCAGTGGCTCGAGTGTCGAGGTGCTGATGCGGCCTGGGGCTCCCAAGGAGTCGTCCTCGAGAACCCGTGATTCTTGTCTAGGGGCGGCACTTGTGGGGGCGACGCAGCGCGCGACTCCTTAGGCCGAAGCTCCTGATACCTCGGCAGGTCGCGGCGAGATACCGCCCGATTACTCTCCTCAGCTCGGCGCCCCTGAGGCTGTCCCTTCAAGCGCTTCTCCGGCTGCACCTCGTGTTGGCCGCCATGTCCAACGCTTCGGTCGGCTTTTTGTGGACTTCAAGGAGCTCCGGAAGAGAAAGGGGTCCACGACCGGCAGCGATGGTATCTTTGGGCCGTTGAAGCGGAGGAAGTACATCGCCATTGACGAGTAAGTACTGTATCTTTGTGGCTACTTGAGTGCTGCTTTTCTCCCCGACGTTGGTCCTTCAGGATTCCTTCCACCAAAGCCGCTGAGTCTCCTGAGAAGCAGCCTCCTCTCTCCTCGTCTCCCCCGCTGACCTTGAGCGCGCCGAGCCTCCACGCCGCCTTCGGTGCGGGGTCGGTTGGAGAGGCGCGCTCACCTCTATGGTGCCCTGAGCCTATGCCCCTTTGTCCCTCCTTCGCGGCCTTGCCTGGAGCTCAGCGAGCGTGCCGAGGGCTCCTCCTCTAGTCATGGACAGCGGCTGGATGGCTTCGGTCTTGGGCTCCTCTTCAAGCAGCGGGCCTCGACTCGTCCGGTCCCCTTGCGAGGCCTGGCTGGCCTCCGGGCGGGCGCTAGCCCTCAACCCCATGCTGGAAGGGGGCGAGCCGCTTCGGGCCCCGCCTGCAGCCCCCGCGGTGGAGGACGAGATGGGCCGTGCACTTGAGTTCGAGCACGGACGAAGCATTGTTCGCCATGAGCTCTTCCAGGAGGCTATGGGCGCGATGAACCGACTCGGTGAAGAACTCACGGATGTCGATGCGCGCCTCAAGGCCGAGGGTCTTCGGTTGACGGAGGAGCGGCATAAGTTGAAGGTGGCCTTCAACCTCGAGCGCCACCAGCGCGAGCTGGATAATGCGAAGGCTGAAGCTTCTCTCGCAACCTCGCGTGAAGCTTGCTCCTGAGCTCTGGAAGAGGCCCGAGAAGCTAACCACCGTCGCGAGGCCGCGGAGAGACGCGTGTTGGAGTTCCAAGCCTGGAGTGCCTCCCTGGAGCAGCAGGTCGAGGCGCGCAGAGCCGCCCTTGCGTCATTGAGGGGGCGCCCGCCGAGGTGGAAGAGATCCGGAAGCGCGAGGAGGCGTTGGCGTTGGAAGCCGTGGAGCGCAGCCTTGAGCTTGAGCGACTGGAGACGAGGGAGCGCCAAGTTGCCCGAGCGGAAGGTGCCGTTGGCGCGCGCGAGGCCAGGGCCCAGGAGGAGATCGATCGCCGGGTGGCCGAGGCTCGCACGGATCTTGAGGGTAGGCACGATCTGAAGTTGAAGCTTGTAGAAGCCAAGGCTGCAGGCAGGACTGCTGCACTCAAGTCCAGGTTGGTTGAGGTGGAGCGGCGCGAGGAGGCTGCCACGGCCGTGTTGGTTTCGGCGCAGGCAGAGCTGGCCTCTGCCCGCGCCGAGCTGCTTCTTCTTCAGCAGCGGGTCGATGACGCTGAGTCCGTCGCGCGGCAGAACATGGAAGAAGTGCTCCAGCGGCGGACGCTGGAGCGCGTGCACGCCCCCATGCTCGAGGGCCTCAGGAACAGGGCCAACGCGTTGCGGGGTCACACCTGTGATGAGAATGCTCCTCATCCCCACACGAACGACTACACCAGCCACCTCTGCTTTTTTACCGAAGTGGTGACGCGCCTGGAGGATCGTTCCGCGCGAGCTCGCCAACTTGTTGAGGAGAGGAGCCGCAGCCTACTGGGGCGAGCATTCTCCCGCGTCTTCAGCCATCTTCAAAATTTCGATCCCAACTTCGATTTTGATGCCACCATCGCTCCCGTTCCCGAGGCCATCCGGGGTGACCTGGCGTGATGGGTGGAGGACAACGTGGATGCGCTGGTCAGGGCCTTCGCTTCTGAGGGTGACGCGGTGGGGGTCACGGCAGACGAAGGCGACGTGGTCGACGATGGTGAGGGAGGCGCCGGCGAAGGTGATGGTGACGCCAGCGACGGTGAAGGCGATGCCAGCTGTGCGACTGATCCCATGTCTCTCTGCTGCTTACACTATATGTGAAAGCTTGGGCGCGACCCCTAGAGATTGTAAGAGCATTTTGAGAGGAGGAGCCCCTTGTGTAAACAAACCGCAGCCTTTATTCTTTTATGCCAAGTTGAGTGTGCACCTTTGTGAATCCATGAGTCTGGTGGCAAGTTTGCTGTCGCGGCATACCTTAGCCTGGACAAGCCCCGAACTGGATCGTGAGGTCATGAGCTTTCGAGAAACTCCTGAAGAGTCTGCTGATCCGCCCGAGAGGGCCCCGCGAGAATCAAGTGCCGATCATGGTACCGACGCGCGCGGCGCGCGTGTGCTGCGCCCAGCCCCGCTCGCGAGGGGCCAGCGAGGGGGAGGCAATGAGCGTGAGCTTCGAATTAAGGCAAGAACCAGATAGCAAGAAATCGCTCGAACGAGAAAAGGCACCCCTGCACGCATCAATGAAAATTCAACTTCAACTTAAATCCAAATCCAGAAGGCAGGGTTACAGAAAATAAATCCAAAGCGAATGGCCGCGTCCAGCGCCTAGTCTAGTCTTCTTGCCTTCTCACCAGTGCAGAACTAAGTGGTGTCACTAGCACGTGGGACGGAGCCCCCGAGGCCCAAGGGCGGCACTCCTGAGACTCCGGGGCATGTACAGCCGCACTCATTACTACGTGAGAGTGTCACGAGCGGAGACCTTCACAGGCATGAGCCTTACTTCATATCGCCAGACGAGGGCCCTGCCTTGCGCCTCCCTCGACCACCGTTGGGGGCGACCGGAAACCGAGACGACACCAAGGGGCAAAGGGGATGCCAGCGGCGTCCTCGGCGACCACGGGTCCTCTGCCGAGGGAAGGCTCTGGAGCACCTCCCCGGCAGAGGGCCTACCTCCGGGGGACGCCTTGCTCCGTGCGGCGCGGGGAGGGGCCTTGCTCCCGGCCCCTCTCCTGCAGCGCCAAGTGTGCCCCCTGGCGGTAGGGAGGCCGACAAGCTGGGACCGCCATCCACCGCTCCGACCTGCTCCTCCTGCGTCCCATGGTTAGCGTAAGGTTGCTCGTGAGGCATTAGTGGTACCCTGTAGTTGTTGTCGCCGGCGCGGTTAGTGAGGCTCCCGGAGGGCTCCTGCAAGGTGCCGACTTCTTGCGCCTCCTCCTCCCAGCCCGGCTCGAAGAACGAGTCGGGGTTGTCTTCCAGCATGTACTCCCGATCCACCATGCGGGGCACGTAGGCCTCCGAGGTCGCCGCCTCAAAGACCTCGCCGTAGTGCCCCATGCTCCATGTTGCCCGGCCTAGCACGCCGCCTTGAGGATGGTAGGGTTGCATCCTGTCGGGGCTGTAGACGGCCGCGCCTGTACCCGCGCTCACAGGAGGTGACGCGGGCGCGAGCGGGCGTCCAGCTCCGTTGGTAGCACCAGTGTCGATGAAGCCTGGTGGCGTGCCCGTGGGCTCGCGGGTGCGGCGAGGCCCGCCATGCGACCCAGCCGCAGTCTGAGGTGTGAGCAGGGAGCAGAATGGTGGTGCTCCCGAGGTCGCAGCGTCCAAGAGCTCGGCGACGCGTTCTAGCAATGTAACACCCCGGATGTAACTTTCCATATTTGTAACTCCAACTCTTGCCATTTTCGGCTATGTGTTATAATATTCCCTTCGTGGTCGGGTTTTGTTTTCATTTTGCATTTTGTTCATGTCTTGCATCTCATATCATGTCATCATGTGCATCTCATTTGCATACGTGTTCGTCTCATGCATCCGAGCATTTTCCCCGTTGTCCGTTTTGCAATCCGGCACTCCCACCTCATCCGGCGCACCCCTCTTGTTTCTTTTCGTGAGCGGGTGTTGAACATTCTCGGAATGGACCGAGTCTTGCCAAGTGGCCTTGGTATACCACCGGTAGACCACTTGTCAAGTTTCGTTCCATTTGGAGGGCGTTTGATGCTCCAACGGTTAACCGGGTAACCGCAAAGTCCTTTTGTGTGTTGCAGCAAAAAAAACCTCCAAACAGCCCAAAACCCACCTAAGTCCCCTCCATGCTCTCGGTCGTTCGATCACGATCGTGTGGGCGAAAACCGCAGTCCATTTGGAGTCTCCTAGCTCCCTATGCCTATATAAACACCTTCCCCCTCCGAAATTTCGGGCAAATCCACCCCTAACCCTAGCAAAACCTCTCCCCTTCGCCGCCGGACACGTCCGGAGGAGCCGGACACATCCTCGCCGCCGCCATGTGGCGACCCAGCTCCGCCAGCCGCCGCGGCCCGCCGAGGCCCGTCGCCGGCCCCGCGGCCCGCGCCTACTCCGCGCCCTCCCGCGGCTCCCGCGCCTCGCCCGCGTCGCCCGCGGCTCCCCGACGCCCGCCGGCCGTCGCCGCGCCGCCGCCGTCCTCGCCGCCGCCCGTCGCCGCGCCGCCCGTGCTCGTCGCCCCGTGCTCCACCGTCGGCGACCGCGCCCCCCCTCGTCGCCCCGAGCTCCATCGGCCGCCACGCCGTTCTCCTTCCCCTTCGCCGGCGAGCGCTCCGGTAGCCTCGAGCCCGCCAAACCCTAGGTCTCTGGAAGGTTGACTTCTCCCCCGAAATATCCTGTCCTAAATTTTTGCAATGTATGCTCCTGTTCATCGCATCATAACTCTCTGCATATAGCTCCGTTTCGTGCGTGTAATATATTGAAATGTTCGCCTCAAGACGCTCTTCATTTCGTTCCATTATGCCATGTTCATTTGAGTCCATCTTGATGCCCAAATCTCTGGTGCAAGAGGGCTATATGCTGTTAACTGTTGTTACTTATCAGAACTTGAGGATTTGTTATTTTTGTTGCTATTGATGTGTGCATCTTATGGGCATGAGCCCTACATGTGTTTTGATGTATGCCATGCCACCTTTACAGAGATTTATGCCATGTATTTTTGTGATCTATGTGGTGACTAGCACAAGCATGCAAACTAGGCTTCGTGATCTTTCTGTTTTCAGGGACTTAGTAATTTTGCCAAGTCTGTGACTGCTGTTATTTTGTTGCTATGTATCCATGTGGCTACAGAGAGATCCATGCTCCTTTTTGTGATGTTCAGTAAGGATGTTTTGTAGATATAGTTGTGCTCTATCTATCCATGCCCCTGTTTGCAATTATGGAGTGCCATAGCATGACCCAATCTTGCTCTACTTTTGCTATAAAATATTTCTGGCAAATTGTTTACGTGTTATTTAATTTTGCCAAGCTTGTTGTAGTTAATCCTTTCATGCTATGTATTTGTTCTTGCTGGATAGCTTCATAAACATGCCATCTTGATGTAGGTATGCTTGTTTTGTCATGCATTGCTTTGTGTTGAGTGAATCAAGCTCACCTAGATGCCTTCCTATTACTGTTTCTGCCATGCTCTGTTTTCTGCAAAGTCTGAAACCTGTTAACGAAACTTGTTATGTTTACATGAGTGCCATCATATCTTCTGGTCCTTTTTGGCTCATGGTCAGTAAGGGACTTTTGTTCTATGCATTTAGTAGATTCATGCCATGCCTTGCTTGGCTATGTTAAGTTCCTGTAGCATGTTGATTGCTTTCTCTGAACATTGCTACCTGATGCTGTTTATGCCATGTCCAGTAATTTCACTAAGTCTGTGAACCTGATATCTTTTGAACTTTTGCCATGCTTGTTTGAGCCTGTTATGTTGTGATCTAGCCGTAGCTCAGTGTCATTCTTGTTTTTCTTGCCATTTGCAAACCGTGCATCCGTTTCCGGTGATTTTTATATCGATTTCAACCGAAATCATCTCATCTTCCCAGTGGCATGCTTCGTTTGCCAAGTTACTGCCTTGTTCATCATTTTTCTTCCGGAGCCCGCATATGCATCGCATATCATGTCTCGCATATCATACATGTTTTGCATCATGTTGCTTGTGCATTTTCTGTGATTGATTGTGGTTCCGTTGCTTGTGTTCTTGTTTTGGGTAGAGCCGGGAGACGAGTTCGTGAACGAGGAACCTGTTGAGTACGCTTACGAAGGTCAAGCTTTCGACAACTCTGAGAACCTTGCAGGCAAGATGACCATACCCTCGAAATCACTTCTATCTTTGCTTTGCTAGTTGTTCGCTCTATTTGCCCTGCTGTGCTACCTACCACTTGCTATATCATGCCTCCCATATTTTCCATGTCAAGCCTCTAACCATCTTTTCCCAGCAAACCGTTGTTTGGCTATGTTACCGCTTTAGCTCAGCCCCTCTTATAGCGTTGCTAGTTGCAGGTGAAGATGAAGATTGCTCCTTGTTGGATAATGTTTATGTTGGGATATCACAATATCTCTTATCTTAATTAATGCATCTATATACTTGGTAAAGGGTGGAAGGTTCGGCCTTATGCCTGGTGTTTTGTTCCACTCTTGCCGCCCTACTTTCCGTCATACCGGTCTTATGTTCCTTGATTTTGCGTTCCTTACGCGGTTGGGTGATTTATGGGACCCCCTTGACAGTTTGCTTTGAATAAAAATCCTCCAGCAAGGCCCAACCTTGGTTTTACCATTTGCTACCACCTATCCCCTTTTCCCTTGGGTTCTGCAGACTCAAGGGTCATCTTATTTTAGCCCCCCCCGGGCCAGTGCTCCTTCGAGTGTTGGTCCGAACTGAGTAGACTGCGGGGCCCCCTCGTGGAAACTCGAGGTCTGGTTTTACTCATAGGATGTCTCATCCGGTGTTGCCCTGAGAACGAGATATGTGCAGCTCCTATCGGGATTTGTCAGCACATCGGGCGGCTTTGCTGGTCTTGTTTTACCATTGTTGAAATATCTTGTAAACCGGGATTCCGAGACTGATCGGGTCTTCCCGGGAGAAGGTTTATCCTTCGTTTACCGTGAGAGCTTATAATGGGCTAAGTTGGGACACCCCTGCAGGGTATAAACTTTCGAGAGCCGTGCCCGCGGTTATGTGGCAGATGGGAATTTGTTAATATCCGGTTGTAGAGAACTTGACACTTGACTTAATTAAAACGCATCAACCGCATGTGTAGCCATGATGGTCTCTTTTCGGCGCAGTCCGGGAAGTGAACATGGCTTTTGGGTTATGTTTGACGTAAGTAGGAGTTCAGGATCACTTCTTGATCATTACTAGATGACGACCGTTGCGTTGCTTCTCTTCTCACTCTTATTCGCATATGTTAGCAACCATACATGCTTAGTGCTTGCTGCAGTTCCACCTCATTACCCCTTTCCTACCCATAAGCTTAAATAGTCTTGATCTCGCGGGTGTGAGATTGCTGAGTCCTCGTGACTCACAGATTCTACCAAAACAGTTGCAGGTGCCGACCATGCCAGTGCAGATGACGCAACCGAGCTCAAGTGGGAGTTCGACGAGGAACGTGGTCGTTATTATGTTTCTTTTCTGATGATCAGTAGTAGAGCCCAGTTGGGACGATCGGGGATCTAGCATTTGGGGTTATCTTATTTTCATTTGGATCTTGACCGTAGTCGGTCTAGGTGTGGATTTTGGATGATGTACGAATTATATTTTTGTATTGTGTGAAGTGGCGATTGTAAGCCAACTCTCGTTATCCCATTCTTGTTCATTACATGGGATTGTGTGAAGATGACCCTTCTTGCGACAAAACCACAATGCGGTTATGCCTCTAAGTCATGCCTCGACACATGGGAGATATAGCAGCATCGTGGGCGTTACAAGTTGGTAATCAGAGCCATCCCCGACTTAGGAGCCCCTTGCTTGGTCGAATCACTGGCGTTGTGGAGTCTCGAACGAAAATGTTTTGAGTCTTAGGATTATATATATCGGAGAGTAGGATTCTTTTTACTCCTCTCGTCGCTCTGGTGAGGCCTCCTGACGTAGAAGTTTTGACTTTTCTCTCCTCAAATTTCACTAAAAAAAATTTAGGATCTCGCTGGTATCTTGGAATCGTTCCGATGGTTTTGTGACGAGAACATTGTTCTTGGTGCCTCCTGACATTTAGGGGTTGTGGCAGTGTCCCGGGGAGTTGAGCTCCGAGGTGTTGTCGTCACAATTATATCGTTGCAGTTCTGGAATACCTGAGTTTCGCCGACATCGAAATCTCTTTTATGCAGTTGTTCGTGAGATCACCTCGACGCCACCCAGTATTGGGGCGGGAGTTTGGGAGTATTGCCATAACTTGTATAACGGATGCTTTTCGAAGGTTGAGCTAAATGATTTCCGAAGGTTTCTTGGTTATGTGTTGAAGGATGGATACAGCTGGATCTAGGTATTGTTAGTTTGGGTGATATATTTTGTGTC
Organism: Triticum aestivum; assembly: GCF_018294505.1. Lineage (NCBI taxonomy): Eukaryota > Viridiplantae > Streptophyta > Magnoliopsida > Poales > Poaceae > Triticum > Triticum aestivum. Next base: position 159,832,143 of record NC_057805.1, read on the forward strand.
CCCTGTATCCCCAACACCTGATTGCATAACCAGAAAGTTTCAGGAGTTTATAAGTGGGAATTCAAGTAGCTCCTAGGATATCTTTCCGACAGATGCATGATATGAGATTTGGGTTTGACGTCTAGTGGTCCGCCTTTCCACGGTTGGTTTTACAGTGGTCTCGTAGTGTCTTAAAGAGTCCTTGGCTATGCCGACTCGGGGACGCTTCGTATGTCATGTGCACTGCCTTGTACATGATGGTGCTGTACGATCGAGCCCATGTGGGCCCCACCACGAAAACTTCGGATGAAATCTCTATCATATGTTTGTTCCGGCTTATTTTGCAAGCCAAATCCTTTGTTTTTTTGTTTTGTTTTGTGGTATTCAAGTTGCTTCAATGACAAGTGTTGATTCCATACCTTATTCTAAGCGGGTGGTTCTCATGAAGATGTTCTTCAAGTTTATTACTCTTCGTTCTTTTTCTTCTCCGGTGGACTCACGTCAAGCTTTCAGTGTTGATCGTATTCTTGTCCTCGTTTCAAATGCTTTCTCATGCCGGTGTACCTCTTAATCATCCACTTCTCGCCATTCATTTGTTCTGGAGTGCTGAAGATATCTCTGAAGACTCGTGTTTCCACTCCGCATCAATTCTAACTATTTTGAGGTTGTTACCTCATTCAAGCCATTTAATTCAACCGGTGCTATCTCCTTTTCAAGTATTTATTCAATGGTGTATCTTTTGAGTGGGCCCTAACCCAAAGGTCTTTTCCCAGGATCTTGCCTGACTCTTCTAATTTTTTCTGGAGTTATTCTCAAATTCATTGCAAAGTTTGACGTAAGAATGAATTATCATCAGTCATATTCTTTCTCCAAGATCTTTCATATTCTTCTCATTGTTGATTCAACCTTTCTATTCTTCATGGTTCCGGAGTGCCTCAATAATTCATGGTGGTGTTTCTCATCATCATTCTCAACATTTGAAGACCGAAGAAGAATTTCCCTTCAATCTTGTCCATTCTCTTGAGGATTCATGGTTCTAGCTTGATGTCGTCCTCTCATAATTGTTTTCGATTATGAGAATTCTTTTCACCCATCCGGGGCAATTCATGAGTCTTTTCAGTTTGATTCTCCGAAGGCCATCATTTCAGAAGATTTATTCGTTCTCAACATTCAACTCTCGTTCTCCAATTCTTACGGTGGTTCGTTCAAGATTTCTCTTCCTTCGTTATCATATCAATTTATTCGTTGTTTCAATCCTACCGGTGGTTCGTGGAAGACCTTCCCAAGTTTGCGCCATATCTATCTTAATCCTTTCTACGAGAATAAGTAGTATGCCAAATCCGTTGCTTGTCATCAATCTAAATGGGTGAAGGATACGCGTAATGTAATTCTTATTCTTGTTTCCTCCAAGTGATTAATTCCTTCTTCCGGAGTACGTTCATGATATCAAATTCTCGGTTCCAAGTTGTTAATCTTTTCTTTCCGGAGTTCCAAGTTTTTCTCGGTTATATCATTTCAAAGCTCCACCCAAATCATTGCAAGGCTTCACCTTGTGTTGTCAACTTCTCTTTCTTTTTATCATCCTTTTATTACCGGAGTTCTTCATGGAGGCTCTACATGGTGCTTCATCAAGGATTCTTTTCATTCTTCAATAGTTCTTCAAGATTTCTCTCGGAGTCAAGAGCCGTCAAGCTATACTCAGAAATAAACATGGTGCTCAACACATGTTTGTCTTGAGGAGTTCAAGCATTCTTCATCTTGCATTCCGAAGTGCAATTGGTTTTACCTTATCATTTGAGGTGGTGTTATGTCATTCTTGACAGTTTGAGTTCGCGTTTCAGGATTCACATGTTGCCAAGAATGAGATATTTTAAATCCACCAATCTCTTCGTTGGATTTATCTTGTGTCATGTTTCACCTAAAGCCTTCCCTAAGGAATGTTGCTATTATGGTGCTTATCAATGATCCAAGTTTTCTCCTATCCTCTGGGTGAAAGAAGTTTTTCATCGCCTTGGTGATCTCACTCAAATCGATGACTTCCTTTAGTGGTCGTTTGTCACCTCATAATGTTGAGATGTTTCCATAAGTCCACTCCAAGCTTATTCTTTTCTTTGTTGATTTTTCAACAACTCCGTTCTTCTCCGTTCTTTTCATTGCATTCTTTCATTTCTACCGGAGGCATTGTGATATCGCGCTCTTCGACCCATCTTCTCGTTTTGTCAAGATCATTTTCAATTTCTTTTCATATTTGTAACTCCAACTCTTGCCATTTTCGGCTATGTGTTATGATATTCCCTTCATGGTCGGGTTTTGTTTTCGTTTTGCATTTTGTTCATGTCTTGCATCTCATATCATGTCATCATGTGCATCTCATTTGCATACGTGTTCGTCTCATGCATCCGAGCATTTTCCCCGTTGTCCGTTTTGCAATCCGGCACTCCCACCTCATCCGGTGCACCCCTCTTGTTTCTTTTCGTGAGCGGGTGTTGAACGTTCTCAGAATGGACCGAGTCTTGCCAAGTGGCCTTGGTATACCACCGGTAGACCACCTGTTAAGTTTCGTTCCATTTGGAGGTCGTTTGATGCTCCAACGGTTAACCGGGTAACCGCAAAGTCCTTTTGTGTGTTGCAGCAAAAAACCCCTCCAAACAGCCTAAAACCCACCTAAGTCCCCTCCATGCTCTCGGTCGTTCGATCACGATCGTGCGGGCGAAAACCGCACTCCATTTGGAGTCTCCAAGCTCCCTATGCCTATATAAACACCTTCCCCCTACGAAATTTCAGGCAAATCCACCCCTAACCCTAGCAAAACCGCTCCCCTTCACCGCCGGACACGTCCGGTGGAGTCGGACGCATCCTCGCCGCCGCCACGTGGCGACCCAGCTCCGCCAGCCGCCGCGGCCCGCCGAGGCCCGTCACCGGCCCCCGCGGCCCGCGCCTCCCCCGCGCCCTCCCCGCGCCCTCCCGCGGCTCCCGCACCTCGCCCGCGTCGCCCACGGCTCCCCCGCCGCCCGCCGGCCGTCGCCGCGCCGCCGCCCGTCGCCGTGCCGCCCATGCTCGTCGCCCCGTGCTCCGCCACCGGCGACCGCGCCCCCCCTCGTCGCCCCGAGCTCCGCCGGCCGCCGCGCCCTTCTCCTTCCCCTTCGCCGGCGAGCGCTCCGGCAGCCTCGAGCCCGCCGAACCCTAGGTCTCTGGAAGGTTGACTTCTCCCCCGAAATATTGTCTCAAATTTTTGCAATATATTTTCCTGTTCATCGCATCATAACTCTTTACATATAGCTCTGTTTCGTGCGTGTAATATATTGAAATGTTCGCCTCAAGACGCTCTTCATTTCGTTCCATTATGCCATGTTCATTTGAGTCCATCTTGATGCCCAAATCTCTGGTGCAAGAGGGCTATATGCTGTTAACTGCTGTTACTTATCAGAACTTGAGGATTTGTTATTTTTGTTGCTATTGATGTGTGCATCTTATGGGCATGAGCCCTACATGTGTTTTGATGTATGCCATGCCACCTTTACAAAGATTTATGTCATGTATTTTTGTGATCTATGTGGTGACTAGCACAAGTATGCAAACTAGGCTTCGTGATGTTTCTGTTTTCAGGGACTTAGTAATTTTGCTAAGTCTGTGACTGCTGTTATTTTGTTGCTATGTATCCATGTGGCTACAGAGAGATCCATGCTCCTTTTGGTGATGCTCAGTAAGGATATTTTGTAGATATAGTTGTGCTCTATCCATCCATGCCCCTGTTTTCAATTATGGAGTGCCATAGCATGACTAAATGTTGCTCTACTTTTGTATAAAATATTTCTGGCAGATTGTTTACGTGTTATTCAATTTTGCCAAGCTTGTTGTAGTTAATCCTTTCATGCTATGTATTTGTTCTTGCTGGATAGCTTCATAAACATGCCATCTTGCTGTAGCTATGCTTGTTTTGTCATGCATTGCTTTGTGTTGAGTGTATCAAGCTCACCTAGATGCCTTCCTATTACTGTTTCTGCCATGCTCTGTTTTCAGTCTGAAACCTGTTAACGAAACTTGTTATGTTTACATGGTTGCCATCATATCTTCTGACCCTTTTTGGCACATGGTCAGTAAGGGACTTTTGTCATATGCATTTAGTAGATTCATGCCATGCCTTGTTTTGCTATGTTAAGTTCCTGTAGCATGTTGATTGCTTGCTATGAACATTGCTACCTGATGCTGTTTATGCCATGTCCAGTAATTTCACTAAGTCTGTGAACCTGTTATCTTGTGCACTTTTGCCATGCTTGTTTGAATCTGTTATATTGTGATCTAGCCGTAGCTCAGTGTTCATCTTTTGTCAAGCATCTCCTGTAGAGTACTTCCATAACTTTTCTGCTATGTTGGAGTGCTGTAGCATAGTTACTTGTTGCATTCTAAGTGCTATCATGCTGTTCAGCACAGATTCGTGTCATTCTTGTTTTGCTTGCCATTTGCAAACCGTGCATCCGTTTCCGGTGATCTTTATATCGATTTCAACCGAAATCATCTCATCTTCCGAGTGGCATGCTTGGTTTGCCAAGTTACTGCTTTGTTCATTATTTTTTTCCGGAGCCCGCATATGCATCGCATATCATGTCTCGCATATCATACATATTTTGCATCATGCTGCTTGTGCATTTCCCGTGATTGATTGTGGTTCCGTTGCTTGTGTTCTTATTTTGGGTAGAGCCGGGAGACGAGTTCGTGAACGAGGAACCTGTTGAGTACGCTTATGAAGGTCAAGCTTTCGACAACTCTGAGAACCTTGCAGGCAAGATGACCATACCCTCGAAATCACTTCTATCTTTGCTTTGCTAGTTGTTTGCTCTATTTGCCATGCTGCGCTAGCTACCAGTTGCTATATCATGCCTCCCATATTTGCCATGTCAAGCCTCTAACCATCATTTCCTAGCAAACCGTTGTTTGGCTATGTTACCGCTTTAGCTCAGCCCCTCTTATAGCGTTGCTAGTTGCAGGTGAAGATGAAGATTGCTCCTTGTTGGATTATGTTTATGTTGGGATATCACAATATCTCTTATCTTAATTAATGCATCTATATACTTGGTAAACGGTGGAAGGCTCGGCCTTATGCCTGGTGTTTTGTTCCACTCTTGCCGCCCTAGTTTCCGTCATACCAGTGTTATGTTCCTTGATTTTGTGTTCCTTACGCGGTTGGGTGATTTATGGGACCCCCTTGACAGTTCGCTTTGAATAAAACTCCTCCAGCAAGGCCCAACCTTGGTTTTACCATTTTCTACCACCTAACCCCTTTTCCCTTGGGTTCTGCAGACTCAAGGGTCATCTTATTTTAGCCCCCCCCCCGGGCCAGTGCTCCTTCGAGTGTTGGTCCGAACTGAGTAGACTGCGGGGCCCCCTCGTGTAAACTCAAGGTCTGGTTTTACTCGTAGGATGTCTCATCCGGTGTTGCCCTAAGAACGAGATATGTGCAGCTCCTATCGGGATTTGTCAGCACATCGGGCGGCTTTGCTGGTCTTGTTTTACCATTGTCGAAATGTCTTGTAAACCAGGATTCCGAGACTGATCGGGTCTTCCCGGGAGAAGGTTTATCCTTCGTTGACCGTGAGAGCTTATAATGGGCTAAGTTGGGACACCCCTGCAGGGTATAAACTTTCGAGAGCCGTGCCCACGGTTATGTGGCAGATGGGAATTTGTTAATATCCGGTTGTAGAGAACTTGACACTTGACTTAATTAAAACACATCAACCGCGTGTGTAGCCATGATGGTCTCTTTACGGCGCAGTCCGGGAAGTGAACACGGCTTTTGGGTTATGTTTGACGTAAGTAGGAGTTCAGGATCACTTCTTGATCATTACTAGATGACGACCGTTCCGCTGCTTCTCTTCTCGCTCTTATTCGTGTATGTTAGCCACCATACATGCTTAGTGCTTGCTGCAGTTCCACCTCATTACCCCTTTCCTACCCATAAGCTTAAATAGTCTTGATCTCGCGGGTGTGAGATTGCTGAGTCCTCGTGACTCACAGATTCTACCAAAACAGTTGCAGGTGCCGACCATGCCAGTGCAGATGATGCAACCGAGCTCAAGTGGGAGTTCGACGAGGAACGTGGTTGTTATTATGTTTCTTTTCCTGATGATCAGTAGTGGAGCCCAGTTGGGACGATCGGGGATCTAGCATTTGGGGTTATCTTATTTTCATTTGGATCTTAACCGTAGTCGGTCTATGTGTGGATTTTGGATGATGTATGAATTATATTTTTGTATTGTGTGAAGTGGCGATTGTAAGCCAACTCTCGTTATCCCATTCTTGTTCATTACATGGGATTGTGTGAAGATGACCCTTCTTGCGACAAAACCACAATGCGGTTATGCCTCTAAGTCGTGCCTCGACACGTGGGAGATATAGCCGCATCGTGGGCGTTACAAGCAACGCAACACGGCCGCTCTCCATTAACCGGCATCGCAGCAGCTCCTGATCCACCATGAGCGCGGCCCTCATGTTTGCTTGCCCCCGTCGGGTGTGCGGCGTCGTGGCCGCAGCGTGGCTTGAGGCCCTTGCGGCTGCTCACACTTATCGTGGAGTAAGAGCAGACGGCGAGTGACCTCTTGAATGGCCCTGGTGGCGCGCGTGCTACCTGGGCCACGGAGTTGAGGTCCTCTTGAACGGGCGGCACCGCCCGGGCTGGCCAGGCTGCCCAGCGGTCGGCATTGGTCCATGAGTCGCCGGACATCGGAGCCGCGCAGTGTCGGGGAATCAGCGGGCAGATCAACCGGGGGAAGGAGAGCTTCGGCACACCCCTACCTGGCGCGTCAAATGTTGGATCTCGGTTCCAGCAAAACCCTCAAGGTTCGAACACTGGGGTGCGCACGAAGATCTCCCCCTACCGAATCACGCCCTAACCTCGCTACGATCTCAAAGGCTAGCTCGACAAACTCGCAACACAAGGGACACAAGATTTATACTGGTTTGGGCCACCGTTGTGGTGTAATACCCTACTCCAGTGTGTGGTGGTGGATTGCCTCTTGGGCTGAGGATGAACAGTACAAGGGAAGAACAGCCTCCTAAGGCGAGGTGTTCTTGTGCTTGGAGAACTTTTGTGGGAGAGGATTGCTCAAGATCCGCCCCTCCTACTATGGTGGCTAGTCCTATTTATAGAGGCCCTGGTCCTCTCCCCAAATATTGAGCGGGAAGGGAGCCAACAACAGCCAATTTGAAAGGGAACAGCTAGTTCAGCTTATCCTGACTAAAGGTGGTCTTCGCCTGCCAAAGGCTCTGGTGGTGACGCCGTCTTGGGCTCCACGGTGACCTCCGTCCTGTCGTCCTGCTGGTCTTGGTCTCGTTGCACCGATATGGAAACCTTTGCTTGACGCCTCGGTACTCCTCGCCTGCGCTTGCCCCCTTAGCACCAAGGGGAAACAAGGACACTGTGCAAGCTGGCGCCCGCCTGGCCTTGGTCGTCATGGCTCACGTCACGAGAACCTCGCGAGGCTTGCCTCGACTTGATCTCTCCGCCCCTCGCGAGCCATCCCGGTGAGGCCGCTCCCGAGGAGGTCTTGTGTCGTCCGCCTCGCGAGGCTTGGCCCTCGTAAGGGTCTTGAATGCTTGTTGGTGAAGATGGGTCGTACGGGCCCACTCGCAGAGCAACGCCGTCGGCCGCAGGCAGGCAAGTCTGGGGACCCCGTTCCCAGAACGCCGACACGGCCGGATCAGGGACGGAAGTGGCGGGCTCGGCAGGGGCAGCGTCGTGCGGCCGGCTTGTTGGACTCCGGCGCGGCAAGGAGGCAGCGGTGGTCGGTGAGGCCCTTGGGCGTGAGGTCCCTGGTGACTAGGGATCGAGGAGCAGAGGGCGTCGAGCTACACATCGATGCGAGGAAGGGGTGGCCTTGGTTGAAGAACGTTGCGAGGAGGCATGGGCACGGAGGAGCTCCACTCCTCTGGATCAAACAGAAAAGAGGAGGCGCTCGATGCCCTCCCTTGGTACCGGCGTGACGGAGGTGAAATTGCGCTCGAGCTATTGCTGGAAGGTGGTTCAGTGGGGATGGATCGGGGCAAGGTGGAGGCTGCTGATTGGGGTGGTGCTGAAAACGAAGGAGGAAGTGGTGGCTGGCAGTGGATAGGGGAAGATCCCTATGATGGAGAAGACAGCGGCGGCGCCGACGGGACAAGAGGGCTAGGATCTAGGGTTGGACTGGTTTTATAGCATAGCATTTTTGTTAGGGGCTATTTGGTCCCTTCGATAATAATCGGGCGATCAAGAGTAAATAGCTTAGGGGGGTCCAACAAAGAACCGAATATATTTTAGGGATGTTTGGGTATGATTCGAATCCAACGGTGATGACTGAGCGGGTCGGGTTTGGGAGAGTTTTGGACGCGGGCAAGGGGTCGATGCATTGTGCAAAGAGGAGGTAGGTGGTTTGATAAGAGGGAATCGAAAACTACAAACGGATGCAAGTTTTATGAAAACATGCAGATGCAATGCGCATGATGCGATGACGAATGCAACTAACAAATAAAACACACGGCGACAACGAAAAACATGGAAGGTATATGGAGCGTCGGTCTCGGGTCGTTACAACTAGCCTCGAGGTGGGCTGTGGATGAACTAGTACAGTGGGAGAACAACCTCACGAGGCGTGTTCATGGGTGAGCTGGTGGGTGTGAGGATGCAATGGATCTGATCCGGGGTCTTTTCTCTATGGTGGTGGCTAGGATGGAATGGACCTTGGTCCTCTTCCCAAATGAAGGTGGCAAGGGATCCCACAACGGCCAAATTGAAAGGGAGACAACTGGTACATCTTATCCTGACAAAAGGTGGTCTTCGCCTGCAAAGCTTTAGGTTGTTATGCCGTGGTGGGCTCGGCGATGACCTCCGTCTTACCGTCCTAGAGGTCTTGGTCTTGTAGCATGGAAATGGAAACGTTTGGTTGATTTCTTGGGACTCCGCGCCTGCGCTTGCCTCCTTAGCACCAAAGAGGAAACCTATTGCGCTATGCCCGCTGGCGCCCGCCTAGCCTTGGTCGTCATGGCTGGCGTCATCCGAACCTCATGAGGTGAGAGCTTGCATAGAAATCTCCTCTCCTCGGGAGCTAGCCTAAGGAGTCCGCTCCTCCTGGAGGTCTTGACATCGTCCACCTTGCGAGGGTCATGTTCTACTGGTGCTGAAGATGGGCCGTACTAGGCCGCAGATGGAACCACGCGACGGGCCACAGGCAGGCAAGTCTGGGTACCCCGGTCCCCAGAATGCCGACAGTAGCCCCCGGGCTGAAGGGGCGATCGGACTTGGCTTTGAGGCGAAGCCAAAGGGCAAGTGCAGAGCGTCGCGGGCCCCAACCGCCTGCGACCTCGGTCGACGCATGGCACTGGATGTGACGTGGGCGTCTCCGCTTCCCCACGCAGCCTTGGCAACTGTTCGACTTGACAAGAGCCTGCTGCATGCAGAAAAACCATCATTACTAGGGATCATGGAGGCCGGCGGTTGGCCTCCCTCTGGCTATAAATGAGGGAGGGGCGGAGCCCCCTACTCATCTTCGTCTTCTCGTATCTTGCTCCTTCTTCTCTTCCTTCCTTGTCTCGCCGTCTTGCCGACGCATCCATGGTGCCGATCAGGAGGTTTTCTGTGGCGGAGAAGGGCAAAGCTCCTTGGGAGGAGCCTGGGCCACTTCCGTCGAAGAAAAGGCTTGGCCGCTCCCGGGACCCTCCAAGGGGCAGGCGGTAACGCGGCCTTGGTACGAGCGGCCTCCGCCTGGCTTCCCGATCCCCATGTATGCCCGCGCATACGGCCCCGGGCAGGGCGGCAGCACCCAGCACCGTGAGGTCCCGGGTCATGGGGGACAGGCCGAGGCTGCTCGGCCAGCTGGCCCGCGAACTCACGCAGAAGGCACCTCATGCGAGTTCGTGGTGTGGGCGGCAATGCCGTCGCGCATGTGGATATGGTTCCCGAGGTTCTTCACCAAGGAGATTCCTCCAAGGGGCCCCGCCGAGTTGTGGCTACAACACGCCGGGTGCTGCAGCCAAGCTACTGAAGCAGAGGTCGAGGTCGTCCCTCCGGGTGACGTCTTCATGACTCAAGGGTGGGGTGAGATCGCCCACGCCTGCAGCCCGGAAGGGGCCCTGGCCACCCACTTCGAGTACGACGGAGCCTCCACGCTTTTCTTCAAGGTCTCCAACGAGGATGGTCGGCGCTTGGAGTGTTGCTCTAGAAGAGACGGCCCGCAAGGCGCGGCCAGGGGCGCTGAACTTGCCCTTGGCCTTGCCAGCAGCTCCTCCAGCAGCAGCAGCGACTCCCAAGAATCCAGCGGTTCTCCGGAGTCCAGCGACGACGAAAGCTACGAGCCGCCGCGCTCTCGCCGTGCCCGGAGCAGAGCAGCAGCGTCCGCCCGGCATCGTTGGTAACGCCCTGCGGCCGGGCCTCTTCTAGGTCTTCTTCTTTTCTTTTCCCTGCGCGGAAACGTGACAAGCCACGTGGGCGTGTGTAAGAAACTGCAATACTTTTTCTTTAACATTATTATCCCTAGTTTAGTGTCGTCATTGCGTATCTCGCTTCGGCACGGTGCCCCTTTTCGTTCTCGCGGTAGCTTAGTGCTCTATGCCGACGGTACCCAGTCCCCAAGCAGGCTTTAGTCGTCGCTGGTATGCCAGGTTGCAATGCCGTGGTCAAGGCCAGGAGGTGACCAGCCCGAGGTCCAGTAAGAGCCCCTGAGATGCGATGCTCAGGAGGTCCCCTTTGGTGTGCAAGTGGCTCCCTGAAGGCCGAAAAGGAAAGCGGCGTTGCCCAATCGAGATCGCAAGAGTCTTAATACTCGGTCGTGAGGTTCACGCTAGTATATATGGGGAGACTTATCTTGGCGAGCTCGTAGCGATTCCCTTGCGCGGCGCCTGACTGTGCCCTGGTGGTGGTGCTCCTAGGCGAAGCTCATGCTGATTCCTCCCTTTCACGCTCATCTAGATGCTCTACGTCCTCGGGTCCCGGCCCTCGAGCGAGGCTCAGCTGCCGCTGGTATGCCAAGTCGCCATGCCATGGTTAAGGCCAGGGGGTGAGGGCTTGAGAGCCAGTAGGGGCTCCTGAGGCGCGATGCTCAGGAGCTCCCCCTTTAATGTGCAAGTGAATTGCGTAAAAAGGGAGTAGCCGGCGAGGCCGCTCGCAGTCTACCTCCGAAGGTTCCTGTGAGCTGGTCCTAGGAGAACATAACACATAACCACGTTTGTTGTCCTCCCGCTGACCTTTTCGCGAGAGATGAAGGCACTGAGGATCTGGTGAGGTGACGTGCACGGGGCAGGCCACGAGCCAGAGTTCAATCTCTCATATTTATCAGCATTGCAGGGATGGACCCAAGCACAACAGCCGTGACAGCATGTGTATCCCCCGTCGCGGATGAGCAAGTGGCGGGTTAGCAATGCGCGGAGGCCGCAAAAGGCAATAGAGCATCAAACAGTCAATTGATAATCATAAGGCAGCTCATGGAGAGATAAAGCCAGTTCTGATAGATGCAAAGAATGATACATGTCGCAGGGACGTACTCATACGGCTTGGGGATAATGTAGCCCGAGGGGCGCCCCCAACTGAACAAACCAAAAAATGTCACCAAGCACCGTTGCTGAAGAAGTGTTGAAGTAGCTGAAGACACATGTTGTAGAAGTCGCTCCTCACGGGTCACCCAGGTCCTGAAACTCGTGAGGCTCTGGAGGCCCGGGGGCTCGCGAGGATCTATCACCGCCTCCGACGGGATCGCCTGGTGCTTGGCCTCATGTGCCGCTAAGACACCCCGCACGTGGTGCTGGTGTGTGGCGGCCCTGTTCAGCAAACCGAAAGGCATGCAAACGTAGCTGTAAGGAGGACCCTCGCACCAGCCGACGAGGGACAGCCAGAAGAGATCCTGAGACGCGGCTCCGTTGAGCCCTGGGATGTTGACGCAGACGCACAGCTCACTGCCCTTGTCAGGGGCAGTAGCTGCACTGCGGTGAGGGCGACGGCGCTCGCCACGCATGGCTTGCGCTTCCTGTAGCTCCTTGATCGCCTTCTGATGAACTCCAGAGCACCTAGCGCCTCGTGCCTTGTGCCCTCCTTGTGGAAGCGCGCGTTGAAGCACACCTGCACATGGTGTCTGAGCGCCTCCCTCGTGACGTTGGCCAGGTCTGAGGCCCTCCAGAGGAGAGCCCCCGAGCCCAACTTGAGAGGGGCGCCGGGCGCGCCTTCCTATGCGAGAGGGGAAGGCGCCCCACTAGTGGGCACAGGTCCTGAGGCAGGGCCACTGCTACCTCTTGAGCATGCGTTGGTTTTCCCTTTAAGAGGAAAGGGTGATGCTGCAAAGTAGCATAAGTATTTTCCTCAGTTTTTTAGAACCAAGGTATCAATCCAGTAGGAGGTTACACGCAAGTCGCCTTGTACCTGCACAAACAAATAAGAATCTTGCAACCAACGCGATAAAAGGGTTGTCAATACCTTCACGGCCACTAGCAAAAGTGATATCTGATAAAGATAATAAGATAAATATTTTTGGTATTTTTATGATATAGGTTGGAAAGTAAAGATTGCAAAATAAACGGTGGCAGAAATAGCAAATTAATAGGAAAATAATATGATGGAAGATAGACCCGGGGGCCATAGGTTTCACTAGTGGCTTCTCTCAAGATAGCATAATCTACGGTGGGTGAACAAATTACTGTTGAGTAATTGATAGAAAAGCGCATAGTTATGGGAATATCTAGGCATGATCATGTATATAGGCATCACGTCCGCGACAAGTAGACCGAAACGATTATGCATCTACTACTATTACTCCACACATCGACCGCTATCCAGCATGCATCTAGAGTATTAAGTTCATAAGAACAGAGTAACGCATTAGGCAAGATGACATAATGTAGAGGGATAAACTCAAGCAATATGATATAAACCCCATCTTTTTATCCTCGATGGCAACAATACAATACATGCCTTGCTGCCCCTGCTGTCACTGGGAAAGGACACCACAAGATTGAACCCAAAGCTAAGCACTTCTACCATTGCAAGAAAGATCAATCTAGTAGGCCAAACCAAACTGATAATTCGAAGAAACTTGCAAAGAAATCAAATCATACATATAAGAATTCAGAGAAGAACCAAATATTGTTCATAGATAATATTAATGATAAACCCACAATTCATCGGATCTCGACAAACACACCGCAAAAAGAATTACATTGAATAGATCTCCAAGAAGATCGAGGAGAACTTTGTATTGAGATCCAAAGAGAGAGAAGAAGCCATCTAGCTAATAACTATGGACCCGGAGGTCTGTGGTAAACTACTCACAAATCATCGAAGAGGCTATGGTGTTGATGTAGAAGCCCTCCGTGATTGATTCCCCCTCCGGTGGAGCGCCAGAAAAGGCCTCAAGATGGGATCTCACGGGTAGAGAAGGTTGCGGTGGTGGAAATAGGGTTTCATGGTGCTCTCGGATGCTTTCAAGGCATATGAGTATATATAGGCGGAAGAAGTAGGTCGGTGGAGCCACGAGGGTGGGGAGCGCGCCAACCCCCCTGGGCACGCCTCCCTACCTCGTGACCACCTCGTTGCTTCCTTGACATCCACTCCAAGTCTCCTGGATTGCGTTTGTTCCAAAAGTAACTCTCCCGAAAGTTTCATTCCGTTTGATATTCCTTTTCTGCGAAACACTGAAATAGGCAAAAAAACAGCAATTTGCACTGGGCCTTTGGTTAGTCGGTTAGTCCCAAAAATAATATAAAAGTGCATAATAAATCCCATTAAACATCCAAAATAGATAATATAATAGCATGGAACAATAAAAAATTATAGATACGTCGGAGACGTGTCAAGCATCCCCAAGCTTAATTCCTGCTCGTCCTCGAGTAGGTAAATGATAAAAACAAAATTTTTGATGTGGAATGCTACCTAGCATAATTCTCAATGTAATTTTGTTTATTGTGGCATGAATGTTCATATCCGAAAGATTCAAGATAAAAGTTTAATATTGACATAAAAATAATAATACTTCAAGCATACTAACAAAGCAATCATGTCTTCTCAAAATAACATCGCCAAAGAAGGTTATCCCTACAAAATCACATAGTCTGGCTATGCTCTATCTTCATCACACAAAATATTTAAATCATGCACAACCCCGATGACAAGCCAAGCAATTGTTTCATACTTCTGATGTTCTCAAACTTTTTCAATCTTCACGCCATGCATGAGCGTGAGCCATGGACATAGCACTATATGTGGAATAGAAGGGTGGTTGTGGAGAAGACACAAAGGAGAAGATAGTCTCATATCAACTAGGCATATCAACGGGCTATGGAGATGACCATCAATAGATATTAATGTGAGTGAGTAGGGATTGCCATGCAACGGATGCACTAGAGCTATAAGTGTATGAAAGCTCAACAAAAGAAACTAAGTGGGTGTGCATCCAACTCGCTTGCTCACGAAGACCTAGGGAATTTTGATGAAGCCCATCATTGGAATATACAAGCCAAGTTCTATAATGTAAAATTCCCACTAGTATATGAGAGTGACAACATAGGAGACTCTCTCATGAAGATCATGGTGCTACTTTGAAGCACAAGTGTGGTAAAAGGATAGTAACATTGTCCCTTCTCTCTTTTTCTCTCATTTTTTCTTTTTTTTTGTTTGGGCCTTTTTCTCTTTTTATGGCCTCTTTTTTTCTATTTTTTTCGTCCAGAGTCTCATCCCGACTTGTGGGGGAATCATAATCTCCATCATCCTTTCCTCACTTGGGACAATGCTCTAATAATGTTGATCGTCACACTTTTATTTACTTACAACTCAAGAATTACAACTCAAAATATGACTCTATGTGAATGCCTCCGGTGATGTATCGGGATATGCAATGAATTAAGGGTGACATGTATGAAAGAATTATAAAGGTGGCTTTGCCACAAATACGATGTCAACTACATGATCATGCAAAGCAATATGACAATGATGAAACGTGTAATAACAAACGGAACGCTGGTAAGTTGCATGGCAATATATCTCGGAATGGCTATGGAAATGCCATAATGGGTAGGTATGGTGGCTTTTTTGAGGAAGGTATATGGTGGGTGTATGATACCGGCGAAAGGTGTGTGGTATTAGAGAGGCTAGCAATGGTGGAAGGGTGAGAGCGCGTACAATCCATGGACTCAACATTAGTCATAAAGAACTCACATACTTATTGCAAAAATCTATTAGTTATCAAAACGAAGTACTACGTGCATGCTCCTAGGGGGATAGATTGCTAGGAAAAGACCATCGCTCGTCCCCGACCGCCACTCATAAGGAATACAATCAATAAATAAATCATGCTCCGACTTCATCACATAACGGTTCACCATACGTGCATGCTACGGGAATCACAAACTTTTAGAACAAGTATTTCTCAAATTCACAACTACACAACTAGCATGACTCTAATATCACCATCTTCATATCTCAAAACAATTATCAAGTATCGAACTTCTCATAGTATTCGATGCACTTTATATGATAGTTTTTATTATACCCATCTTGGATGTTCATCATATTAGGACTAATTTTATAGCCAAAGAAAATTACCATGGTGTTCTATAAGACTCTCAAAATAATATAAGTGAAGCATGAGAAATCAATAATTTCTATAAAATAAAACCACCACCGTGCTCTAAAAGATATAAGTGAAGCACTAGAGCAAAATTATCTAGCTCAAAAGATATAAGTGAAGCACAAAGAGTATTCTAATAAATTCCGATTCATGTGTGTCTCTCCCAAAAGGTGTGTACAGCAAGGATGATTTTGGTAAACTAAAAAGCAAAGACTCAAATCATACAAGATGCTCCAAGCAAAACGCATATCATGTGGTGAATAAAAACATAGCCTCAAGTAAAGTTACTGATAGACAAAGACGAAAGAGGGGATGCCTTCTGGGGCATCCCCAAGCTTAGGCTTTTGGTTGTCCTTGAATTTTACCTTGGGGTGCCTTGGGCATCCCCAAGCTTAGGATCTTGCCACTCCTTATTCCATAATCCATCAAATCTTTACCTAGAACTTGAAAACTTCACAACACAAAACTCAACAGAAAATCTCATGAGCTCCGTTAGTATAAGAAAACAAATCACCACTTTAAGGTACTGTAATGAACTCATTATTTATTTATATTGGTGTTAAACCAAATTTATTCCAACTTCTCTATGGTTCATACCCCCCGATACTAGCCATAGATTCATCAAAATAAGCAAACAACACACGAAAAACAGAATCTGTCAAAAACAGAACAGTTTGCAGCAATCTGATTTGTTCGAATACTTCTGGAACTCCAAAAATTCTGAAAAACTAGGAAAACCTGTACAATTTGTATATTGATCTACTTCAAAAATAATTAGCAATTTATCATGTTCTGGTGCATTTTAACAATTATTTTCGTGAGCACAAAGTTTCTGTCTTTTTCAGCAAGATCAAACAACTATCACCCAAGAAGATCCTATTGGTTCTACTTGGGAAGAACACTAATTAAAACATAAAACACATCCAAAAAGAGGGTAGATTAAATATTTATTAGTAAACAGGAACAAAAAGCAAGGAACAAAAATAAAATTGGGTTGCCTCCCAACAAGCGCTATCGTTTAACGCCCCTAGCTAGGCATTGAGATTTCGATGATGCTCACATGAAAGACAAGAATTGAAGCGCAAAGAGAGCATCATGAAACACATGACAAACACATCTAATTCTAACATACTTCCTATGCGTAGGCATTTTATAGGAAAACAAATTAGCAAGACAAGCAAGATCTAGCATATGCAAGGAAGAACAAAGAAACAATAGCAATCTCAACATAACGAGAGGAAATTTAGTGACATGAAAAGTTCTACAACCATATTTTCCTCTCTCATAATAATTACATGTAGGATCATAAGCAAATTCAACAATATAGCTATCACAAAACATATTCTTAACATGATCGACATGTATGCAAAGTTAACACTCTTCCAAAATAGTGGGATTAACATTAACTGAAGTCATGATCTCTCCAAACCCACTTTTATCAAAAACTTCATAAGATTGAACATTCTCCAAATATGTGGGATCTAAAGTCGACACTCTTCCAAACCTATTTTCAATATTATTGCAAACATTATTATCAATCTCATATTCATCATGAGGCTTAAATAAATTTTCAAGATCATAAGAAGAATCACCCCAATCATGATCATTGCAACAAATAGTAGTCATAGCAAAACTAGCATCCCCAAGCTTGAGGTTTTGCATATCATTAACACAATTGACATTAAGAGAATTTATAATAACATCATTGCAATCATGCTTTTCGTCGAAGGAACTATCAAGTATGGGTGCAATAGCAACGATCTCATGTTTAACATAAGGAACTATAGCAAATTCATCTTCATAACTATTGGCATCATGGCCACAAGAATAGCGAGCATCATTTTCATCAAGGGATATTTCAATAAAATCATCGGAATCATAATTATCTATAGATTCATGCATATCCTTATTTTCTTCAGAAGCAACGGTCATTCTTTCAATAAATTCTTTGACATAGACATTATGAGCATAGTTTTCATAGCAATATTTAAGTATGTCAAAATTTTCAGATTCGTAGAGTAATATCATACTTTTCAATCAAAGAAGAAACTTCATAAGCACCCTTAAAAGCAACAAATTCTTCAATTTGTTCGATATCGTAGTAACTATAAACACCCTTTGCATAAGAAGATAAGATTTCATTTTCATTAAGCTCACATAGGTAGGGGAGGTGTTTTTTAGGGTTCTTAGAGCAACAAGTAAAATCATAAATTTCACAAAGATTCCAAGCATAACACAACAATCTGTTTATTTGACCCCATAAGAGTCTCCCTTTTCTAGACAAACGGTGACGCACAAAATGAGCATGCCCATCTAAAGATTTCCCATCAACTAGGCTAGTTGGGGTTTCAGCATGAGCGCATAAGGATCAAAGATGATCAAGTAGAACACTTTAAGTAGGTCCATATCAATAGGTTTTTAGCAAGCAAAGATGCAAGCAAATATAAGGCACATGGAAACACAAACAAAAATACATACGGGAAGAAGGCGAAGAAAAGGCAAAGGTGAAGTGGGGGAGAGGAAAACAAGAGGCAAATGGCAAACAATGTAATGCGAGGGATAAGAGTTTGTGATGGGTACTTGGTACGTCTTGTCTTGTGCGTAGATCTCCCCGGCAGTGGCGCCAGAAATGGCTAGTTGCTGGGAGATCAAATCTTGACTTGACTTGGCGTAAGCCTCCCTGGCAACGGCGCCAGAAATCCTTCTTGTTACCTCTTGAGCATGCGTTGGTTTTCCCTTGAAGAGGAAAGGGTGATGCAGCAAAGTAGCATAAGTATTTCCCTCAGTTTTTGAGATCCAAGGTATCAATTCAGTAGGAGGTTACACGCAAGTCGCCTTGTACCTGCACAAACAAATAAGAACCTTGCAACCAACACGATAAAGGGGTTGTCAATCCCTTCAAGGCCACTTGCAAAAGTGAGATCTGATAAAGATAATAAGATAAATATTTTTGGTATTTTTATGATATAGATTGGAAAGTAAAGATTGCAAAATAAATGGTGGCAGAAATAGCAAATTGATAGGAAAATAATATGATGGAAGATAGACCCGGGGGCCATAGGTTTCACTAGTGGCTTCTCTCAAGATAGCATAATCTATGGTGGGTGAACAAATTACTGCCGAGCAATTGATAGAAAAGCGCATAGTTATGAGAATATCTAGGCATGATCATGTATATAGGCATCACGTCGGCGACAATTAGACCGAAATGATTATGCATCTACCACTATTACTCCACACATCGACCGCTATCCAGCATGCATCTAGAGTATTAAGTTCATAAGAACAGAGTAACACATTAGGCAAGATGACATGATGTAGAAGGATAAACTCAAGCAATATGATATAAACCCCATCTTTTTATCCTCTATGGCAACAATACAATACGTGCCTTGCTGCCCCTACTGTCACTGGGAAAGGACACCGCAAGATTGAACCCAAAGCTAAGCACTTCTCCCATTGCAAGAAAGATCAATCTAGTAGGCCAAACCAAACTGATAATTCAAAGAGACTTGTAAAGATATCAAATCATACATAGAATTCAGAGAAGAACCAAATATTGTTCATAGATAATCTTGATCATAAACCCACAATTCATCGGATCTCGACAAACACACCGCAAAAAGAATTACATCGAATAGATCTCCAAGAAGATCGAGGAGAACTTTGTATTGAGATCCAAAGAGAGAGAGAGAAGAAGCCATCTAGCTAATAACTATGGACCCGAAGGTCTGTGGTAAACTACTCACACATCATCGGAGAGGCTATGGTGTTGATGTAGAAGCCCTCCGGGATCGATTCCCCCTCCGGCGGAGCGCCGGAAAAGGACCCAAGATAGGATCTCACGGGTACAGAAGGTTGCGGTGGTGGAAATAGGGTTTCGTTGTGCTCTTGGATGTTTTTAGGGTATATGAGTATATAGGCGAAAGAAGTAGGTCGGTGGAGCCACGAGGGGCCCACAAGGTTGGGGAGCGCGCTTACTCCCTGGGCACGCCTCCCTACCTCGTGGCCGCTCTCGTTGATTCCTTGACGTCCACTCCAAGTCTCCTGGATTGCGTTTGTTCCAAAAATAACTCTCCCGAAGGTTTCATTCCGTTTGATATTCCTTTTCTGCGAAACACTGAAATAGGCAAAAAAACAGCAATTTGCACTGGGCCTTTGGTTAGTATGTTAGTCCCAAAAATAATATAAAAGTGCATAATAAAGCCCATTAAACATCCAAAACAGATAATATAATAGCATGGAACAATCAAAAATATTAGATATGTTGGAGAGGTATCAGCCACCGGGCCCCCCATCCTCCTGAGGTCCTCGGTGGAGCAGCTGCTACTTCTTCTTGGGACGGCCTCGAGAGGATAGACAGCGCCCTCATCATCCGGGTTCTCGACCGCCGTAGCCTGGTAGGCGCGCTCGAGGGAGCACACTGCGTCCTTCCCGTCGCAGGCGACCGTCATGATGCCGCAGCTTCCTGGCATCTTGACAACGTTGTAGCCATGGTGAGTCGCAGCCATGAACTTGGCCAGGGCTGGATACCCGAGGATAGCGTTGTACGGGAGGCGAATGTGGGCGACGTCGAAGTCGACGAGCTCAGTGCGGTAGTTGTCGCGCTTGCCGAAGGTGACATGGAGGCGGATCTGCCCTATCGGGGTGGTGGAGCCGTCGGTCACTCCTGAGAAGGGCTTGGTAGGCTGAAGCTGGTCGTACGACACCTGGAGCCTGTCGAATGTCTTGACGGAGATAACATTGAGCCCCGCGCCACCATCGATGAGTGTCTTGGTGATGAGGACGTTGCTGATGGTAGGCGAGCAGAGCATTGGGAGGGCGCTGGCAGTGGTCGTGCACTTGAGATGGTCAGAAGAGTCAAAGGTGATGGCGTACTTGGACCACGTGAGCGGACGCGTTGCCTTGAGCATGGGGAGGGCCGCGTTCACCTCGCGATAAAACTGCTTGAAGATGCGATGGGAGGCTGGGGCCTAAGCGCCGCCGAGGATGCAGGTGATGGCACGAGGCTCTTGGAAGCCCCCAGCCCCATCATCTTGGTGGTGATCATCATTCCTTGTTGGTGGCGGCGGTAGCGGAGGAAGGCCATCATTGCCTTGAGGACGGTCCTCACGAGGCTGATCCCTCCAGGGGCCCTCGGAGGTTGGACTGGCCAGCGGTCCTCACGAGGCTGATCGCGTCAGTCCTGGTGGGGGTCGCGGTTGTCCCAGCGTCCTCCGCCTCGGCCTCCTCCGCGGCCGTAGCCTCGATCGTTGTGCTCGGGGAGACGACCTAGGCACCCGTCACGGATGGCCCTGAGCTCCTAGTAGTCATTGGTGTTGTGGCTGTGCACGTTGTGGAAGACGACGAGCGGGCGGCTGCCCTTGGATGACTCCGGGTGGTCGCAGCCGCGCTTCATCTCAGGTTCGGGTGCGAGCACAGCTGGCCCCTTCCACTTCACATCCTTGGCCTTGCTTTTCTTGTCTTCTGGGTCAGCCTCCAGAAGCTCCAGGAGGGAGAGGCGACCTTCCTCGGCTCTTGTGCACTTGGTCTCCATGTTGAACATCTCCAGAGCCGTGCACAGGTCCTCGTGTATGGCGAGCTCTTCCTTCATCTTGACGTCACGGACGCCATCACTGAAAGCCGAAATGATGGCCTCGTCCGATACCTTGGGAATCTTGAGGTGAACGTTGTTGAAGCGCTGGATGTATTTTTGCAAGGTCTCTCCTGGCTGCTGCTTGATGTGCCATAGGTCGCCCGCAGCCGGCGGGCAGTCGTGAGTGCCCTGGAAGTTGGCAACGAAACGCTCTCGCATCTCATCCCAAGAGGAGGTCGATCCCGCGGGGAGGTTCAAGAGCCACGAGCGCGCGCCATCCTTGAGGGTCATGGGGAACCAGTTCGCCATGACCTTCTCATCGTTGTTGGCTGCCTCGATGCTCAACTTTTAGAGCTACAGGAACTCAGCGGGGTCGGGGGTTCCGTCGTAGCGCGGAGGCAGGTCGGGCTTGAACTTCCCTGGGAAGACGACGCCGCGCAGTTCCGGGGTGAACGCGCAGCATCCTCCCGTGGTCATGGGAGCCCACCGTGGAGGTGGAGCCTGGTCTTGGCGCTCGCGCATCACAGCCTCGGGTGGCGTGCGGTCGTGACATGGCGGCGTTGGGAGCGCGCGCGCCTCTCCTGGGGGCCGCTGCACCACCTGGCAGCTCTCCTCGTCGCGCGCTGGCGCACTGCATGGCGCGTCATGCCGTGGAGCCTCACACCTTGGCTCAGGGACGATGTCTTGCTTGGGGGGTGGACGAGGCGCACCGTGAGCTATGTCGCCCGCAAGAGGCAGTGGAGTTGGCAGCGAGCGGGACGTTGAATGGGCCTGCCCTGCGGCGCTGACGAGCTCGGTGATGCGGACCGGCCAGTCCTCGTAGAGGTCGTCGGTCGGGCGATAGCACAGGAGCTCGCGTGCCGTGAGCAACACAGCATGTGCGTTCACCGGCCCGCGACGAGCATGAGAAGACAAAGCGGCCGCCGGAGTCAGCAACGGGGTGGCAGTGCGCCCATCACGTTGCACAGAGGGCTGCATCGATGAAGCCTGCTGCTCGTGGGCCACGGGGCCGATGGCGGCGTTGGCCGTGGGCGACGGAGAATGATGGGGAGCACCATCGCCTGCTGGCGCCGTCTGGGCGACGCGGGCGGCGATGGCGGCTCGGCGGTCAGCACGAACTCGACGAGCATCGGCCATGGGGATGGCAAAACGGGGGTGGATCAACCGGAGGAAGAGAGGCTCCGACGCACCCCTACCTGGCGCGCCAAATGTCGGATTCCAAGCTCCGTAGACCCTGGATAGATTCTAACTTTGGGGTGCTTGGGAAGAACTCAACCTCCCCAGTATGCCAACTCATCGATCCTACGGGCTAGCACGATGAACTGGAAGGAAATGGGACACATCAATTTACCCAGGTTCGGGCCACCTTGCTGTGTAAAACCCTACTCCTGCATTGTGGTGGATTAGCCTCGAGGTGGGCTAAGGATGAACTAGTATAGTGGAAGAACAACCTCATGAGGCGTGTTCTTGGGTGAGCTGGTGGGTGTGAGGATGGAATGGATCTGATCCGGGGTCTTTCTCTAGAGTGGTGGCTAGGCTCTATTTATAGTGGCCTTGGTCCTCTTCCCAAATGAAGGCGGGAAGGGATCCCACAATGGCCAAATTCGAAGGGACACAACTGGTACATCTTATCCTGACAAAAGGTGGTCTTCACCAACAAAGCTTCAGGTTGTAATGTTGTGGTGGGCTTGGCGATGACCTCCGTCCTACCGTCCTGGCGGTCTTGGTCTTGTAGCATGGAAATGGAAACCTTTGGTTGATTCCCCGGGACTCCGCGCCTGCGCTGGCCTCCTTAGCACCAAAGAGGAAACCTGCTGCTTTGCGCCCACTGACGCCCACCTGGCCTTGGTCGTCATGGCTGGCGTCATCCGAACCTCTCTAGGTGAGGGCTTGCACAGAAATCTCTACTCCTCGGGAGCTAGCCCGCGGAGGCCACTCCTCCTAGAGGTCTTAACGTGGTCCGCCTCGCGAGTCTTGGCCCCTCGCGAGGGTCTTGTGCTTCCGGTGCTGAAGATGGGTCGTACTAGGCCGCAGATGGAGCCACGCGACCGGTTGCAGGTAGGCATGTCTGGGTACCCTGGTTCCCAGAACGCCGACACAAGCATGAGTAGGATATAAATCACCATGAACGTAAATATCGTGAAGGCTATGTTGATTTTGTTTGAACTACATGTGTGAGCATGTGCCAAGTCAAGCCACTCGAATCGTTCAAAGCAGGATACCATCCTATCATACTACATCATAACCATTTGAAAAGCATGTTGGCACGCAAGGTAAACCATTATAAACTCCTAGCTAATTAAGCATGGCATGAGTAACTATAATCTGTAATTGTCATTGCAAACATGTTTCATTCATAATGGGCTGAATCAAGAATGATGAACTAATCATATTTAAAAAAACAAATTAGGTCGAGTTCATACCAGCCTTTCCTCATTTCAATCATTTCATCATATATCGTCATTATTGCCTTTCACTTGCACGACCGAACGGTGTGGATAATAATAATAGTGCACGTGCATTGGAGTAAGCTGGAATCTGCAAACATTTATTCAAAGGAGAAGACAAGGTAATATGGGCTCCTTGTTAGATCAACAATAATGCATATGAGAGCCACTCATCATTTTCATCGTGGTCTTCTCCTCTCGACCCAAAGAAAGGAAAAAGAATTTCAAAGAAACACACTGAAATATTTATGGAGTTTTTGTTTTTTTGAAGGAAGTAAAACAAGAACAAGAAAATCTATTTACATGGGAAAGCTCCCAACAAGCAAAAGAAGAATGAGAAATCTTTTTGATTTTTCTTTAATACTGCTGCTAATTAAACATGGAAAGGAAACTAAAAAGAAGCTACAACTAATTTTTTGGATTTTCTTGAAGTTTTTCGAACACACAAGAAGAAAGCGAGAAAAAGAAAATAAGCTAGCATGGATAATACAATGAAATGGTATGAACACCGACAACTGGATTGAGTGTGTGAACTTGTATGTAATGTCGGTGAGATATACATACTCCCCCAAGCTTAGGCTTTTGGCCTAAGTTGGTCTATGGCCACGACTGGCCTGGCGGATATCCAAAGTTATAGTCGGGGTTGTTCTGGGATGCGGTAGCTACAACCTGAAGGGCTGCAACATGTAGGCGAGCGGCCTCCACCTCTCTCTCATACTCGTTTGCCTCCTCTCTAGTTATAAAATATCTCCCTTTTACCTGAAAGTTAAAGAAGGCGGGAAGGGTAATATGGACAGCACGATGCCTGTCAAAGATTAGTCGGTACAGAAGGGATAGTTCATTCCTCACAACAAACTAGTAGCGTACCAAAGCATTATAATGAAGGAAAGCAGGTGATAACTCAATGTCATCCCCCCTTATGCGTACCCCGAGATAACTAGATAAACGGGTGGCATAAATCCCACCAAAGAAATCTCCATCTTTAGCATTAAGATGTAACCTCCTTGTAATAATAGCCCCCAAGCTATAACATTTATCACCCATTACCGTGCAACTGAGGAGACTAAGATCCAATGCACAATGGTGGCTATGATCATGTTTACCATTAATGCATCTACCTATAAATAGAGCAAAATAATGTATGGCAGGAAAGTGAATGCTCCCCATGGTAGCTTGTGTAATATTTCTAGTTTCTCCCGCAGTGATGCTAGCAAGGAAATCATTGCATTCAGTTTTGTGAGGCTCATTATGAATGCCCCATTGTGGGATTTTGCATGCATCATTAAAATCATCAAGGTCCATAGTATATGATTTATCATAAAGATCAAATAGAACAGTATAAGTATTGGCTGCAATGTAAACTCAAATCTTTGCACGAATGTATCTGTGAGGTGGTAGTACTGCCGGCACTTATCTGACACGAAGTCCTCAAGATTAGCATTTTGTAAGTACGCATCAAATTCCTCCTTGAAGCCGGCTTGAACCATGAATTGAACCAACAACCATTTGCAAGGCCGCAATTGAGCTTTCCTTAGTGGTTCAAGGTACGGCTCACGTATCGCGAGCCTTGGGGCTTGCTTCCTCGAGGAACCACCTTGGTATATTCTCCTAAACATTTTTCTTCTTCTGAAAAATTTCTGAAATTTTTAGTGACTCAAAAGTGAACCAAACTCAACTAAATTGATAGCAACTACTCTTACAAGCGTCTAGAGGCTATATCATGCATCAAAACTACTTTGGACAATATACATTTGACATGCAAGCTCAAGAACAAGGTCACCACAGCAGCAAAAATTTGCAATATATAAGGCACTAGAACAAAAACTAATTGGACCATTGGAGGAGTCACATACCGAAGAACAATCCCCCAAAACAGTTCTGCAAGAGTTTTGCACAAGGAGATCGAAGATGACAGGAAGATGAGCTAGAACACGGGTTTGAGCAACGTGATGATTTTTTCTGGAGGAAGACAATGTGGATGGGTGCTAGAATAAGTGAGGGGGACCCACATGGGACCCACAAGGCAGGGCGCGCGCCTAGGGGGTAGGGCGCGCCCTCCACCCTTGTGGTCCACTGGTGCAGCCCCCTGGTGTGTTCTCAGTGTCCAAAATTCTCAAATATTCTATAAAAATTCATACTAAATTTTCAGGGCATTTGGAGAACTTTTATTTCAGGACATTATTTTATTGCACGTATAATTCAGAAAACACACAGGTAATACTATTTTTGCTTTATTTATTCTAAACAACAGAAAGTAAAAGGTGGGTACACAAAGTTGTGCTTTCTAAATTCATCCATCTCATGCCCATCAAAAGGAATCGATTAACAAGGTTGATCAAGTCTTATTAACAAACTTCATTCGCATAACATGAAACCGGAGAATTTTCGAATAACACTAGGTTACCTCAACGGGGAGATGTATGTCCCCATCAATAAGAATATCATATTTCTTTTTGACAGTAGGGAGAGGGAATTCAAAACTTCCAATAGTAATGGTTGAAATTTTTCCAATAGAATTGATACTATGAACTTGAGGTTGTTTCTTCGGAAAGTTTACCATATGCTCATTACCATTAACATGAAAAGTGACATTGCCTTTGTTGCAATCAATAACAGCCCCTGCAGTATTCAGAAAGGGTCTTCCAAGGATGATCGACATGTTGTCGTCCTCGGGAATATCAAGAATGACAAAGTCCGTTAAGATAATAACATTTGCAACCACAGCAGGCACATCCTCACAAATACCGATTGGTATAGCAGTTGATTTATCAGCCATTTGCATAGAAATTTCAGTAGGTGTCAACTTATTCAACTCAAGTCTATGATACAAAGATAAAGGCATCACACTAACACCGGCTCTTGAATCACATAAAGCAGGTTTAACATAGTTCCTTTTAATGGAGCATGGTATAGTTGGTATTCCTCGATCGCCTAGTTTCTTAGGTATTCCACCCTTAAAAGTGTAATTAGCAACCATGGTGGAAATTTCAGCTTCCGGTATATTTCTTTTATTTGTAACAATATATTTCATATACTTAGCATAAGGAGACATTTTCAGAATATCAATCAAACGCATACGCAAAAAGACAGGTCTAAGCACTTCAACAAAGCGCTCAAAATCCTCATCATCCTTTTTCATGGATGGTTTAGGAGGAAAGGGCATGGGTTTCTAAACCCATGGTTCTCTTTCTTTACCATGTTTCCCTGCAATGAAGTCTCTCTTATCATAACTTTGATTCTTAGATTGTGGGTTATCAAGATGAACAATAGGTTCTACCTCCACATCATTATCATTACTAGGTCATGAACATCATCATTAACATTGCCACTAGGTTCATGTTCATCACCAGATTGTGTCTCAGCATCATAAATAGAAATGTCATTTGGATTCTTAGGTGTATCTATAACGGGTTCACTAGAAGCACGCAAAGTCCAATCAGTTCTCCTTTTCTTTTTATTACTATTAGGACTAGGTGCATCAGTATTAATTCTCTAAGAATCTTGCTCAATTCTCTTAGCACGGCCCTCAGGATACAAAGGTTCCTAGGTTATTTTACCACCTCTAGTCATAACCCTAACTACATTATCATTGTTGTTGCTATTCAACTCATTGAGCAAATCATCCTGAGCCTTAAGTACTTGTTCTACTTGAGTTTTAACCATGGAAGCATGCTTACTAATAATCTTAAGATCACTAACAGTTCTACTCATCTAATCACCCAAGCAGTCGAGCATGTAAGCATTACGTTTCAATTGTCTAATTTTCTTGTTTAACAATAAATTTATCAAACTCATCCAATCATTGACTAGCAGACTTATTATTAGGAATATCACCTTCATCAAATCAATAGAGAGAATTTACCTCAACTACATGTGTCGGGTTAACAAGACCATCTATTTCTTTGATAGGTGGTAAATTCTTAACATCTTCAGCTTTAATACCATTTTCTTTCATAGATTTATTTGCCTCTTATATTTCTTCGATAAAAATTCAGCTTGCTCAACAGTTCGTTCCCTGAAAACACAACCATCACAACTATCTAGGTGGTCCCTAGAAGCATTGCTTCGTCCATTATAAAAGATATCAAGTATTTCATTTTTCTTGAGAGGATGATTAGGTAAAGCATTAAATAATTGGAGAAGCCTCCCCCAAGCTTGTGGGAGACTCTCTTCTTCAATTTGCACAAAGTAAAAAATTTCCTTTAAAGCAGCTTGTTTCTTATGAGCAGGGAAATATTTTTAGAGAAGTAGTAAATCATATCCTGGGGACTATGCACACAACCAGGAGCAAGAGAATTAAACCATAACTTAGCATCACCCTTTAACCAGAAAGGAAACGATTTAAGAATATAGTCATAGCGAATTTATTCCTCATGAGCAAATAGGGTGGCTATATCATTGAATTTAGTAAGATGTGTCACAACAGTTTCATATTCATAACCATGGAAAGGAGTAGATTCAACCAAAGTAATTAACTCTGGATCGACAGAGAATTCATAATCCTTATCAGTAACAAAGATAGGTGAAGTAGAAAACGTAGGATCATATTGCATTCTAGCATTCATAGATTTTTCCTTCCACTTGCATAATAATTTATTAAGATCATCTCTATCCTTACAAGCAAGGAAGTCCCTAGATACCTCTCCATCCATGTAAGTGCATCTAGTGCCCCTTAGTGATTTTGGTGTATTGAAGACTTACAGGTTAAGGGACTAATAATTTTGTGAGTGTACATAGGTCTATAAGTCTATGAGGAGTTTGATATTTACGATGAAAGTCGACCCCTAAAAATGAATGTCTTCAGCTGAAGACTTTGAAAGTGAAGAAATTTGTGTGACCATGAAGACTTGATATTCATGCGAGGATTATGAAGCGTGAAGACTTTTGTTTACGTAGTTTCATTTTATCATTCTTGAGTCATAGGAAACACCGTACTGTTAAAGGGGGTCGAGGTAAAACTAAGGAAAAGTTTCCAAGTGATGCTCATCTCAAAATCCTACACCTACCCAATCCTTTCGAGTGAAGCCATCGGAAATCTCATACAGTTCAGCCAATTTCTTCAGTGATAGAGACGAAGTTCTCCTGGTCTCTGAGCAAATTGTTCTGACTGAGGAGTTAGGAATTCACCAGTGCGGATTGCCTACAATTGAGGAACATGATAGCCCTCAGGAATTTGATAGCTCAAATATCCGACCGTTGCTGTGCTACGCGCCAGCTATCCCAAAATATCTACCCACCTAGCAGTCATATCATTGAAGGGCATTTATGTCTTATCATGTCAGGCCGCCCCCTACAACCACTAGTTGGTTGGCTGCTCCAAGAGAAACTGACACTTGTCATTGAGAGCATCCCATCCTCTGAGGACTTTAAGCGAAAATCATCAAGTGAGGAAAACCCAAACCCAAACACAAACCCAAAGTGATTGAGCATCACAGAAGAGATTGTTCCTATGTGGAACCGACACTTGTTACCTTTGAGGAATGTGCATCCTCCAGACGTTTAGGCGTCATGGTCTAGAGCATCCAAGAGGAAATTGTGGATCGCCAAGTTACCTAGTCTGTGAAGGTTTGGAAGTCACCTGAAGACTTACCACGAGTGATTGGGCGAGGTCTGTGTGACTTTAGCTCAAGGAGAATATGGTGAGGACTGTGTGTCGGGGACTGTGTGTACTCAGGTTTAAATACCTAGCCGCTCCAACCAGACATACAACTGTCACAGCAGTTGGAACTTGTCTACCAAATCATCGTCTTCACCAAGCTACTGGTTCTATTTCCTCAACCCTTTCATTTCCTCATTCATGTGTAGATGATATTGATCGTTACAGTTTGAAGACATTGACTGAAGACTTTCTCAATTTCCTCAATCCAAATTCTTCAGTCGCTTTGTCTTCAGCCTGCTTATCCTATTTACACGCTACTTGTACTCTGTGCTTGTTTTCATTTCATCATGATGATCCTATTTCTACTCTGTTACGCTTGCATCTGAGTACTTATTCCGCTTCCTGTTGTTCGTGACTTAGGAAATTTCTCACCTTAATTTCCTCAGTGACGAATTTGTAAAAATCGCCTATACCCCCCCTCTAGTCGATATAACGCACTTTTAATCCATAAAATAACCCTCCTGTATAACAGGAAGTTCGTATCTATTAGAGCTAGTCTTATCAAGTGTTTCAAAGTTTTCAGTTTCAATAATTTCATCAGTTTCAGAAATATCATCATCTTTAGCATAATCAATAGTTCTAACTCTAGCAAGGTGTTCACCAAGTAATTCTCCCGGTGGCACAGTTTTATCAAGCAAAGTAGTTGCATCATAAGCATCATTCATAGTAGAAGTAGCATCATCAATAATATGCGACATATCAGAATTACTAGCAGGTGGTGGTGTCGCAAGCTTACTCAAAACAGAAGGTGAATCAAGTGAAGAGCTAGATGGCAGTTCCTTACCTCCCCCCGTAGTATAGGGAAAATCTTGGTTGTAGTACCTTTCAAATTCTTCATAGTGCTCAACAGATATAAATCCCAAAGTGACTCAGAGAATAGACCTATGCTCACCGGCAACGGCGCCAGAAAAATGTCTTGACAACCCACAACTATTGGGGATCGCAACAGTTTTCGAGGGTAGAGTATTCAACCCAAATTTATTGATTCGACACTAGGAGAGCCAAAGAATATTCTCAAGTGTTAGCAGCTGAGTTGTCAATTCAACCACACCTGAAAGACTTAATATCTGTAGCAAAGTATTTAGTAGCAAAGTAGTATGGAAGTAACCTTAACAGTGGCAAAAGTAACAGTAGCAGTTTTGTAGCAATTGTAATAGTGGCAACGACAAAGTAACATAGCAAAGATCAATATGTTAAAAGCTCGTAGGCAATGGATCAGTGATGGATAATTATGTCGGATGGCATTCACCATGCAACAGTTATAACCTAGGGTGACACAGAACTAGGTCTAATTCATCAATATAACGTAGGCATGTATTCCGAATATAGTCATACGTGCTTATGGAAAAAAATTTGCATGACATCTTTTGTCCTGCCCTCCCATGGCAACAGAGTCCTAATGGAAACTAAGGGATATTAATGCCTCCTTTTAATAGAGAGCTGGACCAAAGCATTAGCACTTAGTCAATACATGAACTCCTCAAACTACGGTAATCATCGGAAAGAATCCCAATTATTGTCACCTTGGGGTATGCGGATCATAACTTATAATAGGTGTCTACAACTTGCAAGATAGGATCAAAACACAAATATATTCATGAAAACATAATAGGTTCAGATCTGAAATCATGGCACTCGGGCCCTAGTGACAAGCATTAAGCATAGCAAAGTCATAGCAACATCAATCTCAGAACATATAGTGGATACTAGGGATCAAACCCTAACAAAACTAACTCGATTACATGATAAATCTCATCCAACCCATCACCGTCCAGCAAGCCTACGATGAAATTACTCATGCACGGCGGTGAGCATCATGAAATTGGTGAAGGAGGAAGGTTGGTGATGATGATGGCGACCATTTCCCCTCTCCGGAGCCCCGAACAGACTCCAGATCTGCCCTCCCGATGAATAACAGGACGTGGCGGCGGCTCCGTATCGTAAAACACGATGAATCCTTCTCTCTGATTTTTTTTCTCCCTGAACATGAATATATATTGTTGTAGTTAGGTTTAGAGGAGGTCCAGGGGACCCACAAGGCAGGGGGCACACCCAGGGGGTAGGGCGCACCCTCCACCCTTGTGGTGAGCTTGGTGGGCCCCCTCTGGTTGATTTCTTTCGCCAATATTTTTTATTTATTCCAGAAATATTCTTTGTAAATTTTCAGCTCATTCCAAGAACTTTTATTTCTGCACGAAAATAACACCAAGGCAATTCTGCTGAAAACAGTGTTAGTCCGGGTTAGTTCCATTCAAATCGTGCAAATTAGAGTCGAAAACACGGGCAAAAGTGTTTGGAAAAGTAGATACGATGGAGATGTATCAGCTGCCACCTCAAGCCATGGTACACCTCGTATTCCACACATCGTAGCTCCGTCACGCGCTCTTCCCCGGCATCACCGCATCGACGACGCTGCAAAGACATAGAGGTCCCGATGAAGGTGCTGGAATTAAGATGGTGCAACAAGAACAACACGATGATCGAGCATGTTCATGTGTAATGGTCTCTGGGAACCGGCCTCTACACCACCTGGGAGAACAAGCAAGCACTTCAAGTGAAATTTCCTCATGCAGAGGCTTGGGGGAAAGCCTCTTCCCAAGGAGGAGGGTATGACAATGCCCTTAACGAGCCGACCCCACCAAACAGGAAGACACTCGCGCGGCCCGACCGCACCAGGCGCGGCAACCCCCGCTTCTTCAGCCCAGAGTGGTATTCACGGCCCATCCCATCACCACTAGTGTATCAGAAACGGTGGCGGCACGAACCCTATTCCCCTTTTCCTGTTCTATGATTCATGTATCCCAGCTTGTAATCGCAAGTCAAGTGATTTCTGAGATAATAGATCGATCAACCTCACTTTTCCTAACAAGAGGCCTTCGGGCACGGACAGGAGGGGCCTCCAGGGGCACCTGGTCGCCAGGGTTGGGCTCGGTGCGCAGGGTCGTGTAGTCGTGTGAGCGCATGAAGCAGAGGCGCGGGGCTCTGCGGGGCCGCTGGCTGGACATGGGCAGGTAGACAAACTAGGCAAACAGGAGCCCTTGGATGAAAGATCTAAGGGTGGAGGAGCATGTTGCGGCTGGATTTGGGGTGAGGTGGGTTTGGATCGGGGACGCGGCGCTGGTTTGAGGGATGGGGATTTCAAGGTGGGAAGCGACTGGGTGGTTGGCTGGCGGCGGCAATGGGACTGATGGGACAAGGCCTAGGATCTAGGGTTCATCTAGTTAAATAGGTAGGTGGGTTAGAAGGTTCAAGTTTTGGACCCTTCGATCGTAATCGTATGGTCGAGAGTAAATAGGCTAGGGTAGTCCAAATGCAAAACCGAAGATGCTTGGGGATGTTCGGAGATGATTTGGATCCATAAGTCATGACTGCCCGGTTCGGGTCTGGGGCAGTTTCCGGACTAGGTTCCGAAGGGGTCTGTGGCTATACAGAGAGACAAGGCAGTCGCATGCAAGTGTGGACAGTCTCAAAACGGCCAACGAATAGAATGGAGAGAAGGGGCGACTACGAATGGACGCAAGTTTTTGAAAAATGACGGCAACGAAATGCTGACGCAATGCGAATGATGTGATGATGAATGCAAAAAACAAATAAAACACACAACAATAATGAAAAAATGGAAGGCATCTAGAGCGTCGGTCTCGGGCTATTACACGATTGTACCACAAATTCCCAAAATATTACAAGGTTGAAATTCCAGAATTAGAAGGCTTAAATTCAAAGATTACAAGGTTCAAATAGATATTAGAAATGAAATTCAGCTCAAGTAGTTGTAGACGCCTGCGTTGATCAACTGCACATGAGCATATGAAAGGTTCAAACTGATATTGTGTTGGTGGAAAACGACACCTATGGGATCACAAGAATCCCTACTACGGTTGCCGGGTCGTGGGGTTGTGAGAAGTGCAAGATTAACAGTCAACACAAGGATCGTTTACGCAGGTTCGGTCCGCGAGGATGCGTAATACCCTAGTCCTGCTTTGGTGTGTATTTGAGAGAGTTCTTGAGCTCTCCAACTAGCTACGGTGGCTGCGTAGTTCAAAAGAGACGAATCCCTCTCCAGTACGCCATGGGCGTCCTTTTTAGTCGGAAGGGGCTACCACGGTGGCACACAGGAGGTGGAAAGGTATACAGTGTTGCGAGCTTATCGCCCGTGTTACAGGACAAGACGCATTTAATGCGTAGCTTAGGTGTCCCTTAGCTTTATCGGGGACGGGAACGAGGCCCGTCCCATCCGTTGCCGCCTCGCGTTGCTTCGACACACGCCCAGGCCAGCGATGCATGCGGCGCCATGTACGCAGGCAAGCAGCTGAGGTGGCGCGGTGGTAGGGTCTTCACGAAGATCTGCATGCCACCATGCAGGTGCCTGCTAAGTTGGCGTGGAGGCCGCCCGTCGCCACGCAAGTGCCTGCCCATCTGGTTGAGCTAGCAGCTGCTTGGGGACGGCGGTGGAGTCTTGGTCAACGCGGGCCCAGCTGTGGACCTGCTGACGCCCTCGGCAAGGGCCTTGCCGGGGGCCCGGCAAAGGTCTCGCCATGGCATTGCAGTCGTCCCCGGCAAGGCGCTTGCCAGGGGTATTGTGGATCTCCTCGGCAAGGATCCCGCCGAGGGTCCCCGTCTTCTAGTTCTCATCTGGTCTCACATATCTATGGTCTTGACAAAGATCTGCATGCCTCCACGGAGGTGCCTCCCGAGCCCTAGTTCCAGTGTAGTTGGTTGGGTCGGAACCCGTGGGCTCAAGGGTGTCTCACTCTGTTAGCGTCGGGCGTGCCGCCCGGGCAAGGGTCTTGCAGGGGGAGCCTGCTTCGCTCTTTTGTCCTTTGTGTTCTTGGTCTTGGTGTTGCCTTGGCCATCTTGTGCTTCAGCTTCTCTCCGGCTTCCCTCCTTTGCCCTTCTAAGGGTGCTTATGAAATTGAATCTATGTTTAAAAAGTATGAAGATTATGATTATGCTATTTTAGAGACCTAAATTTTTTGCTATAGTTAAATATTGCTATGACAATTATGAATATAATGCCGATATTAATGAGTTTATTGCTAGGATTATGAAAGTCTCCGTTGTCCAAGAAGAGACTAATATTTTGCAAGAAGCTATGGGAGAAGAAATAGATGAAACTGTGAGCTCATTAGATGAAAAGGATGATGAGGAGAGCGAAGAACAAAAGGAGGAAGAGCGGATTAGCTACCTGTGCCCATCTTCTAATGAGAGTAACTCTTCAACTTATACATTGTTTAATGTCCCTTCGTGCTTACCGAAGGATGAATGCTATGATAATTGCTACGATCCCTTGGATTCATTTGAAATATCCCTTTTTGATGAAATTGATGCTTGCTATGCTTGTGGCCATGATGCCAATTTGAATTATGCTCATGGAGATGAACTTGCTATAGTTCCTTATGTTATACATGAAATTGTTGCTATTGCACCCACACATGATAGTCCTATTATCTTTTTAAATTCTCCCAACTACACTATATCGGAGAAGTTTGCACTTATTAAGGATTACATTTATGGGTTGTATTTTACCGTTGCACATGATAATTTTGATGAATATAATATGCATGTGCTTGCTGCTCCTACTTGCAATTCTTATGAGAGAGGAACTATATCTCCACCTCTCTATGTTTCCGACACGATAAAATTGCAAGAAACTGCTTATCTATGTATTGGCCTTTACTTGATGTGCATGAATTGTTCTTTTATGACATGACGATGCATAGTAAGAGAGTTAGACTTTGTTGTTACATGATATATGTTGCTTTGTGCTCACTACTAAATTATAAATCATTGCTAATTAAAATTGGCTTTGATATACCTTGGGATCCAGGTGGATCGATTACTTGAGCACTTTATGACTAGCTTAATGGCTTTAAAGAAAGCGCTGCCAGGGAGACAACCCGGAAGTTTTAGAGAGTCATTTTATTCTGTTGTGTGCTTTCAAAGAGTTTAAAAACAAAAAAATATAGAGGGGAACTTAAACTTTTCAAAAAGAAAAGTGGAAGTGAGAAAGATGAACACCATTGAAGTGGGGGACGTCCTTGAACTTTGTTCATGCCCATGGAAACTTTGGGAATCTTGATTATAGAAAATTTTCAACAAAAATAATTATCCCCTTGTAAAATCCATTGTATTATAGAATAATGTGCCAAGATTTGCCTTTAGGATGACTATGTTGCTTGTTAGTATGTGCGGTGCAAAAACAGAAACTTTGGCTATAGTGCATGATTTTTCATTTTTTTATTGGAACGTCAAAAAAGTTTCTAAAATTTTTACACAGTATTGCTATGCAATTTTTTTTATTTTTTTCCTAGTTTTTCAGAAATTGTTTGAATTACATAAGTGTGGTCAAAGTTCAGATTACTACAGATTGTCCTGTTTTTGACAGATTCTGTTTTTGATGCATTGTTTTCCTTGTGTTGATGAAACTATTGATTGTATCGGTGGTATAAGCCATGGAGAAGTTATAATACAACAGTTGTAATGCAAAAACAAAATATGAATGGGTTTTCAATAGTACTTAAAGCTGTAGTTTTGTGTGGATCAAGTGTTCACAGATTGAGGAGGTTTCGATATGAGGAGAAGAAGGAGAGGCAAGAGTTCAAGCTTGGGGATACCCAAGTCACCCCAAGTAAATATTCAAGGAGACTCAAGTGTCTAAGCTTGGGGATGCTACAGAAGGCATCCCACCTTTCTTCAACAAGTATCGGTACGTTTCGGTTTTCGTTTCATTCACGGGATATGTGTAAATCTTAAAGCGTTTTTTGTGTTTATTTTTCCTTTTTGTTTTATGCACCATGCTACTATGAGATAGTCCATGGTTGATTTATGGAATGCTCATTGAACTTCACTTATATCCTTTGAGTATGGCTTTATAGAATGCTTCATGTGCTTCACTTATATCATTTAAAGTTTGGATTGTCTGTTTCTCTTCACATAGAAAACTATTATTTGTAGAATGCTATTTTGCTTCAATTATATTTATTTGAGAATGGTATTTTGTAGAAAGAATTAAACTCTCATGCTTCATTTATATCTATTTAGAGAGTCAACAGGAATTGGTCATTCACATGGTTAGTCATAAAATCCTACAAAATTTGTGGATCACGGAATATGATATTTTTGATTCCTTGCAATAGTTTTGCGATATAGAGATGGAATATGTGGGAGGTACTAGTAAACGGTTGTGGTTAGTAAGAATATTGGTGTTAAGGCTTGTGATTGCCGAAGCATGCACGTATAGTGTCTCGTTATGCTATGAAATTGGAGCATGATTTATTATTGATTGTCTTCCTTATAAGTGGCGGTCGGGGACGAGCGATGGTCTTTTCCTACCAATCTATCCCCCTAGGGGCATGCGTAGTAGTACTTTGCTTTGAGGGTTAATAAACTTTTGCAATAAGTATATGAGTTCTTTATGACTAATGTGAGTCCATGGATTATATGCACTCTCACCGTTCCGCAATTTGCTAGGCTCTTCGATACCGTGCATTGCCCTTTCTCACCTCAAGACATGGTGCAAACTTTGTCGGTGCATCCAAAACCTGTGATATGATACGCTCTATCACACATAAGCCTTATTATATCTTCCTCAAAACAACCACCATACCTACCTATTATGTCCTTTCCATAGCCATTCTGAGATATATTGCCATGCAACTTCCACCGCTTCCGTTTTGATGACTTGAGCATTCATTGTCATATTGCTTTGCATGATCGTAAGATAACTAGCATAATTTTTCCATGGCTTGTCCTTTTTTGATATCTCTACTACGCTAGATCATTGCACATCCTGGTACACTACCAGAGGCAGTCATATGGAGTCATACTTTGTTCTAGGTATCGAGTTGTAATTTTTATTTCTTTTGAGTTGTAAGTAAATAGAAGTGTGATGATTATCATTATTCATTATCAAAGCATGTCCCAGCGAGGAAAGGATGATGGAGACTATGATTCCCCCCACAAGTCGGGATGAGGCTCCAGAAAAGTATTAAAAAAAAGAAAAGAAAAAGTGAGGCCAAAAAGAGCCTGAGAAAAAAAAGAAAAATGAGAGAAAAGAGAGAAGGGGCATATGCTAATTCCACACTTGTGCTTCAAAGTAGCACCATGTTTTTCATATAGAGAGTCTCCTATCTAGTCACTTCCATATACTAGTGAGAATTTTTTATTATAGAGTTAGATGCACACCCACTTAGTTTTCATATTGAGCTTTCATACACTTATAGCTCTTAGTGCATCTGTGGCATGGAAATCCCTACTCCTCGCATTGATATCAATTGATGGGCATCTCCATAGCCCGTTGATTAGCCGGGTCGATGTGAGGCTTTCTTACCTTTTTGTATTCTCTATGTTTACCCCTATCATCATACTCTATTCCACCCATAGTGCTATATCCATGGCTTGCGCTCATGTTTTGCGTGAGGGTTGAAAAGTTGAAGCGCGTTATAAAGTATGAACCAATTGATCGGCTTTTTCATCGGGGTTGTGCATGATAAATACTTTGTGTTAAGAAGATGGAGCATGACAAGACTATATGATTTTGTAGGGATAGCGTTCTTTACCATTGATATTTTGAACGACATGATTGTTTGTTGGGATTCCTGAGTATTGATGTCTTTATGTCAAATTATATACTATTGCTTTGAATCACTCGTGTCTTAATATTCATGCCATGATTAGATATATGATCAAGATTATGCTATGTAGCATTCCACATCAAAAATTATCTTTTTTATCATTTACCTACTCGAGGACGAGCAGGAATTAAGCTTGGGGATGTTGATACGTCTCCGTCGTATCTATAATTTTTGATTGTTTCATGCCAATATTATAAAACTTTCACATACTTTTGGCAACATTTTATATGATTTATTGGACTAACATATTGATCCAGTGCCCAGTGCCAGTTCCTGTTTGTTGCATGTTTTTTGTTTCGCAGAATATCCATACCAAACGAAGTCCAAACACAATAAAAATTTACGGAGAATTATTTTCAATTATATGTTATTTTTGAGAGGTGGAATCAACGCAAAAGGAGGCCCGTAGCCCCCATAGTACACCAGGGCGCGCCCTAGGGCCCATGGGCGTGGTGGTGGGTTGTGTCACCTCGTAAGGCGGTTTGCTGCTATACTTTGGGCGCAAGGAAGCTTATATCCGGAAAAAAATGTGTTACAATCTTAGCACAATTGGAGTTATGGATCTCCGGGAATATAAGAAATGATTTTCAGCCAGAAAACAGGAACGCGAAACAGAAGAGAACAGAGAGGGAGATCCAATCTCGGAGGGGCTCCCTCCCCTCCGCCGCCATGGCAACCATGGACCAGAGGGGGAACTCTCCTCCCATCTAGGGGTGAGGCCAAGGAAGAAGAAGAATGAGGGGGCTCTCTTCCCCTCTCTTCCGGTGGCGCCGGAGTGCCGCCAGGGCAAGGATCGTGACGGCGATCTACATCAATAATCTTGCTACCGTCAACACCAACTTTCTCCCCCTCTATGCATCGGTGTAACACCTCTTCTCCCTGCTGTAACTTATAACCCACAAGTATAGGGGATCGCAACAGTTTTCAAGGGTAGAGTATTCAACCCAAATTTATAGAACCGACACAAGGGGAGCCAAAGAATATTTGCAAGTATTGGAAGCTGAGTTGTCAATTCAACCACACCTGGAGATTAAATATCTACAGCAAAGTGACCAGTAGCATAGTAGTATGATAGTTTTGATAATAGTGGTAATAGCAATAGTAACGATAACAATGATAGCAATGATTTTGTAGCAAGTGTATTAGTAATAGCAGCAGTAGTAACTTAGCAAGAACAATATATGAGAAATTCGTAGGCATTGGATCGGTGAATTCGTTGGATGATATTCATCATATTACAGTCATAACCTAGGGGAGACAAAACTAGCTCCAGTTCATAAATATAATGTAGGCATGTATTCCGTAAATAGTCGTACGTACTTATGGAAAGAATTTCCATGAAATCTTTTGTCCTACCCTCCCGTGGCAGCGGGGTCCATAAGGAAACTAAGGGATATTAAGGTCTCCTTTTAATAGAGAACTAGAACAAATGATTAACGCATAGTGAATACATGAACTCCTCAAACTACGGTCATCACTGGAAAGTATCCCGACTATTGTCACTCCGGGGTTTACGGATCATAACACGTAATATGTGAATATGACTTGCAAGATCGGATCTAGAACATAGATATAATGGTGAAAACATAAATGTTTCAGATCTGAAATCATGGCACCCGGGCCCAAAGTGACCAGCATTAAGCATGGCAAAGTCATAACAACATCAATCTCAGAACATAAAGGATACTAGGGATCAAGCCCTAACAAAACTAACTCGATTACATGATGAATCTCATCCAACTCCTCACCGACCAGCGAGCCTGCAAAGGAATTACTCACTCCCAGTGGGGATCATCATGGAATTGGCGATGAAGGAGGGTTGGTGATGACGAAGATGGAAGATCCCCCTCTCCGGAGCCCTGAACGCACTCCAGATCTGGCCTCCCGGTGAAGAACAGGAGGTGGCGGCGGCTCCGTATCATGAAACGAGACAATTCTTCCTCCCTGATTTTTTCTCCAAATAAGGGTATTTAAGGAGTCGGAGATACGGTCTGCGGGGCCACCAAGTGGGCACAACCCACCTGGGCGCGCCTGGAGGTGGGGCGCCCTGGTCGATTGTGCTCACCCAGGGGCCCCCTCTGGTGGTTCTTGGCTCCATTATTTTTCTTTTATTCTGAAATAAATCTCCAAAAAGTTTTGTTCCATTCCAAGCAGTTTTATTTCTGCACAAAAACAACACCATGGTAGTTCTCCTGAAAACAACGTCAGTCCGAGTTAGTTTCATTAAAATCATGCAAATTAGAGTCCAAAACAAGAGGAAAAGCATTACAAAAAGTAGATACGACGGAGACGTATGAGTAATCTCTACATAAACAAGGTGCTCAACGCTATGTATTATTTTCCAATGATATGTGGCTATCCTATGATGTTTGAGTAGATCCGTTTTGTCCTATGGGTTGATAGATGATCCTGATTGGTTTGAGTTGTATATTTTACTTTCGTGCTGTCCTATGGTGCCATCCGTGTTACGCAAACGTGAGGGATCCCCGCTGTAGGGTGTTGCAATACGTTCATGATTGATTATGGTGGGTAGCGTGAGTGATAGAAGCACAAACCCGAGTAAGGGGGTTGTTGCGTATGGGAGTAAAAAGGGCTTGGTACTTAATGCTATTGTTGGGTTTCTATTGTTCGGTTTTACCTTAATGATCTTTAGTAGTTGAGGACGCTTGCTAGAGTTCCAATCATAAGTGCATATGATGCAAGTAGAGAAAGTATGTTAGCTCATACCTCTCCCTCATATAAAATTGCAATAATGATAACCGGTTTAGTTATCGATCACCTAGGGACAAATGACTTTCTTGTGTGACAAACGTTATCTACTTTTATTATCTTGCAATTTATTCGTAGTTTTATTCTCGCAAAGTACTTTTAGTTTTATTCGTGCAAACTATCCTATCACCTACAAAATAGTTTCATATTTGTACTAGGTAAAGCAAACATTAAAGTGTGCGTAGAGTTGTATCGGTCGTCGCTAGAACTTGAAGGAATATTGGTTCTGCCTTTAGCTCCTCGTTGGGTTCGACACTCTTGTTTATTGAAAAGGCTACAAACGATCCACTATACTTGTGGGTTATCATCCATATTGGTCCATATGAGTACACGAATGATATTCGAGTGAACATTTGGCTATCATGTGATGTCCCCTTTGATTTGCGATACTTCACAAAACCCGGGATGCATCGGATCCTCCCGAGTCATCACTGTGCTCATTATACCGAAATCCTCGTTACCGATTTTGTTCTTCTTTCTCGTTATTGTGTTATGGCATCCCCATGACGAAGTCACTTGTATCTGCCCAGACTATGATTGATCTCGTTAAACAGAGAGGGCCCTAAGAATATCTCCCCAGTGTAGTAGGAGTTGATCCCACTCTCAAGCTATCTAGTCCCTTGTCAAAATTTCTGATGAGCCTGTAAGTTGTCATTATGTTCACCGTGTTATAGGTGATGTTTGAGCAACCCCATAGTGCACTGTACGGTAAGAAGTGACTACGATACTCTCATGGTTTAAGGCGAAAAATCACACATTAACACTCCGTGTTACTACAGTCGATTACAGATGATGTGTTATCTCAACTCATAACAAACAAGTTTGGATTGATTCAATATGATCATTCTTCCAACTCATAATCTCAGTGTTGTTTTAGGACTATCATTACACTTAATGATATCCTAAGATTCAGAAAACATGATCACCAACAACACTTGAGCTAGTCCTAGTGGCAAGACTAGGAACCTTATATTTTATCATTTATCATTCCACAGTGCATATGAGTTTTCCGCTGAATGGCATATTCCAGGATCATGGCAGTTATAGCACGAAATATGAACACTTAGTTGTGAATGTGGAAATATAATAATACAATATTATTGCTTCTAGGGCATATTTCCAACAAAAACATCACAAATTCTCGAGCCATCAACTCCCCCAAGCTTAGGATTTGCTCTCCCTCGACCAAACAAGAAATCAAGGGAATGTAAGGGGTCTTGATTGAGTAGAAAGAAATTTTACCATCTCGAGAGAATATATCATATCCATCTTCTCTTGTCCTACAATTTCATTCAAGAAAGTATTCACAATTGAATAGCTGCACCTAAGCTCATTACCTAACCACGTATAGTCTCTTATCACTAGTTATAATTTCTCAAACCAAATTTTCTTTGCTAACCAAGTTGAGGGTGTCCCAGACTAAGGGGTCCTCGAGCTACCGGCATGTCTCTCATGGGCTGTACTGGTGGGCCACTCTTGATACATTAATGGAAGGCCGGGTTGCAGACGATCCCCTGCTATGGAGGGAAATCTGCAAAGACTTGACGTATCCTCCAAGTCTTGTTAGCTTAATCAGCATGTTTATCCCGAATGGTGATCATCCATATGTAACCCTAGGTACTCATGGTGTCTATATAAACCAGAGGGTTAGACCGTATGAAGAGAGGACCATTACCACCATACCCACCTAGGGTTTAGTTCATCCAAACTCGTGGTAGATCAACTCTGTAATTGTCATACTCATACATCAATACAATCAAGCAGGACATCGTATTTTACCTCTTCGAGAGGGCCCAAACCTGGGTAAACACCGTCTTTACGTTCCATGTTACCCATCGATCCATGATCCACAGCTCGGGACCCACTACCCGAGATCTGCCGGTTTTGATGCTGACATTGGTGCTTTCATTGAGAGTCCCGCTACGGGATCACCAAGGATCAAAGGCTTGCCTGATCATCAGCGATGGCATCCGCACCAGGGATGGCTTTGTGCCCGGGCCAGGTTTTCGCGTTCGGCAGCATCGTCCTGCACACCAACCTGACCGGTCATTTTTTGTTGTTCAGAAAAATAAGATTTGTTTTACTTTCACGAGGTGTTTTTAAAAAATTGAGAATATTTTTTTAAATGGTATCATTTTATGGCGATGTATTTCTTGATTATTATATTTCATTTGTTATTTTTTGGGCTTTGTCCATTGAAATTTGGCCACGTAATAAGTCCGGCCTAAACTGCGCCGGCGTCAGCTGAGCTCCTCGTCTCATTTCGTCTGCGAGCACGAGTTTCTCAAAAAAAACCTCCTCGTCTTCTGCCTCTTCCTTCCCCAATCCCAAATTAACCCTCATTCCCCAACCTAGCTGATCTGAAAGCGACGGCGGCAAGCGTCCATTCCCTCCCCTCCGGCGGGCTCTCTCGGCCTCTCCATGTGTTCTAGAAAAAACCAAGTGAGAACCCCAAAACAAAAGTACAAAAGCACACACATCTAGCGACATGAAGCAATGACTGAATACACATCCCTTCCCTTCGCTCTTGCAAGTAGTGGTTAGTAAAAAAAATCTGACAATCAATAATGAACAGTACTATTTAGCAATCGATCCCTGTATAAATTGCTACGACAACCAAGTATAATAAGTCAGAAACACGAATA
Organism: Triticum aestivum; assembly: GCF_018294505.1. NCBI lineage: Eukaryota > Viridiplantae > Streptophyta > Magnoliopsida > Poales > Poaceae > Triticum > Triticum aestivum. The sequence continues at coordinate 159,875,422 of NC_057805.1, forward strand.
GCGGCAGGCTCTTGATCCCTCTCACTTTCTCTCTACTTCTCTCTTAATTCTAGCTCTGTCAAAACAAAACGCAGCAACAGCAGCATATGCATGCACATAGCAATAGCCTCCTCTCAATTTCTCTCTATCTCTATTGATCCTTACTACTATAATCTCTCAGTTTCTCTCAATGGGGTCTAGAAACATGCCATGGCAGTAACTCTTAATGTAATCTTATGTAAATTCTGTTCCATTTGCTTTTCATAGAACCCAATAAATGTTCCGTAAATGACGCAAGACAACAGCTGGCTTGTTTTTTTTATAGTATGTATTACTGGAAATTTCTACTGATGCTAATACATAGCCTTGTTCTAACTTTGCATCAGTGTTGCCCTATTGTATAGTAACTCCCCAATTCATGTAAAAAAGAAAAAACTATGCTGAACTCCATACATTTCTGAGAGAACTTGAATCAACATCAGGGAAAATGTATCAAATTGATATCCGAATTCATGCATTGTTACGGAAAATGAATATAGCCAAAATGGAGAGCCTGCAAATAGCTCATTATGCAAAAAAGGATTTATAGAAGTACAGTACGTAAGCAATGGATCGTAGCAAGAGCAGCTACCTGAAAATATTACATGAACTTAGAAAAAAGATCATGCATGACTAGAAAAACATGCAAGGAAATCTTTCGAGGTATATGTACAAAATAAGTTTCTGCCCCTTTCTTACTACATCAGTAAATGAATCAACTTCTTGCGATAACCAATAACATTTTATGGGACTCTATCTTTGCTTGATAACCACTATCAACATGTCCATAACTTCAATATTTTATCACACGGTATCAGACCGTTAGATACATCAGTTCGAAACATTGATTAATGCAACATCAGAATAGAGCAGGTGCTCATTACCAGTTGAACTTGAGAAATATTTGTGCAAAACACTCATATCAAATTCAGAACAACATACTGATACGTCCATTTTGCATCATGTTTTCGTACTGTTATTTATAATGTTTTCATCCATAATAATGCTTTTTGGAGTAATTCTAATGCCTTTTCTCTCATAATTTGCAAGGAACACACCAAGAGGGAGAATTCCGGCAGCTGGAAATCTGGACCTGGAAAAGCTACATCAGGCCACCTATTCTTCACAACTCCAAACAAGCTAAAACTTCGCGGAGATTGTTTATGGAATATTTAAGAAGTATTGGAGCTAATAACTACCAGAGGGGGCCACCAGGTGGGCACAACCCACCTGGGCGCGCTAGGGCCCCCTGGCGCGCCCTGGTGGGTTGTGGCCTCCTCGGCCCACCTCCGGTGCATATCTTTTTATATATATGTCATTTTCACCTAGAAAAGGATAAGGAGAAGGCTTTCGGGACGGAGCGCCGCCGTCTCGAGGCGGAACTTGGGCAGGAGCACTTTTGCCCTCCGGCGGAGGGATTCCGCCGGGGGAACTTCCCTCCCGAAGGGGGAAATCATCGTCATCATGATCACCAACAACTCTCCCATCTTGGGGAGGGCAATCTCCATCAACATCTTCAATAGCACCATCTCATCTCAAACCCTAGTTCATCTCTTGTATTCAATCTTGTTACCGGAACTATAGATTGGTGCTTGTGGGTGACTAGTAGTGTTGATTACATCTTGTAGTTGATTACTATATGGTTTATTTGGTGGAAGATTATATGTTCAGATCCAATATGCTATTTAATACTCCTCTGATCATGAACATGTTTATCATTTGTGAGTAGTTATTTTTGTTCTTGAGGTCACGGGAGAAATCATGTTGCAAGTAATCATGTGAATTTGATATGTGTTCGATATTTTGATAGTATGTATGTTGTGATTCCCTTAGTGGTGTCATGTGAAAGTTGACTACATGACACTTCACCATATTTGGGCCTAAGGGAATGAATTGCGGAGTAGCAATTAGATGGTGCGTTGCGAGAGTGACAGAAGCTTAAACCCGAGTTTATGCGCTATTTCGTAAGGGACCGATTGGACCCAAAAGTTTAATGCTATGATTATAATTTATTCTTAATACTTTTCTCGTAGTTGCGGATGCTTGCGGGAGGGTTAATCATAAGTAGGAGGTTTGTTCAAGTAAGAACAACACCTAAGCACCGGTCCACCCACATATCAAATTATCAAAGTAGCGAACACAAATCAAAAGAACATGATGAAAGTGACTAGATGAAATTCCCGTGTACCCTCAAGAACTCTTTGCTTATCATAAGAGACCGTTTTGGACTGTCCTTGTTACTATTATGGTTACTTTCTCATTACAAATTACCTTTCTATCAAACTACTCGCTACTTACAATTTCAGCACTTGCAGACATTACCTTACTGAAAACTACTTGTCATTTCCTTCTGCTCCTCATTCGGTTCGACACTCTTACTTATCGCAAAGAGCTACAATTGATCCCCTATAGTTGTGGGTCATCAAGGCTATTTTATGGCGCCGTTGCCGGGGAGTGAAGCGCCTTTGGTAAGTGGAATTTGGTAAGGAAACATTTATATAGTGTGCTGAAATTTATTGTCACTTGTTACTATGGAAAACAATCCTTTAAGGGGTTTGTTCGAGGTATCTTCACCTCTTCCGGAACCACAATTAGCTACCCCTCAACCTACTGCACCCACTGAAAATATAGAATATGAAATTCCTTCGGGTATGATAGAACAACTGCTAGCTAATCCCTATGCAGGAGATGGAACCGAACATCCTGATATGCAGTTGATATGTGTGGAACAAATTTGTGGATTGTTTAAGCTTGCAGGTTTACCCAGGGATGAAGTGATGAAAAAGGTTTTCCCTTTATCTTTGAATGGAAAAAGCATTGTCATGGTATAGGCTATGCGATGATATTGGATCATGGAATTGGAATCATTTGAAATTGGAGTTCCACCAAAAGAATTATCATATGCATCTAGTTCATCGTGATTCGAATTATATATATAATTTTTGGCCTTGTGAAGGAGAAAGTATTGCTCTAGGTTGGGGAGGCTTAAGTCAATGTTATATTCATGCCCCAATCATGAGCTCTCAAGAGAAATTATTACCCATAACTTTTATGCTCGGCTTTCTCGTAATGATCAAACCATGCTTGATACTTCTTGTGCTGGTTATTTTATGAAGAAGACTATTGAATTCCGGTGGGATCTTTTGGAAAGAATTAAACGCAACTCTGAAAATTGGGAACTCCACGAATGTAAAGATTCAGGTATTAAACTTAAGTATGATTGTGTTAAATCTTTTATGGATACTGATGCTTTTCAAAAGTTTAGCACTAAATATGGACTTGACTCTAAGATAGTAGCCTCCTTTTGTGAATCATTTGCTACTGATGTTGAACTCCCTAAAGAGAAGTGGTTTAAATATCACCCACCTATTAAAGAAGAAAATAAAGAACCGGTACCAGTTAAAGAAGAAACTATAATTTATAATGTTGATCGAGTTGTCCCTTCTGCTTATATTGAGAAACCACCTTTTCCTGTTAGGATAAAGTAACGCGCTGAAGTTTCAACTGTGGTTAACACAAGCAATAATAGAACACCTAAACCTGATGAACAAATTAAAGTAGAACCTAGCATTGCTATGGTTAAAGATCTCTTGGAAGAAGATATGGATGGGCATGTTATTTACTTCTGTGAAGAAGCTGCTAGAATTGCTAAACCTGATAGAAAAGATAAAAATAGACCTGTTGTTGGCATGCCTGTTATTTCTGTTAAAATAGGAGATCACTGTTATCATGGTTTATGTGACATGGGTGCTAGTGTGAGTGCTATTCCTTACACCCTTTATCAAGAAATTATGGAAGACATAGCACCTGCTAAGATAGGAGAAATATATGTTACTATTAAACTTGCTAATAGAGACACCATATCACAAATTGGGATTATTAGGGATGTTGAAGTCTTTTGTGGGAAACTAAAATACCCTACTGATTTTCTTGTTCTTGGTTCCCCACAAGATGACTTCTGTCCCATTATCTTTGGTAGACCTTTCTTGAACACAGTTAATGCTAAGATAGATTGTAAGAAACAAAATGTAGGTGTTAGCTTTGGTGATGAGTCTCATGAGTTTAATTTTTCCAAGTTTATTAGAAATCATCATGAAAAATAATTGCCTAGTAAGGATGAATTAATTGGTATTGCTTCTATTGCTGTACCACCTACTGATCCTTTAGAACAATATTTGCTAGACCATGAAAATGATTTACATATGCATGAAAGAAATGAAATAGATAAAAATTTATTTGAACAACGTCCTCTACTTAAACACAATTTGCCTATTCAAACTCTAGGAGGTCCTCCTCCACCTAAAGGTGATCCTGTGTTTGAATTAAAACAATTGCCAGACACTTTGAAATATGCTTATCTTGATGAAAAGAAAATATATCTTCTTATTATCAGTGCTAACCTTTTCAGAACATGAAGAAGAAAGATTATAGAAAGTTCTAAGGAAGCACCGGGCTGTTATTGGATATACTCTTGATGATTTAAAGGGCATTAGTCCCACTCTATGTCAGCACAAAATTAATATGGAACCGGATGCTAAACCCGTTGTTGATCACCAACATCGGTTAAATCCAAAGATGAAAGAAGTGGTAAGAACAGAAATATTAGAACTTCTGGAAGCAGGTATAATCTATCCCATAGCTGATAGTAGATGGGTAAGTCATGTTCATTGTGTCCCTAAGAAAGGAGGTATGACTGTTGTTCCTAATGATAAGAATGAGTTTATTCCACAAAGAATTGTTACAGGCTATAGAATGGTAATTGATTACAGAAAATTAAATAAAGCAACTAGAAAATATCATTACCATTTGCCTTTTATTGATCAAATGCTTGAAAGATTATCTAAGCACACACACTTTTGCTTCCTTGATGAATATTCTAGCTTTTCACAAATACCTGTTTCTCAACCTGATCAAGAAAATACCACTTTTACTTGTCCCTTTGGAACCTATGCTTATAGACGTATGCCTTTTGGTTTATGTAATGCACCTGCTACCTTTCAAAGATGTATGACTACTATATTATCTGACTTTTGTGAAAAGATTATTGAGGTTTTCATGGACGACTTTTCTGTTTATGGGAAGTCTTTTGATGATTGTTTAAGCAATCTTGAGCGAGTTTTGCTGAGATGTGAACAAACAAATCTTGTCTTGAACTGGGATAAGTGCCACTTTATGGTCAATGAAGGCATTTTCTTGGGTCATAATTTTTTTAAAGAGTTATTGAAGTGGACCAAGCTAAGGTTGATGCAATTGAGAAAATTCCATGTCAGGTATTCGTAGTTTCCTAGGTCATGCTGGCTTCTATAGGAGATTTATTAAAGACTTTTCTAAAATTTCTAGGCCTCTTACTAATCTTTTGCAAAAGGATATTCCTTTTGTTTTTGATGATGATTGTCTTGAAGCCTTTGAAACAGTCAAGAAACCCTTAATTTCTGCACCTATTGTTCAACCACCTGATTGGAACTTGCCTTTTGAAATTATGTGTGATGCTAGTGATTATGCTGTTGGTACTGTTCTAGGACAAAGAGTTGATAAGAAACTGAATGTTATTCACTATGCTAGTAAAACTCTAGACAGTGCTCAAAGAAATTATGCTACTACTGAAAAAGAATTCTTAGCAATGATGTTTGCTTGAGATAAATTTAGACCTTATATTGTTGATTTCAAAGTAACTGTTCACACAGACCATGCTGCTATTAAATGTCATATGGAAAAGAAAGATGCTAAACCTAGACTTATTTGATGGGTTCTCTTGTTACAAGAATTTGATTTACATATCATTGATAGAAAGGAGCTGAGAACCCAGTAGCTGATAATTTGTCTAGGCTTGAAAATGTGCTTGATGACTCACTACCTATTGATGATAGTTTTCCTGATGAGCAGTTAGCTGCAATAAATGTTGCTAATAGTACACCTTGGTATGCTGATTATGCTAATTACATTGTTGCTAAATATTTACCACCTAGCTTTACATACCAACAAAAGAAAAAATTCTTCTATGATTTAAGACATTACTTTTGGGATGACCCACATCTTTATAAATAAGGAGTAGATGGTATTATTAGACGTTGTGTACCTGAGCATGAACAGGGACAAATCCTACGGAAATGTCACTCCGAAGCTTATGGAGGGCATCATGCTGGAGATAGAACTGCTCACAAGGTATTGCAATCTGGATTTTATTGGCCTACTCTCTTCAAGGATGCCCGTAAGTTTGTCTCATCTTGTGATGAATGTCAAAGAATAGGTAATATCGGTAAGCGTCAAGAAATGCCTATGAATTATTCACTTGCTGTTGAACCATTTGATGTTTGGGGATTTGATTACATGGGACCTTTTCCTTCCTCTAATGGGTATACACATATTTTGGTTGCTGTTGATTATGTTACTAAATGGGTAGAAGCTATTCCAACTAGTAGTGCTGATCACAACACCTCTATTAAAATGCTTAAGGAAGTTATTTTCCCAAGGTTTGGAGTCCCTAGATATTTAATGACTGATGGTGGTTCACACTTTATTCATGGTGCTTTCCGTAAAATGCTTGCCAAGTATGATGTTAACCATAGAATTGCATCACCCTATCATCCTCAGTCTAGTGGTCAAGTTGAACTTAGCAATAGAGATAAAATTAATTTTGCAAAAGACTGTCAATAGGACCAGGAAGAATTGGTCTAAGAAATTAGATGATGCACTTTGGGCTTATAGAACAGCATATAAAAATCCTATGGGTATGTCTCCTTATAAAATGGTTTATGGAAAAGCTTGTCATTTGCCTCTTGAGTTAGAACATAAAGCATATTGGGCAGTCAAAGAGCTCAACTATGATTTCAAACTTGCTGGTGAAAAGAGGTTATTTGATATTAGCTCACTAGATGAATGGAGAACCCAAGCTTATGAAAATGCAAAAATTATTCAAAGAAAAAGTTAAAAGATGGCATGACAATAGAATCCAAAAGCGTGAGTTTAAAGTTGGAGAATATGTTGTTTTGTACAATTATCATTTTAGATTTTTTGCAGGAAAGCTCCTCTCAAAATGGGAAGGCCCATATGTCATCGAGGAGGTTTACCGATCTGGAGCCATCAAAATAAGTAATTCCGAAGGTACTAACCCAAAGGTTGTCAATGGGCAACGAATAAAGCATTATATCTCAGGTACGCCTATTAATGTTGAAAGTAATATTATCCAAACTTTGACACCGGAAGAACACATAAAAGAGTCCTTCCGGAACACTCCAGAATCGTGAAAATAAGGAGGTACGTGATACGGTAAGTAAACGGACTCCAAAAAATCCGCAAAAATATTTTTTATTAGTTTTGGAATATTTTAGAATTTCAAAAATAAAGAAACTCCTAGGAAGCGTCCCCTGGTGGGCACAAGACACCATGGCGTGGGTTGTGCCCACCTGGGACACCTTCCTTATTCTGTTTTTCTCCCGTATGCTTGTCCTCCAAGATAAAAAATCTATATATACTTCCTGAACTTGTTGATCACCACCATATCACGGAGAAATCCTCTGTTCTCTTTTCTTGCTATTTCCGGTCAGATTTATCAAGCTAGGCATCATGTCTTCCTGCTCCTCCAACAACATGGAAGAAGATGCTTGGCTGATGAAGATCGAGACAAAGAGGGAGGAGCCTACGGACGTCGTCAAGGGAGACAAGGGCAAGGAAGATGCCGTAGATCCATCCCCGGTGGCAGCACAAGCACCCCTGGCCGAGGAGGAGGATGAAGATATCCTTAAGTCGTACCTACTCACGTTACCCCTGCTGAGATCGAAGCTTTCCGCGTCATTGAAATAGTTCTCATTCAGAATAAGTATCTCACTCATGAAAATATTCTGCATCAAGAGCATATCATCCATCTCCGGAGCATCATCCGTCGGTTGGAGAATCTCTTGATCCTTAAGGACAGGATTGCTTCTTCACCACCATCATCTTCTTCACCACCAAAAGAGAACTGAGTATCGGGTATGGGCACTCCCCTTGGCTTCCGCCAAGCTTGGGGGAGGTGCCCCGGTATCGTATCACCTCACTATCTTTTTGCTTTTACTTATCTTAGTTCGATCCTTTTGCTTTAGATGAAATAAAGTTTAGTCCGATCCTTTCTTCTTTGAGAGTTTGCTTAGTGATCTATCATTGTAATCGTGTGCAAGTTATATAATAAAGTTTAGTTTGAGTTTTTGCATTCTTTGCTTTCATGTTGCAAATAAAGAAAAGAAATAAGAAAGAAAGAAAAGGAGAAAATAAATAAATAAAAGAAAGGAAATAAATCAATACGATCACATACTAATCCTATGCTAGGTGATAGAAGCACACAAGGAAAAGTATAAGTAGAAAATTTTATTAGAGATTGACAAACATAGCATTAGTCAATGATGCAACGCATGAAAGAATTAATAAGGAAAGAGAAGATTCACATATAAATATACTATCATAGAAATCTTTTGTGATTGTGAGCCCTCATCAAAATATTATATGCCAAAATTGTTGAAGTTGGACAAGGAAGACAACTTAATGGTTTACGTTTGTTTATATTCACATAGAAGTCATATTGTCATAGATCCTTTAACATGTGGTGCTTGCCCCTATCTTTGCTAGCCAAAAATTCCGCACAAAGTAGAGATACTACTTGTGCATCCAAAAACCCTTAAACCCAAATCTTTTTTAAGTGTCCACCATACCTACCTAGGGATTGAGCAAGATCTCTCAAGTAAGTTGTCATCGGTGCAAAAAGGCAATAAAAATTGCTTCTAAATGTGTGAGATCATTTAGTGTAAGAGAAAATTGAGCATTGTTCGAACTTGGATGACAAAGAATAAAAGCGAGATACTGCATAATAAAGGTTGTCATCTTAAGGGGCAATACAACATGACGTCCTCTTGCACTAAGGGATTGAGCATACAAACAAATAAGCGCATGGCAACCTCTGTTTCCCTCTGCGAAGGGCCTATCCTTTACTTTTATATAGTTACTTTTATGCAAAGAGTCAAAGTTTTCCCTTCTATTCCTTTTTAATTTTCTCCTTTGGCAAGCATCATGTGGTGAGGAAAGATCTAGGCACATATGTCCAGTTGAATATAGATAGCAAGAGTTATTATTGTTGACATCACCATTGAGGTGAGTATGTTGGGAGGTGAAACTATAAGCCCCTATCTTTCTAGGTGTCCGGTTGAAATGTTTTGCTCATGGGTATGAGGTGAGTGTTAGCAATCATAGAAGACTATATGATGGTTGAGTATGTGGACATGCCTAAAGGCTGCGACACGTGACTTCCTAGAAAGATGATGAATTGTAGTTGCAAAGTTGACTGAGAACATAGTTTGTTCGTTTCTAATAGAGTTTTTGCTTTATACTTTGATTGGATGATGAATTATTACTTATTCATGAGAAGTATATGATAAAAGTTCTATGATAAAACTCCTATGATTAATTTTGTTGTTGTTATAATAATCAACATGATGCTTCTATTTCCGTATTTTGTTTTTATCGACACCTCTCTCTCAAAGCATATGGACATGTTTTTCGATTTCGGTTTTCGCTTGAGGACAAGCGAGGTCTAAGCTTGGGGGAGTTGATACGTCCATTTTGCATCATGTTTTCTTACTGTTACTTATAAAGTTTTCATCCATAATAATGCTTTTTGGAGTAATTCTAATGCCTTTTCTCTCATAATTTGCAAGGAACACACCAAGAGCGAGAATTCCGGCAGCTGGAAATCTGGACCTAGAAAAGCTACGTCAGGCCACCTATTCTGCACAACTCCAAACAAGCTGAAACTTCACGGAGAATTTTATGGAATATTTAAGAAAGACTGGAGGCAATAACTACCAGAGGTGGGCCACTAGGTGGGCACAGCCCACCTAGGCGCGCCACGGCCCCCTATCGCCCCTGGTGGGTTGTGGCCTCCTCGGCCCACCTCTGGTGCCCATCTTTTGGTATATAGTTCATTTTGACCTAAAAAATAAGGAGAAGGCTTTCGGGATGGAGCCCCGCCGTCTCGAGGCGGAACTTGGGCAGGAGCACTTTTGCCCTCCGGCGGAGCTTTTCTGCCGAGGGAACTTCCCTCCCGGAGGGAGAAATCATCGTCATCATCATCACCAACAACTCTCCCATCTTGGGGAGGGCAATCTCCATCACCATCTTCAACAACACCATCTCATCTCAATCCCTAGTTCATCTCTTGTATTCAATCTTGTTACCGGAACTATAGATTGGTGCTTGTGGGTCACTAGTAGTGTTGATTACATCTTGTAGTTGATTACTATATGGTTTATTTGGTGGAAGATTATATGTTCAGATCCAATATGCTATTTAATACTCCTCTGACATGAACATGTTTATCATTTGTGAGTAGTTACTTTTGTTCTTGAGGTCACGGGAGAAATCATGTTGCAAGTAATCATGTGAACTTGATATGTGTTCGATATTTTGATAGTATGTATGTTGTGATTCCCTTAGTTGTGTCATGTGAACGTTGACTACATGACACTTCATCATATTCGGGCCTAAGGGAATGCATTGTGGAGTAGCAATTAGATGGCGGGTTGCGAGAGTGACAGAAGCTTAAACCCCATTTTATGCACTATTTCGTAAGGGACTGATTGCACCCAAAAGTTTAATGCTATGGTTAGAATTTATTCTTAATACTTTACTCGTAGTTGCGGATGCCTGCGGGAGGGTTAATCATAACTAGGAGGTTTTTTCAAGTAAGAATATCACCTAAGCACCGGTCCACCCACATATCAAATTATCAAAGTAGCGAACACAAATCAAACCAACATGATGAAAGTGACTAGATTGAATTCCCGTGTACCCTCAAGAACGCTTTGCTTATCTTAAGAGACCGTTTTGGCCTGTCCTTTGCCTCAAAAGGATTGGTCTACCTTGCTGCATTATTGTTACTATTATCGTTACTTGCTCGTTACAAATTACCTTCCGATCAAACTACTCGCTACTTACAATTCCAACACTTGCCGACATTACCTTACTGAAAACTACTTGTCATTTCCTTGTGCTCCTCGTTGGGTTCGACACTCTTATTTATTGAAAAGAGCTACAATTGATCCCCTATACTTATGGGTCATCACATACTCAGTTGTATGTGATCTTACTTGCGAAATCATAAATTCAGAATAGGGTATCATATTCAGTTTTTCTACTGGAAGAGGCTTGTTACACTTCAGTATGCACAATAGTACATGCTTTAACCTGTAAAATATGTACTGTCATAAACAAAGAAAAAAATGTATTTGATTTTCCATGGAGCTGATTGAAATCGAAGATATTGATGATGGTGCAGCACACAAATCAAATTAGCATCACAACTTAAACCGAGGTTTGTTTATGATCAGTCCGAAACTCGGCTCAATAGGCTGAATATACACAATGAAACAGAAGTTTCAGTGAGATTCACAGAGGGAAGTTGCTTGTAACTTTAACTGGAAAAAGGATCAACATTCAACACGAACTGGGAACACATTCTAAAAGTTCAGACTGGGCATGCTAGTCTGCTGCTCTTGAAAACTGCATGTATAACCGGGACAGAAACAACAACTAAAACAGGGGATCACATCGAGTGGTTAGGTTTCATCAAGGGGATAAATACCTCTGGTGTAGCCATTACAGGCGCCATTGTACGGCTCGACTGATGTTTTTCTTCCTCCGGTGAACTCGACGCTTCTTCCTCCAGTGAACTCGGCAGCAACATTGGAAGCTTCGTGCATTTTTCGATGGAATTTGATGGAGATTATAGTCCAAGGACGTAAGCTGATGGAGATTCCGGCCGATGACCCTTCCTTCTTATAGCAGCCAACTCAAATCTGGGTCTCACACTATGTAAGCTTCATTCAGGCATAAAAAGTTCTAGCAAACTAAAAGCATTACCAAGTAACCATAAGTCAATCAATTTTAGGTCAGGCTAGCATTACCAAATAACTTTGAAAATTTGAAAAGGAAAGAAACCACACATCACATAAAAAGTGCTAGGAGACAAATAAGGTAAGTGAGAAAACTTGGATTATATGGAAGAGAGCCTTGTTCCGAGCCACACACATCCTCAGGCAACCTTGACAGCAGACGCATCTCCTCAAGCGACAATCGACCGTGGCACTTCTCCGCTTCTGAAATGTGACACAAACCTTGCAAATAACTGCTTGTTTCAAATAAAACCACAATTTAAGTTTATATGGTTATTGATCGTGATACAAACAAAAATAGGACCACCGAGGTAGTCTACAGAATTTTTGGTACATGACATGTACTGGTAAAAAATGAATATGTTAATGGACCAGCTGCAGTAACACACTGTTATGAATAACCAAGTTTCTTGCAACCTTGGATTTCATTGATGTGTACTACTTTTCTTCACATTGTATAAAGGCTGGTTTAGAGCAACTCTAGCAGACCCCGCAAAACACGTGAAACCGCAAAATTCCGGCGAGTATGCGGGTTCGGCCCAATTTTCCGGCCAGAATTGAGCCCGCATACTCACCCGGCACGTAATTTTTTTTGCCGCGGCCCGCAAACGCACGCCCCGACCACCATATCTACGGTTCCGTGGCGTGTTTGCGGGTCGAAACCCTATTCCCCACCGCCGTCGTGACACGCAATTCCCCACTCCCTTATCCACATTTCTCACCGCCGGCGACCACCTCCCCGCCTCTAGCCGCCATGTGAAGCCGCATATGGAGCTCCGGACGGGGCTCCGGCAGCAAATCCTGCGGCGGAAGCGACCCCGAGCGCGAGCGGCGCGTCCGGACGGACGACGCGAGGAAGCGTGAGGCTCGGAAGTGGACCAACCGTGGCCTGTCGCCGCCGGCGAGCTTCCGCGTCCGCGAGATGGAGGAGTACGACCGCCGGCGAGCTTCCTCTGCCGCGTCCTTCTCCGCGGCAAGATCTTCATACGCCGGGAGCTCCTCCTCTTCCGGTGCGGGCCTTCTCCCCGTGAAGAGGGAGTGGTCGGAGGAGCCGGACGACTTCGAGTTCGTCCCCGTCGAGGAGCCCGAGGAGCCCGCTCCGCTCGGCCGCCGCGGAGTCGTCGGTCCGGAAGACTTCGTCTCCGACGTCGACGCGGTTGCGGACACCATTGCCGAGTGGAGCATGCGCGAGGAGGCGGAGCGGTGGCGCCACACCGAGGAGCTCGAAGACATCCAGTGGTGGCAGGCGGTCGCTGCCAACCACGACGCCGAGAAGGACGACGAGTGGTGCCGCATCCGCGAGGAGCAGAGGGCGAAGTACATCGGCCTCTGCAGCTCCGACCAGGAGGATTGAGCTCCTCCACGGTGTCATCCATGGCCGCAACTGTCGGTGGAAACGAGACCTATGGGATCACGGGGAATCCCTTCTACGGTCGGCGGGCGCGGGGCTATGGAAAGAGCGGGTTTAAGAGATCAACACGGGAGATTTATCCAAGTTCGGGCCGCAAGTGATGCGTAATACCCCACTCCTGCTGGCTTGTGTTTATCTGGTGTGGCTGGACTAGCTACAAAGTGTCGGGTGGTAGGTGCGACATATGCCAACGGGTGGCTTATCATAGTGGGTGCCAGTAAGACGTCGTCGGTGCCTGGAAACGGGATGAGGCGGAGACATGCACGCCGGCGAATCTTACCCAGGTTCGGGGCTCTCCGAGGAGATAACACCCCTAGTCCTGCTCTGCGGGGTCTCCGCATGATCACTAGATCAGAAAGAGTAGCTACAACTGCTCCTAGAGCTGTTGGGTTCAAGGGAGAAGAAGAACAAGGCTAGCTCTTGCTTCCCTCTCTCTATGGTGTGTGTGTAACTCTAAGAAGCCAACCCTTTGCATGGGTGTCCCGGGGGGTTTATATAGGCCTACCCCCCGGGGGTACAATTGTAATCCGACTGGGCGCTGGTCCCAGCCGCCAGTGTCTATGCTCGCCGGCTTCTCCGCCGGCCGTTGGGGCCCACCGACTGGTGGGTCCCGCCGGCTGCCGGCCTCTTGGTCGACAGGCCGACCCCACCGCCTAGGGTCTTGTCGGCGGCTGCTTACTGTAGCCTCGCCCCTGATGACGAGGGCTCCGCCGAGGTAAGCGTCGCTACAGTGTGCCGCCTCGAGGGCTCTCACTGTAGCCTTACCTCGTCTTGTCTCCTTAATGTGGCACATGCTTCGAGGGAGGGGGTAGCCGGCTTCTGGGAGCCGGCTACGCCCTTGGACGACTAGGGGAGGCCGGGCCGCCTTCGCGCCTCTCTCTGGCTGAAGGGGCCCGCCGCCCGTGGGCCGTATTGGCGTCTGTCGTGGGTGACGTTGAGGCCAGCATGGCTACAGTGCCGAGCCGGACGGGAGATGGCCGTCCCGTACGGCGTCCTGTGGCCATGCCTGCCTCGGGCTTCGGGGGTAGTGGGCCGCACTATGGCCACACCCCGTCTTGTCACCGTTATGTGGATGTAGTTTTGGTGGGTGCGGTCTTTGCCGGCTCCTTGGAGTCGGCGCTCTTCGTGGCCGACTCTGGGGAGTCGGCGTTCTTCATGGCCGGCTCTGGGAAGTCGGCATCCTCTATGGCCGGCTTCCTAGAGTCGGCCATCCCGTGGTTATCTTGGGGGGGAGGTTGCTAAGGCTGGGTCGCCTTCTGGGAGTCGGCTTTAGAAATAGCCGACCGGGGAAGGCGGCCCAATGCTTGAAATGCTTGAAGGCCCAAAGGCCTGATAATTTTTTGGAAGAGTCAGGGGCAGTCGGTTAGGCTACCCGTGGCCATTTACTCCAACAATAGTCCCTGAAGCTGATTGGGCTTCGAGGTTGGGTAGGAGTCAAGAAGCTGGGAGCCGGCCTTGGTTAGGCGCGCCGTCTTGGCCAAAAATTCTGGAGTCGGAGGGCGGGAGCTCGCCAGCGCGTGCACCGGGCCGCGGGCCGGCCACTTGCCGCCTGCGAACCACGTGGCCTCTCTCGGCCAAAAAGCCTGCCAGCCGACGCGCTCAACGGGACGTCGCCGCAGGGCGGGGGCCCGCCACGTCAACGCCCCGGCCCAGGCGTGGATTCTCTGCAGCCCGAAACCGCCCGCACATCTCCTTGCGGCAGTTTCGGCACACCTTTAGGGCGTAATAACCGTGAGGCGTGGGGGAGTGGGTGCAGTTAATCCCACGTCTCACCCCACGTCCGGCCTCCCCGGCTTCACCTTGCGAAGCTATAAGTAGGGGGAGGGGGGAGAGCGGCAGGCTCTCGCACGCTCCTCCTCTTTCCACCATCTTCCTCCTCCTGCCCTTTCTTGCAACAGCGCCTCGCAGCCGCGCTCTTCCACCACTCGTTCCTCCGCCGCCACGCTCGTTTTCACCATGCCTCCCGCCACGGAGCAGTACGGCGGGGATTGGGACGGCTCCAACGTCCATGAGGATCACATCGAATTCCTCCGCAAGACGCGGCGGCTGCCCGGCGCGGACAAGGTGGAGGTCCGTCTCGCGCCGGCGAAGGAGCTTACGCCGGAGCCGCGGGAGGGCGAGCGGGTGGTCTTCCGCTCGCATTTCTTGCGCGGCATTGGCCTGCCCGTGAGCGCCTTCTTCCGCTCTTGGCTCAAGTTCTACCAGCTCCAGCCGCACCACCTCACCCCGAACGCGCTGGTGCTGCTGTCTGCCTTCGTCACCCTGTGCGAAGGCTACCTCGGCGTCCTCCCTACCCTCGAGCTCTGGGGGAGTTCTTCCAGTCCAAGCTGGGCACGCGCATGCAGGGCGTGCCGGCTCAGACTGGCGCCTTCATCGCGATGCGGAGGGTGGCTGCCGACAACCCCTTCCCCGTCATCACGCTGATCCAGTCGGTGAAGTTATGGCAAAAGTCGTACTTCTACGTCTGGAACGTCGCCCCGCAGGGCGACTACGTCAACCTACCGGCTTACGTAGCCGGCCCACCGGCGGGCAGGCGGCCCCAGTGGTCCTACCGGGCCGTGACGCTGACGCCGGCTGGATCCGCAGCCGTCGCCCGAGTGCGAGCGATGACCCAGTCGGAGGGCTTGTCGGGGCCCGACCTGCTGGCCGCCTTCGTCACGCGCCGGGTAGTCCCGCTCCAGAGCCGCCCTCATCTGATCTGTCAGATGAGCGACCAGCTTGATCCGAGCCGGATGTGTACCAAGGACATGCCGCACGAGGAGGTGGCGTATATGGTGAACTACCTCGCGAACTGCAAACTCTCCGAAGAGTGGCAGTTCGGCAAGGAGCCATATAGCCAAACCAATCCGCCGCCCACGGTATGTTCTCCTTGTCTCTTTCTCTTTCTCAGTTTTGTTGCCGAGTTCCTTTTGGCCGACTCTGACTAGTCGGCTTGTTTTCGACAGAGCCCTCTTCTTCGGCCTGCAGGCGGGTCGGGCGCGGAGCGCCGATTCGCCCCCGACCGGACGGAGCACGATCTGGAGGACCCCGACTTGGGGGCGGCCGCTATGGACGACAACACCGAGCCGGGTGGTGGCCAAGCCGACGGCGAAGCAGGCGGCTCCGGGCATGGAGTCACCTTCGACGACTGGCCGGACGACGACGAGGCCGAAGTCGTCCCGCGCCGTCAGCCGACATCTGGCCGCGGCGCGGGTTCCTCCGCTGCACTGCCTACTCGGGGCGGCGGGCAAAAGTTTCGCGGCGCACAGGGTTTGTTCGGTAGTCGGACGAAGAAGCCCCGAGGCGGGGCAGCGGCGACTAGGCGGGAGGAGGCGGCCGCGAAGGCGGCTCGCTTCCGCAAGACGGTGAAGCAACCGCAGACGGTGTCGGCGTAACACTCTTTCGTGTACTCTTTTTTCTTTCTTTTCTCTTGTGGTTCCTGAATCCTTGTCTTTTTCTCCAAACAACTAGAGCTCCATTGTCGCTCGAGCGGGTAGCTGCCGCCTCCGTCGTTGAGTCGCCGAGGGGATCTGGGAGCACCACTCGCCGCGTGGACCCCCGTGCCGACCTTCAGGCGGCGACGGAACGGAACGCGCGGGAGGCGCGGGAGGAGCGGGAGGCGGAGGCACGGAAGGCGGCGGCCGCCCAGGCGGCGCGGGAGGAGGAGGCGGCGAAGGCGCGCGCCGACGCCGCAGCCAAGACCCAAGCGGAGGCTGCAGCTGCGGCGACGGCGGAGGGGGCCTTGTTGGTCACCCCACTGCGCGTCGCAGCGCCTGGGGCCCCGGAGCCCCCGCCAGAAGAAGTCGGCAGCGACCAGTCAGGGCTGGAGAGGGATGACGACGTCGTCATCCTGGAGAGGGCGCCGGTGCCGACCCCACCGACTGGGACGGCTCAAGGCGGCCGGCCTGATCTGCCGTCTGCGCAGTCGGCGGGGGGCGAGCCGGCCGCGAGGACTGAGCTGGCGGTCCGGATGCCGCCGAGCCGGCGCGCGGGGAAGGCTGCGTCAGAGCCACAGAAGGCTGCGTCAGAGCCACAGAAGGCTGCGTCGGACCCGCAGCCGGCCGCGAGCTCCAGCTCGTCGGCCCAGGACGTCGAGGTGGCCAGCGCCACCTCGGGGTGGACGCCGGGCGGAGGGACGGCCGTGATGAACGTGGCTGCGCAGGACGTCCGGACCCGGCTCCAGGCCCAGGCTACGGCGCTGAGGCAGTACACCGACGAATTCCTTGCGACGCGGGCGGCCATCCGGGTTAGTCTTCTTATCTTGCTTCTTCTTGATCTTGGTTTCTTCCGTGGGGGCACGTCAGCACCCACTAGGTGTAGTCCCCGAGTTCCGAGTCGGCTGCTGAGCAGGCGGCTTGGAACTTCTTAGTGGATTTGGCTTTGCTATTCTTGTTCTTACTCCGATCTTCTGCCTGTCTTGCAGGACTACCACAATCTTCGCGCGGCTGCCTTCAACTCCCAGGCTCAGGAGCTGACCCAGAAGACCGCCGACCTAACTGGGAGCTGGGGTAAGTGCTTTGTTCTTGATCTCACGTGGGGGCGCGTCAGCGCACCCACTGGGTGTAGTCCCCGAGATTCGGGCCGACTGCTGAGCAGCCGGGTCGGATCTTCCTTGACGACTTCCTCTTATTGTTTCTTCTTTTTCTGCCGTCTCTGCAGCGGCCAACGCCGGTCTGAGGGCACAGCTGGGAGAGTCTCAGGCTGCCCTTCGTGCCAAGGAGGCCGAGCTTGCCGCCTTGGTGCAGGAACGCGACCGCCTGGCCAAGAGGTTGGCCGACCAGGAGGAGGGCCACAAGGCGGCTCTGAAGGCGGTGCAGGACCGTGAGGCCGCCCTCCAGGCCGAGTACGAGACGGAAGCGGCTGGCTGGGCTGAAGCAAGGCAGACTCTGATCAATGGCTATGGTCAGATCGAAGATCTGGTTGACGGTAAGCCGCCTACTTCTTCGTCCTTTCTTGTCGTCTGCCGCTTTTGGCTCGTTTTCTGACTTGGTGTTTTCTCTTCTTTCTCTTTATTTCTTGCGCAGAGTACTTCCCTGGCTACTCTACCGCCGCCAACCAGATCATCGAGGCCCGCCGCCAAGCGCGAAGGCTAGCTGGCTTCGAGATCGCACCGAGCGCTGGCTGTTCGCTGGTGGAGCAGCTCTTGGCGATCCAGGCCCGTCTCCAGCCGGCTCACCGACTGCTCCGTCGGCTTCAGCGCGCCGGGGCGCAAGTATTGGCTGCCCTCTGGCCCGGCGAAGTGGTTCCTCGCACCCCCAGTCGGACTGCTGACTGGCTGGAGGTGGCAGTCGGCCGCTTTGAAGCCTGGAAGGCCTCGGCGGCTTGGTCCGGCGCCAGGCGGGCGCTGGAGTTCGTCAAGGCCTGGTACCCCGGCCTGAGTCTGGACCAGCTGGCTACCTGGCGGCAGCAAGCCGACACGGAGCTGGAGCCGGCGCGGCCGGCTATCGTCCGGCGGGCTTCGGCGATCGCCGACTACACCGACACCAGCATCTTCGCCCCTGAGGTGGATGACAACGGTGTCGCCCAGCCGGAGGAGTGGTTCGGGCTGAACCCGGCAGACGGTGAAGACTCGGCGGAGGAGATCGACTCCAGCGACGAGGGCGAGGAGGAGGAGGAGGAGGGTGAAGACGCCGAGCCGGATGGTGGAGCGGCCGACCAGCCTCAGCCTGACCGCGCCTCCAGCACCACGTCACGCGCGGGTGCGTCGCCTGCCACTGGTGGTGACCAAGCCGGGACCCGCTAGCCGGCCACTCCTTCAGCCGGCGACGCCGTCTCCACCGACCAGCCTGGCTCCCGCACCGCGCCTTAGTCTAGTCTGCTATCTTTTGTTTTCCTGTCTTGTCACTTTTGGAACAATATTCTGTTAAGTCTGCACAATTCCACCCACTGGGGGTGTATTCGAACTATCTCGATTGCCGGCCTATTGGGGGCTTTATATGTATATATAATTTATGCATGCGTTTGGCTTTTCCTCATACTTTGCTTTTCACCCTTGGTTGCCGCCTCCCTAGTCAAACAGTTGCTCTGCAATCTGTGGCTGGAGGAGTGCTTGGCCAATTGGGGGGGGGGGGCAAGTACTCTAGCTTTGTTGGATTAGAGCTAAGTGTTTAGGAAGCCAGCCAGCCGGCTGTTCTGACAGCCGGCAAGCGTGGTTGGAGGCCGTCTTTTTGCTATATAAGTTCGTTAGTCCTTAGCCGTTTTTCGTGTGGGCATCCTTTCTGCCTTGTCTCTTGCTAGTCGGACAGTCGGTTCTTCGAGCTGCGACTTTCAACAAGAGAGGACTCGGGAGCCGACACACTACTTGTCTGACTTCAGGTAGAACTTTTAATATAGCTCAAGGCGGCCAGTCCCTGGGCCAACTAGTCGAACCCGGTGCCAGACAAGAAATCAAATGTAATAATACATTCATGGATATGACACTCGTCATTCATAGATAAATAAAGGCAGTCCCCGAGTACTGTTCGGGGGGCCTGTTGGTTCGTGCTTAATACAAAAGGGTAGCATGATACATACTGCTTTCAACTATAAAATCTTCTCAGGAGGTTCGCGTTCCATGGTCGCTCCGACTCCTTGCCGGAGTCGTCTCTTTTGCGTGCTCTTGGTTTTTGCGCGTCGATCAAGTAGTATGAGTCGTTGCCTAGTGCCTTGCTGATGACGAAGGGGCCTTCCCAAGGGGCCGAGACCTTGTGCTGGCCGGCTGTTCGCTGGATCAGCCGAAGCACAAGGTCGCCCTCTTGGAAGGATCTTGGCTTGACCTTGCGGTTGTGGTAGCGGCACAGCCCTTGCTGGTAGATGGCGGACCGGCTGAGTGCTAACAGCCGGCCTTCTTCTAGTAGGTCGACGCCGTCTTCTCTTGCTTCCTTGGCCTCTGCCTCCGTGTACATGGTGACCCGAGGCGAGTCGAACTCGATGTCGGTTGGGATGACAGCCTCGGCACCATATACAAGGAAGAACGGAGTGAAGCCGGTTGACTTGTTGGGTGTAGTGCGCAGACTCCAGAGGACAGCCGGCAGCTCATCGAGCCAGCAGCCGACTGATCGCTCCAGTGGTGCAACCAGTCGAGGCTTGATGCCGGAGAGGATGAGTCCATTTGCTCGCTCGACCTGGCCGTTTGACTGCGGGTGGGCAACGGACGCTAAGTCCAGTCGGATGCCCTGCGTCGCGCAGAAACGTGCTAGTGCTCCTTTGGCAAAGTTCGTGCCGTTGTCGGTGATGATGCTGTGCGGCACGCCGTACCGAGTAGTGATGTCGGTGATGAATGTTACGGCAGTCGGCCCGTTCAGCTTCTTGATCGGCTTCGCTTCGATCCACTTGGTGAACTTGTCCACGGCGACAAGTAGATGTGTCAAGCCGCCGCGGGCTGTCTTGAAAGGGCCCACCATGTCCAGTCCCCAGACGGCAAAGGGCCAGGTAAGGGGAATGGTCTTGAGTGCAGAAGCCGGCAGGCGTTGCTTGGAACTGAAAACTTGGCATCCTCTGCAGCTCTTGACTATCTCTTTGGCATCTTCCAAGGCAGTCGGCCAAAAGAAACCATGGCGGAAAGCCTTGGCCATAAGTGATCTTGAGGCTGCGTGGTGGCCGCATTCGCCTTGGTGGATATCTTTGAGGATTGCCACTCCTTTTTCTGGCTCGACACAATGCTGGAAGACTCCAGTGACGCTGCGTTTCACAAGCTCTCTGTTGATTATTGCATATGCTCCGGCTCGTCGTTGCACTAGTCTTGCTGAGATCTCATCAGCCGGCAGCTCTCCGCTGACTAGGAACTTGAGGATGGGCTGGGCCCATGATGGAGCTGTGAATTCTTCTTCTGTTAGTGTAGCCACCATGACTCGGGTGGGTGGGTTGGGTGGCGTGGAATTGGAATCGGCCACTGCTTCTTGCGTTGCTGCAGTCCCCGGGCCGACTGCCGCAGTCCCCGGGCCGGGTTCCGAGGTCCCGGGGTCGGGTGCGACTACGGCAGTCCCCGGGCCAGTTGTCGAAGTCCCCGTGCCGCCTGCGGGGTTCCTCCAGTCGGATCCGGCTGCATCTGGCGCAGGCGGTACGAAGATAGAGTCCGACTCTGGAGACGGCTTGATGGACGGCTTGAGGAGGCGCTGGAGGGAGACGCCAGTCGGTATGGCTTGTCGGGTGGAGCCGATCCGTGCTAGGGCATCTGCTTGGTCGTTGTCGGCCCTTGGCACGTGAAGGAACTCGCACCCTTCGAAGTACCCGCTGATCTGCTGGACGAGGAATCGATAGCTCGCCATGTTCGCGTCCTTGGCGTCCCAATCGCCAGACGACTGCTGGACCACCAGGTCTGAGTCGCCGTAACACAGGATCCGGCGTATGCCGAGCTCTTTGGCTAGCCGGAGCCCATGTACGAGCGCCTCATACTCGGCCACGTTGTTGGAGGCGGCGAAGTGGATCTGCAGCGTGTACTTGAGCTTGTCGCCTTTGGGAGAGGTGAGGACGATGCCGGCTCCCAAGCCGGTGCGCATCTTGGACCCGTCAAAGTGCATCCGTCAATGGGTAGAATCGGGAGCCGGCGGTCGGTACTGGCTCTCGGCCCAGTCGACGAGGAAGTCGGCCAATGCTTGGGACTTGATGGCGGTGCGGGGTTGGTAGAAGATCGTGTAGGGCGCCAGTGCAATGGCCCATTTAGCCACCCGGCCGGATGCATCCCGGCTGCCTATGATCTCGGCGAGCGGGGCGGTGCATACGACCGTGATGGGATGCTCTTGGAAGTAGGGCTTCAGTTTCTTGGCGGCGAAGTATACCCCATAGCACATCTTCTGGTAGTGCGGGTAGTTCTGCTTTGAGCTGGATAGCACTTCGCTTAGATAGTACACCGGCCTCTGGACTAGCTGGGCTCGGCCTTCTTCCGGGCGCTGGACCACAACAACAGTACTGACTACTCGGCTGGTCGCGGCAATGTAGAGGAGCATGGGCTCCTTCTCAGTCGGCGCTGCCAGGACAGGCGGAGTGGTCAGCATCTTCTTCAACTCATGGAAGGCTTGGTCGGCTTGGTCATTCCACTCGAAGTGAGTGGACTTCTTCATTAGTCGGTACAGGGGGAGAGCCTTCTCTCCCAGTCGGCTGATAAAGCGATTCAGGGAGGCCAAGCAGCCGGTGAACTTCTGCACATCTCGCAGTTTGGTGGGAATCTCCATCCTCTCGATGGCCTTGATCTTCACAGGGTTGCACTCGATGCCGCGTTCGGAGACCAGGAAGCCTAGCAGCTGGCCGGCTGGTACTCCGAACACGCACTTCTCGGGGTTGAGCTTGATTTGGAATCGGCGCAAGTTGGCGAATGTTTCTTTGAGATCTTCCAGCAGGGTGCCGCGCTTCTTTGTCTTCACCACAATGTCGTCTACATAGACGTGGGCATTTCTGCCGAGTTGTTTCAGGAGGCATTTCTGCATGCAACGCTGAAAAGTGGCACCGGCATTTCTCAAGCCGAATGTCATAGTCAGGTAGCAGAAAGTTTCAAATGGTGTGATGAA
The DNA here is from genome assembly GCF_018294505.1 of Triticum aestivum. Lineage (NCBI taxonomy): Eukaryota > Viridiplantae > Streptophyta > Magnoliopsida > Poales > Poaceae > Triticum > Triticum aestivum. Next base: position 159,898,227 of record NC_057805.1, read on the forward strand.
GGCAATCTTCAGGCGGTCAGCTGGGTCCAACTTGATCTGATGGTACCCTGAGTAGGCATCCAAAAAACTCAACAGCTCGCATCCGGCTGTGGAGTCTATCACTTGGTCGATCCGTGGCAAGGCAAACGGATCCTTGGGGCAGGCCTTGTTCAGGCTGGTGTAGTCTATACACATACGCCACTTGTTATTCTTCTTCAATACCAGAACTGGGTTGGCAAGCCACTCTGGAAAAAAAACACTTCCATGATAAAGCCAGCGGCAAGGAGCCGGGCTATCTCTTCTCCTACGATTCTTCGCTTCTCTTCTGACAGTCGGCGGAGGGGCTGTTTGACCGGCTTCGCGTCGGCTCGGACATGTAATTTGTGCTCGGCGAAATCCTTCGGGACACCCGGCATGTCCTTTGGGGACCATGCAAAAATGTCTCGATTCTCACGGAGGAAGTCGACGAGCTCGCCTTCCTATTTACTGTCTAAGTTTGCCCAATGACGGCAAACCTCTCCGGGTTCTCCGGGTCCAGAGGTATCTTCTTCGTCTCTTTGGCTGGCTGGAATGAGCCCTGTGCATCACAATCTTTGGGGTTGGGGGACAGGGCCGGCTGCTTGCTGGCCATGGCCACAACCCGCTCCAGCATCTTCTTCTCTTCTGCCACTACGAGGGACTCAGCCAGCCGGCTACTGGCCATGGCACACTCGATGAACTTCTTGTAATCACCGGCTACCGTGATGATCCCCTTCGAGCTCGGCATCTTCATCTTCAGGTACGCGTAGTGGGGCACAGCCATGAACTTGGCCAGAGCAGGTCGGCCAAGCAGAGCATGATAGGGGCTCTCCAAATCCACTACCTCGAACCAGATCGCTTTTCGGCGAAAATGATCTTTTCCTCCGAAGAGAACATCCATTTTAATCTTGCCGATTGGGGAGCAAGACAAGCCGGGGACGATACCATGGAACACGGTTCGGCTTGGCATAAGCTGCTTCGCCTTGATGTTCAGCTTCTCCATGGTATCGCGGTACAGTATATTGATACTGCTTCCGCCATCTATCAGGACGCGGGAGAATCGGGCAGCTCGCCTCTCCGTCGCGAGGGTAACATCCAAGACCAGTGCATAGGAGCCAGGGGATGGCATCACCTCTGGGTGGTCGGCCTGGCTCCAGCTGATTGGCTTCTCTGATCAGTGCATGAACTCAGGGGCGCTAGAGGCGACTGCATTGACTTCTTGATGCTGACGGCGCGTCTACGCTTGTCGTCGGTTTGACTGGTGAAGACGACGTAGGCGGCGTGCTCTTCAGGGAATTCGTCTTGGATGGCTCCGACTGCCGGCCGAGCCGCCGACTGCTGAGGGGCTGGAGGCGACGGGCCGGGAGGCGGAGGCGGCAACAACCCTTCGCCCTTGGAGATGCGTGTGAGCCAGTGGCATTTTTGGGTCGTGTGGTTGGACAGCTTCGCGCCGCTGTGGAACTTGCAGGGGGCGTCGAGAGTCTGCTCGTAGGAGAAAGCCGGCTGCCAAGCCGGCCTGCCACCCTTCTTCTTGGGAGCGGGCCGTTCTTCGGGCTGCTCATCTTCAACTGTGACCACCTGCCGACTGGTGGAAGTCGGCATGGGGGCCTTGCGCTTGTGATCGTTCTGGTAAGGGCGCCGATTGGAGTCGCCAGCCGGCGTCTTGGGAGCCGGAGCAATCACCTTCCCAGAGGCGTCCACTCGGAGCTCGGTCTTCATCGAGGAGTCGGCCGTGGCGTACTTGTCCGCGATGACCAGCAACTCGTCGAGGGTAGCCGGCTCGTCGCAGAGGAGTCGGTGCTTGAGGAGGGTGCCCTCTCGGCACCCGGCGGTGAAGTACTCGATGGCCTGAACCTCGTGCACCCCCTCGCAGGAGTTGCGGAGCTCGGCCCACCGCGTGAGGTAGTCGCGGGTCGACTCATTGGGTCCTTGGACGCACAGGGAGAGCTGGCGAGGCTTGGGAGGCTGCTTGTACGTGCTGGTGAAGTTGCGGACGAAGACTTCCGTGAAGTCCAGCCAGCTGTTGATGCTGTAAGGCTTGAGGCTGTTGAGCCAGGAGCGCGTTGTGCCTTGCAGCATAAGGGGGGCGTACTTCACGGCTACCCGCTGATTGCCGTTGGCTATGCTGACAGCAGTGGAGTAGTCGATGAGCCAATCTTCCGGCTTCACTGAGCCGTTGTACTTGGGCGTGTCTCTGGGGAGCGAGAACCCTTTGGGGAAGGGCTCGTCGCGGATGCGGGGGCCGAAGCATGGCGGGCCGACATCGTCTTCTTCTTCTAGAGCCAGGGATCGAGCAAGGCGGTCGATCCGGTGGCGGGCGTCGTTCTCGCCGACTCCTTCTCGACGGCCTAGTCGGTCGCCAAGAGTCGGGTGCGTGATAGGCGGCGGAGTGAGACGTCTCTCTCTTCGAGGCGGGGGAGGAGGCAGATTTCCTTGGCGTTCCACCGCTCGAGGGCGGCCTTCCGCGTCGCGCTCGATGGTGATGCGAGTCCGGCTGCGGCTGGCAGCCGGCTCCTTGTCTTTCTTCTGGCGGGCGCCGCTCGCAGTCTGCGAGCGGGACGTCGCGGCGTGCTCCCGGCGCGGGGGATGACTATCAGCACGAGCGCCAGCTTCGTGCCGTTCTGCAGCCGCGTCGATCAGCTGCTGGATCCGTCTTGTCATGTAGGGGAGCTCATCGGCTCCCAGCCCATTGAGCTCTTCTGCGGCCGCCTGAGCGGCTCGCAGATTCTCGAGCGGGGTGGCGTAGACAGGGCGATCTGCCCCCAGCATGCTAGCGATAGCCGCGCCGCGCTTCTGGACGAAGCCGGCTCGGCTCGGGCGGCTAGGCGGCGGCGTACCGAAGGCGGCGCGGTCGACTTCGCGCTGGTGGGCCTCGGTGAGGCGTCTCATGGAGGCTATCTTCTAGCCCTCCGCGACGAAGGCGAGGCGACGTGCCTCCAGGGTCTCGGCGTCGGCGTCGGCCGGGATGGGGACGGAGAGGTCGTGCATCGCCGCTTGCAGGGCGTCGTGGGCGTTCTCGCCCGAGTTGGCGACGTGGCTGATGACCAACACTTCGGTGACAGCGCTGCTGCCACTGTCAGCTCGAGGGAGAGGATCGTCGAAGACCACCACGTCGGAGGGGTAGGCATCGAGCGATGCCGTGTCGGAGTAGACGAGCATCGGGTCGGTGGAGCCAACCGACTCCACATCTGCAGCAGGCTCGCTAGAGACGTGAAGCTGGTCGAGGAGGCTGACGAGGCGGCTCTCGGGGTAGTCCGTGCCTGCGTCGGACGCAGGCTCGTCGGAGATGCGAGTCTCGCCGAGAAGATCGGCGAGGCAGCTCGCTGCGCAGGCGTCGTCGACGCCTTGCAGCGCGTCGAGGCAAACGCCATTGGGCGCAGCAGGCTGGCTGCGCTTGCGGGGGAGGAAGAGGGTTCCCGTCCAGAACAGGTCTCCGGACGACGGGGCACCTGGCCCCACGGTGGGCGCCAAATGTCGGGTGGTAGGTGCGACATATGCCAACGGGTGGCTTATCATAGTGGGTGCCAGTAAGACGTCGCCGGTGCCCGAAAACGGGATGAGGCGGAGACATGCACGCCGGCGAATCTTACCCAGGTTCGGGGCTCTCCGAGGAGATAACACCCCTAGTCCTGCTCTGCGGGGTCTCCGCATGATCACTAGATCAGAAAGAGTAGCTACAACTGCTCCTAGAGCTGTTGGGATCAAGGGAGAAGAAGAACAAGGCTAGCTCTTGCTTCCCTCTCTCTATGGTGTGTGTGTAACTCTAAGAAGCCAACCCTTTGCATGGGTGTCCCGGGGGTTTATATAGGCCTACCCCCCGGGGGTACAATTGTAATCCGGCTGGGCGCTGGTCCCAGCCGTCGGTGTCTATGCTCGCTGGCTTCTCCGCCGGCCGTTGGGGCCCGCCGGCTGCCAGCCTCTTGGTCGACAGGCCGACCCCACCGCCTAGGGTCTTGTCGGCGGCTGCTTACTGTAGCCTCGCCCCTGATGACGAGGGCTCCGTCGAGGTAAGCGGTCGCTACAGTGTGCCGCCTCGAGGGCTCTCACTGTAGCCTTACCTCGTCTTGTCTCCTTAATGTGGCACATGCTTCGAGGGAGGGGGTAGCCGGCTTCTGGAGCCGACTACGCCCTTGGCCGACTAGGGGAGGCCGGGCCGCCTTTGCGCCTCTCTCTGGCTGAAGGGGCCCGCCGCCCGTGGGCCGTATTGGCGTCTGTCGTGGGTGACGTTGAGGCCAGCATGGCTACAGTGCCGAGCCGGACGGGAGATGGTCGTCCCGTACGGCGTCCTGTGGCCATGCCTGCCTCGGGCTTCGGGGGTAGTGGGCCGCACTGTGGCCACACCCCGTCTTGTCACCGTTATGTGGATGTAGTTTTGGTGGGTGCGGTCTTGGCCGGCTCCTTGGAGTCGGCGCTCTTCGTGGCCGACTCTGGGGAGTCGGCGTTCTTCATGGCCGGCTCTGGGAAGTCGGCATCCTCTATGGCCGGCTTCCTAGAGTCGGCCATCCCGTGGTTATCTTGGGGGGGAGGTTGCTAAGGCTGGGTCGCCTTCTGGAAGTCGGCTTTAGAAATAGCCGACCGGGGAAGGCGGCCCAATGCTTGAAATGCTTGAAGGCCCGAAGGCCTGATAATTTTTTGGAAGAGCCAGGGGCAGTCGGTTAGGCTACCCTTGGCCATTTACTCCGACACAAAGCGTGCCGGGTCCAAAAAGTCCGAGTCCTCTCTCAGTACGCCGCGGGCCTCCTTTTATAGTCAAAGGGGCTGCCACAGTGGCACACAGGAGGTGTAAAGTTGTACAGTAGTCGAGTTTATCTCTGGCACCGTAGGACAAAATGCATTAAATGCGCTACTTAGGTGTCCTCTTACTTTATCTGGGATGGCAACAAGGCCCGTCGTGTCCGTCGCCGCTTCGCCTTGCTTCGCCACGCTTCCAGGCCAACTAGGCATGCAGCACCATGTAGGCTGGCAGGCTGCTGAGCTGGTGTGGTGGCAGGGTCTTCACGAAGATCTGCATGCCACCACGTAGGTGCTTGACTAGTTGGCTTAGGAGCCACGTACTGCCACGTGGGTACCTTCTTAGTTGGTGGGTCGGCCGCTGAGCTTGGGCAGTGACGGGGTGGCAAGGCCTTTCCGCGGTCTTGCTGATATTCCCGGCAAGGGTCTTGTCGGGGCCTTGTGGGCGCCCTCGGCAAGAGTCTTGCCGGGGCCTCGTGGGCATCCTCAATAAGGAGCCTCGCTGTTGTCTTGGTTTCTGGTTCCTACCTAGGCCTTGCAGGCACTTTGTCTTCACAAAGATCTGCATGCCACCATGGAGCCGCCTCCCGAGCCTTGCTTCCAATGTGGTTGATGGCGTCGGAACTTTTAGACTCAAGGGTGGCAGCCCCATTGGTGTTGGGCAAGTCACGGCCCCGGCAAGAGCCTTGCCGGGGCAGTTTCACCTCGCCCCTATGCTCTTCATGCTTCTGGTCTTGAGCACGGCTTTGGTAGTCTTGTGACTTGGCTTCCCCTTCTGTCCTGCCAAGCGCGGCTGCAGGTGCGTGGCTGCGACTGCCCGCGCACAAGTAAAGGGGTGCAAAAAGGACCCCTACTTTTGTACACCGACAGGAGCCCCCGGGCCTGGGCCACATATAAGCGAGGGGCGTTATTGGGCAAGGCCCAGAACGGTGCGCGGGCGCACGGGGCGGAGTTTTATCATAGTAACTCCCTGCCAGTTGCGCTTTCCCATGATCTGCGTTGAATGCATGACGTGGGGGTCGTGCGTGAAATGACCGCAGCATGCTCGCGTCATCCCACAGTGAATAGTAAAGAGGCGGCTTGCGTTTCCCTTTAAAACTGCAGGGCCGCTGCTCATTTACTCTCTCTGCCTTGGAACCGTCGTTCCCCGTTTCCCACTACGCCCGCCCCTTGCGCCACGTACGCCGCATGCACCGTGTGGGGTAGGTGACAGACGCACGGGATATGGGAAGGCGTGTGGTGACCGATACTTACGTGCCTTTGATTGGGCGGGGAGGGCGGTGGATGGTCTTGCTCGTTGCCGCTTAATGAGCCGGACCTGAACGGGTTCCTCAGAGGCGTAGAGCTAGTCTTTTCGCCTCCCCCACTCAGCTATAAATAGGGGACTCAGGGGGCGGACGAGGAGCATCTCCTTGCGTCTCCCCTTCGTCTTCATTCTCCATCCACCGCCATGGCGAGAGGGCGTGGGCGCGGCCGTTCTTCCGCGGAGGCAACCAGGTCCTCCTCCCGCCAGAGAGCCGCGGCGGTCAAGGAAGAGCCAGCTGCGCAAGGCGAAGGCCACGCTCGAGGTGGGGGTGCCGGATAGGGCCGCGGTCGGTGAGGCGGTCGAAGCAGAGGCGGTCGAGGCCGAGGCGGGCGCGGAAGGGGGACACCCGCGTCATCACCATCTCCGCCACCGTCTCCTCCTACTTCATCGAGCGGCCACGTCACGGACACGACGCTGGAGTGCACCCTGCAGCTGCGCGAGCCGCCACATAGCCGCCTTCGCCTTCCCGAGGCGTTCGTGAGGGTGCTGGAGATCGACCAGCCATCGAGGTTGAGGCTCCACATGAAGGGTGCTGCAACGGCGACATGTGGGTGAACACAGGGTTCCCCGCCCCTCATGTGATGCTCCTTCGTTGGGGGTGGAAAACCTTCGCACGAGCCCACTACTTGATGAAGGGGCACGTTCGCTACTTCAAGTTGGTGGAGAGCAACTTGCTCTCCGTCAAGGTCTTCGGGCGCTCGGGACACAGGCTAGGGTGCTACGCGGAGAGCTCGACCGACGACGAGAACTCCTCCTTGAGCGACGGCGACGGGGAGAGGACCGGCAGGGAAGACGACGTGGACGGGTCCGACTAGGCGTCGGACGCCCTGTCCCTAGGCGACGTCGGCAGCAGCACCACCTGCACCTGGCCTTCTCCCCGGCAGGATGATCTGCCGGGGGCGGGGTAGTTCTTGGTGGTGGTTCCTCGAGCCGGCTCCTTGAACTTCTCGGGGTCGCTGCTTCTGGCGGCTGGCGCTGGAGGGCCGGAGAAGATGAAGAAGGCGGGTGGCGGGCCGTCAACTCGGAGTACGATGGCACCGACGCCTTCGTCGCGTATTGCCGGCCCGCTGCCTCATCTTTTGGCTTCTTCCCCGCCACCGTCATCACCAGCCTTCTCTTGGTGTCTTTTGCTGCTAGTACCTCGCCTAGGCGCTTCTTTTGCCCTCCAGTTTGTCCTAGTCTGCTTCGTGAGGAGAGGGACAAGAAAGGGATTACGGGCATCTTATCTTTTTTTAGATTTTTAGCCTGCGGGCACTTGTTGAATTCTAGACTTTGTAACCCCTTGCTCGTGCTCTTATTCCATACGAATTGTGCTTGTTTGATTTTCGTATTAATGAAAAAAGGGTGTTTGCCGGGGCCTTTTGTGCGTGAGCGAGGCTCACACCAAGGAGTGAGTCCTTGTTATTTTTAACAAACAATGTCGCCCGGCAACAAACCTTGCCGTTCTCCTGCCTTATACCACGCTTAAACCCACGCTCTTGGCGGGGAGCAGGGGTAGAGTAGGATCGGGCTCCTTGCTTGTTTCCCCTTCCACCGCAACTACAATCAGACTCCGGCCTGAAAGGGATTTCGGGCATGGGGAGGAGGGAGCACGGTGGCGCAGGAACGAGCGAGGTTTCATACGTTCAAGTTTCATACGGAAACGCATAGCAGGGGAGAGAAAACTCATCTGAACTTGCAGCCCCCCGGCAACCTTGGCTTGTCCGGATCAGGGTGTCGATCCATCTTCTTTTCTCCAAATGGTTCAGCAGAAATGCCTGTGTAGCCTGCGATCCAAAGAAGAGGACTGAAAGAGAAAGAAGAACACGCACTCGACCTCTATGATAGGGGTTAGTTGCCGCCAAGCACTATCAACCCTAACAGAGAGAGAGACTCAACCTAGCATGCATGCTAATTCTAGGGCGCCAGCACTTTATTTATTTATGCTCAGGGTCTGCACCTGGCTTTGTACATAGGGTTACATGCCCTGTCGGCAAGGCTAGTACAAACTGGGGGTTGCCGGGGCTCCCGGCAACCGCGCCTTAGGGGTAAAACTTGCGAAGATGTTCAATATTCCAGGAGTTGCTCACTGGAATGCCATCTTCGGTCTCCAAGCAGACTGCACCAGGCCTGGTGACTCGCATTACTCGATAAGGGCCCTCCCCTTCGGCATCAACTTGTTTGAATTCTTGGCGGATTGAATCCACCGAAGAACAAGGTCGCCTTCCTCAAGGCTTCGGGCATGAACCTTGCGGCTATGATAGCGGTGCAAGGCCTGCTGGTAGCGAGCGGCTCGCACAGCAGCCCAAAGACGATCTTCCTCAAGGAGCGTTGCATCCTCTTGGTGCAACAGCTCTTGCTCAAGCTCATCATAAGCGAGCACTCGAGGTGACCCATATATGAGTTCCGTGGGGAGAACTGCCTCTGCCCCGTAAACGAGGGCAAATGGTGTCTGGCCAGTAGCTCGATTTGGCGTCGTTCTGATCGACCAAAGAACTGTTGGCAACTCATCAACCCAGTGCCTTCCGCACTTGTGCAGCTTGTCAAAAGTCCTAGTCTTCAGGCTTCGCAGCACTTCTGCATTCGCCCTTTCGGCCTGGCCGTTACTTCTGGGATGGGCAACAGAAGCAAAACAGACCTTGCTGCCGAGGTCTTGAATGTACTGCATGAAGGTGCGGCTCATGAACTGTGTGCCGTTGTCAGTGATGACTATTGGGCACACCAAAATGGCAGACTAGCCCCTTGAAGAACTTGACGGCTGACTGTGTTGTCACCTTTCTCACTAGTTCCACTTCCGGCCACTTTGTGAACTTGTCGATCGCGACGTACAAGTACTCAAAGCCCCCGACAGCATGGGGAAAGGGGCCCAGTATGTCGAGCCCCCAGACTGAAAATGCCCAGGAAAGAGGGATTGTCTGAAGGGCTTGGGCTGGTTGATGAAGCTTCTTTGAATGGAACTGGCATGCTTCACACTTGGTTACTAGGGCAGTTGCATCCTGGAGGGCGGTGGGCCAAAAGAAGCCTTGCCGGAATGCTTTGCCGGCAAGGTCTCTCGACCCTATGTGGGAGCCACACATGCCTCCGTGTACTTCTACCAACAGCCTTAGTCCGTCTTCCCGAGGAATGCACTTCAACTTCACACCGTTCGGTCTCCTTCTGTATAGGGCACCATCCACAAGCTGGTACATGCTGGACCGACTGGCTACTTTCTCCGCTTCTTCTTGTTCCTCAGGAAGCTCCCTGTTTGGAGGAAACGGACGGTGGACTGCACCCATGCCGGAGCCTAGGGCTCGACGGCAAGGACTAAAGGCACATCTTCGGCCGTAGGGGCAACTGCTCCTATGACCAGGGCCTGAGGCCCTGCCGGGGGTTGTTGCTCTCCCGCAGGCTTGGGACACCCGGCAACGTCCTTGCCGACAGCTCCTGGGGGCTCAGCAGGAAAGTACTTGCCAGGGCCTGCCTTCCTTCGCTTGTTCTGTTCTGCTGATGGCTCGTCGGATGGTTGAGTTAATTAAAGCACAAAGGTACCTAGTTCCATAGGTAACTTCAGGGCATCGCGCTTCGACAGGTCGTCGGCAATGTTGTTCTCCGCTCAGGGGACATGCTCTGCTTGCAATCCATCAAAACGCTCTTCCAACTTCCTCACTTCATCCACGTAGATCTCCATCAACTGGCTCTGGTAATCCTTGTTGACTTGCTTGACGACGAGCTGTGAATCACCCCTGACAATGAGCTTCCTGATCCCAAGGTCTGCCGCCATCCTGAGACCGGCAAGCAATCCCTCGTACTCCGCCGTGTTGTTCGTTGATTTTTCCCGGGGAAAGTGCATCTGGACAACGTACTTGAGGTGCTCTCCGGTGTGCGCGACGAGTAGTACGCCGGCACTAGCACCTTGCAAGAGAAAGCTCCATCAAAGTACATAATCCAATCGCAGAACGTTTCCTTGGCGGGAAGGGTGGTCTCTTGAACTTCTTCGTCGGTCGTTGCGGTCCATTCTGCTATGAACTCTGCCAAGGCTCGGCTCTTGATCGTTGAAGTACTTTCAAACTTGAGGCCAAAGCTCGACAACTCCAATGACCATTCCACAATCCTCCCAGTTGCATCTGGGTTGTGCAAGATTTGTTGCAACGGGAGGCGGGTGACAACGGTGATCTCATGTGCTTGGAAATAGTGGCGCACCTTTCTCGAGGCCATGAGGAGGCCTAAAAGTAGCTTCTGCATACCAGAATACCTTCACCTAGCCCCCTGCAAGAGGGAACTGACAAAATAAACTGGGTGCCGCACCATCTTGTTCTTCTGTTTGACTTCGCCCATCTGCGCAGACTTTGCCTCACCGGGACCGGGCCTTGCCGGGGGTTGCGCCTTGCCGGCGTCAAGCCCCGCCGGGGAGGGCCCCGGCCCATCATCTGACGGCTCCGCTGCTACTGCCGCTTCTCCCTCGAGTTCCCTTTGTGCCACTAGCGCAGCACTGACCACTTGATTCATTGCCGCTAAGTATACCAGCAACGGCTCTTGTGGTTCAGGCGCGACTAGTATCGACGTGGAGGAAAGGTACCTCTTCAAATCTTGAAGCGCTGCCTCTGCCTCCGGAGTCCATTTTACTAGACCTGCCTTTTTCAAAACTTTGAAAAAGGGGAGGGCGCGCTCAGCGGATTTGGAGATGAACCTACTCAGGGCGGCAACGCAACTGGCAAGCCTACGGACGTCCCTGACTAATTTCGGCGCCTCAATCTGCTCAATGGCCTTGATCTTGTCAGGATTTGCTTCGATTCCGTGTTGAGACACAAAGAACCCAAGAAGTTTGCCGGACGGGACACCGAACACACACTTCTCTGGGTTGAGCTTGAGGTTGATCTTGCGTAGATTTGCAAATGTTTCTTCTAGATCTTGTACGAGCGTGGCCCTGTTATTGGTTTTGACCACTATATCTTCCATATAGGCTTCCATATTTCTATGCAGCTGGGGCTCAAAACCAATTTGGACCGCCCTGGCAAACATCGAACCAGCGCTCTTTAATTTGCCGGATGCACCAAAGATGTCGGTGCAAATGACACCTATGGGATCACGGGGAATCCCTTCTACGGTCAGCGGGCACGGGGCTGTGGAAAGAGCGGGTTTAAGAGATCAACACGGGAGATTTATCCAGGTTCCGGCCGCAAGTGATGCGTAATACCCTACTCCTACTGGCTTGTGTTTATCTGGTGTTCTTGGACTAGCTACAAAGCATGCAGGGTCCAAAAAGTCTGAATCCTCTCTCAGTTTGCCACGGGCCTCCTTTTATAGTCAAAGGGGCTGCCACAGTGGCAGGGTCCTCACGAAGATCTGCATGCCACCACGTAGTTGCTTGACTAGTTGGCTTAGGAGCCACGTACTGCCACGTGGGTACCTGGTTAGTTGTGGGTTGGCCGCTGAGCTTGGGCGGCGATGGGGTGGCAAGGCCTTGCCACGGTCTTGTTGATATTCCCGGCAAGGGTCTTGCCGGAGCCTTGTGGGCGCCCTCGGCAAGTGTCTTTCCGGGGCCTCGTGGGCATCCTCGGCAAGGAGCCTCGTTGTTGTCTTGTTTTCTGGTTCCTACGCCTTGCAGGCCCTTTGCCTTCACAAAGATCTGCATGCCACCATGGACGCGCCTCCCAAGCCTTGGTTCCAATGTGGTTGATGGCGTCGGAACTTTTAGACTCAAGGGTGGCGGCCCCGTTGGTGTTTGTAGTGTTTGATCATGTAAAATCTATGTAGTACATGATGATACGGTTTTTGTTCGGCCGCGCTAGTTTTCGACCCGCAAACAAGATGTTCGTAAAACTACAAACGTGTTTTGCGGGTCGAGATTTTGCGGGGTCGGCTAGAGTTGCTCTTAAGGACAGTAGTCTGTCTGCACAATTTGCCCATAGGCCATATCAGACTTGTGTGTATTAATATACTATAAGCTATACCTTGCAGACAACATTGTGCAACCAAACCCACACTTACATTAATGTAAAAGACACGAGCACTGTGCAACCAAATTGGCAGATAGAGTGCAAAATAATGCAACGGTATTGATCAAAAGATGAACAATCTGCAAGTAGGACCTCAAAATACGAGAGCACTTGTTTTGTGGTTTCGAAGAGTTGATCCAAGAAAGCTTCAAATGAGGGCAAGGCCAAGTAGCAATGTACCTAGATTAGCAGCCGGTTTTTAGATGGTGTAGCTGGCAAGTCTTCAAGTCTGGAATGTAACTGCAACTACCGAGCTTCCCCAAATCAAATGTTCACCTGCACCAAAATAAAGCCTCCACCTACACGTCAAATTTAAATGGAAACAAGACTCCAATCTGAACCCTCAAAAGCATAACCCTATGCCCCTAAATCTGCAGGACAACTTCTCAAAATCATGAACTCATGTGCTAATAAGGGAAGCCCAGTTGTATTTTCGAACAAACTGACAGAATGCTGGAAAGGAGACGTGCTATCAACAAAAGCTATCACCATAAGCTTTATTCCATTTAGGATAACTTACATGGCATTTTTAGTGTAACTATTTTATGAGCTTACAAATAAAATGAAAACAGCACATATATAGACTGGTTGTGTTTGGAAGGATATCAATTCACAAATAAACATAGATCTACCATAAATATATCTTCCGTTGTGCTGCCATGTTCTTACATAACATAATATTCTTTCAAATCTGCAATGCAGAATAGAAAGGTGAAATTATCAAGTTCAGTACCCTGTTCCTCCCTCCCAAATCTACCAGACTGCTTAATTTACAAACAAAGAAACTTGTGTTGCTTGCCATAATTTTTTTACATGTAACATCAACAGTATATACATGTAGTTGCCTCCAAAATTGACCATATGAGCTTTCAAATGAAAGAACAAAAATGAAAAAAGGAACAAAATTGACCATATGAGCTTCCAAATGAAAGCATTCATGCACAGTATATACATGTTGTTGCCTCCAGAATTCTGCATCACTGAATACAGAGGTTGCTAGCTGATGCCGCTGCACTGGGTAGCTGCTCCCTTGGGCGCCCACGCAGCCGTCAGCTCGAACCCGAGCTGCTCGGGCGCTCCCCCAGATGCGCACAACCAGCGGCTCCCTCGGGTCGGGCAGCGGCCGCGAGGCGACGTGGCCAGCAGCTTGGACACACGCAGTGCATCCCCGTCAGACCGGGACACCGCCCGAGCGGGAGGCACCGGCGGACCGGAGAGGCGAACAGCAGTATGCCCCAGCGGCAGCACCGGGGAAATTTAATCTGCCAATCTTAAATACTATATGATGAATCTGACAACTTTAAATCAAATGATAGTCTTGGTCTTTCCTTGAGAATAAGACAGGTAGATGCTTGAAACCATAGTATTTTTGCGATATAAACATAGTTAGCAACTACACATGTGGTGTTGTCATCTGGTAAAAACTTGATCTACCAATCTACTCCTACCAAATTAAGAAAGGATATCATGGGGGCAGAGAATAGGCCAGATGGCTTTGCGTTCAAGCTAATGATCCAGCTATGGCAACTAAAAAAAGCAAGTAGATGCGCATGTGAGATGCTTCTGTTTCGCTTTACGGGTATTCACACGGCAAAACTGCATCATCTGATCTAGCTACAGCCTATCATAATTTCAAGACACATGCCTCAGTGGACACACATAGTAGTATAACAGTGGGATTAGTAAAGCTACGGACTATCATAATTGAAATCCTTTTTAATATAATACTTGCAAATCACAAACTTGCAGACATCTAGAACTGACCTGAGGATGTAGAGTGAAGCTACGGCCTATCATAATTGAAATCCTTTTGACTATAATACTTGCAGATCACAAACTTGCAGACACCTAGAACTGCCTTGAGTATGTAATTGATATCAGTTTGGAAGGGTACAAATCTTTTTTGAAGATGGGCGCTGGTATCAATCCGGAAGGGAAGAGGAGGTTGGAAGAGATGGCATCCAAGGATGGTGCCTATCGAGGGCACAACATAGAGCAGGTGGTAGCACTGGGCACAGCATGGAGCAGGACGCAGGGCAGTGACAGGCGTCGGCACATTGTTCTGCAGAGGCATCGTGATCGCCATTGCAGGATGTGGAGGGTGCGACGCCGAACACAGCAGGACTCTTGTGGTCTGAGTCAGTGACGATGTCATAGGCGCCAGCAGGCCTTGATCTCGACGCCCTGCTCCACCCCCCTAAGCTTGCGGCCGCCGGGCGACAAGTCCTTCTGCCGCTAGCCATCAACACAGATGTCAGCGGGCCGCTGAGTTCGATGAGCTAGCGCACACCATCATGCTGGTGCTCATGCCCTATGCTCCACACCTCGACCAGCAGGCGTAGTTGCCCGAGTCCGTCCGCACCTTCGACCGCATCGACAATGTCAACATCTCCACTACTAATACCGTGTGCTACATGGCGAGGCTCGGCCAACTGCTCACCTTCGAGGAGCTCATGATTTGGGACACTAAATTGGGACGGGTTGGCGGATTCCTTGGCGGCCAGCCGGACGCAGGGCGTCGGCAGCAACGGAGACAGGCACCAACGACTTAGGAGTCTCGTGGCCTGCTGGAGTTTTTGGCATTGTAATCAACAGAAGATTTTGCCTGCTGGAGGCCAAAGAAGATTCGAACCACATCTTCTTATCCTGCGTGTCTGCTCAATTCGTGTGGAGCTGCTTTAGAGAGGTTGTGGGAGGTGATTGGTGCCACACCAACTTCCCCGACCTCTTCGCCGATCTCCAGAACTCCCCCATGCCCTCTCGCCACATTAGGTGGCTTGAGATTGGGGCACTCGCGTGGACCCTCTGGACGATTCGCAATAAGCTTGTGATTCAGCGCATCCCTCTTCGACGGGCTACTGACGCTCTCTTCAAACTTTCTGGTTACTTGCAGCTTTGTTGGCCGCTTAGCCGTCCTTGGGACTGGGACGCCATCTCCGCCTTCATCGCCAACCTTCGCTCGATGGCCGTCCGTCTGTCGCCACCCCGCCCCCCCCCCCCCCCCCCCCCCCTCCTCCGGAGCCAGATTAGACGCCTGGCATGTCCACCGGCTTCAGCATATTCTTTTTTATGTTGTTTTTTGGGGCTTGTTGAGCTGTGCCCTCAGCAGAACCTATGTACCTCTTGTTGTGTGACTCAGGTGTGTGTGTCCTGGACTAGTCCGTGTATGTGTGCTCTCGGCGGTTTGCTTTAGTTATAAAGCGGGGCAAAAGCCTTTTTCGGTAAGCTACGCCATGAGCATCCTGTAGCAACAACAACAAAAACAGAAAACACCTATGACATCAGCAGATGTGTAAGCTTCTTGGGGCGATATCGGAAGGTTTCACAGCCTGGATCCACATAAGAATTGTACAAAAAAATTGGAGCTTATGATCATTTAACTAATTTCACCATAAAGACAACACTGATGGCCTACTCAACTTGGTCTCTCTATACAGGAAAGAGACTATAAGCATAGGAAAACTACATTAGACCAAGAAAGTAAAAAGTTTTAGTTGCCTTTCTATAAAAAAACCATGTTATAATTCACTAGGCCTTTAGCACCTAGATTATGGTGATCATCTCTTGCTCCCAGGTCGCCCTGATGTGGCCGTACTTTCCTTCTTCATCTTGTTCTGTCTCCAATTAGTTGAGCCACCACATCTCCGAAATATTGGCTAATCTCTGCAAACAATAGGCACAACAAATCATCACCACATCAGGCAGGCGGAAGAAAATCCATACCACATGTCCAACAACAAGAACCACGCACAACCATGCTTTCAGATAATAACCATTGTTGTAAGAATCACAAATGAAAGAATCTTACATCATGGACTGGACAAAATAATATAACAATCTATAGCCTCTCATAAAGCATAGCTTGGAAATGAGTTCAATTTGTGGTGCCAGCATTTCATCAAACATGTTATATGCAAGAACTCGTATTCTTCCCCTTTCATGGCATTGGTGCATGCTCTACCGAGTAGCATCTCTTTAGAACACCCATGTGCTGCTCCCTCTCTTACAGAACCACCTTCTACTCAGTGAGGCCAACAATTGCTGCCCTAGGGAAGAGGGAACTATCCTAGCATGTGGGTGTGGATGGTGTAGTGAGGCAGGGGCCATTACCTGGGCATGGGCGTAGTGAGGGATTTTGTAGTTGATTCGGGAATGTACCCAAGCGCCACAAAAAGATGCAGTTTAACCAAGGAGTAGCCGCCGTCGCCCCCGATCCACTGCCATGGCGGGCTGGCCTGCTCCTGTTGCGCCCACTACGCGGAAGCAGAGGGGAAGGAGAACACGTCAATGAGCAGCAATAAATTGAAATCAAAGTGAGCCGAATTGGCGGAGGGAGGCGGGAGGGTGCAGATTTCGCGGCCCGGTAGCTCACCTTGTCCTGTGCGCTGGCCATGGCCTCGTCCTCCCCGCCGCCACCTCGTCGTACTGGTCGCCCTCGGGTAAGGCGAGCGGGGTGTCCGAGCTGGCGACGCCCTCTCTGTTATCGTCACCGGCCACGGGCTTCTAGGCCAGTGGCGCCGCCGGGGCCTTCCTCGGCCTCCTTGGATCTCCTCCCGCGCGCGTCCTCCCAGTCTCCCAGCCGTCGCGGCTGCCTTGGATCTTGGCGAGCGAGCGATGGGTTGGATGGGGTTCTGCGGGCGATTGCGACAGCAGGGGAGGAGGCGGAGGATTGGTTTAAATAGAGGAGTTTTATGCAAAAATGAAGCGTTTTCTCATAACCACTAAAAAAGGAACCGTGGGTTCAATTATTAAAAGCTATAGGGACTTCCTTGTAAAATGGCCGCGACGGTGAACGGGCACAAGCAATAGCCGCTTTATTATTAGGGAAAGATTAAAGATGGCACATACAAATTTGCTTAGAACGGCACGGAAATGCCCATATAGGTATATATGGGGGACTCATACGACAAAACTGGTTTTAAGGATTTTGAATGCACAATTAGTATTTCTACTTAGTACAAATGAAGGTTAGCAAATAGATTGAGAAGCATCCAATCAAGAAAGAAAAATTCACACAAGCGAGCATTAAGCATAACTAACACCGAATAATGCAACATAAGTAGGATGTAATTTCATTGCATAACTATTGAATTTTGTGCTTGCATAGGGAATCACAAACCTTAACACCAATATTCCTACTAAAGCATAATTACTCACCAGCATGACTCACATATCACTATCATCATATCTCAAAACAATTACAAGGAATCAAGTTTATTTTTTCCAGTGAACTTCATGAAAGTTTATTATATCCCTCTTGAATATCTATCACTCTAGGACTAATTTCATATGTTGCAATTCCTTTTGATAAGCTTAAACAAATTTAAGTGAAGAACATGAGCATAAGAATTTTCATCTCTCAAAAGTAATATATGTGAATTATGAGAGATTTTTCAAAAATATTAAAGCACACCGTGCTCAAAAAGATATAAGTGAACCACTAGAGCAATTCCATAGCTCAATTTTTGTCAAGTGAAGCATATAGAGCAATTCTAACAAATCATAGCATAATTTTAGCTCTCTCAAATAGGTGTGTCCTGCAAGGATAGATGACACAAACTAAAAAGTAAAACAAGCAAAGACTCATATATTACAAGACGCTCCAAGCAAAACTCATGATATGTGACAAATAAAAATATAGCTCCAGGTAAAATACCGATGGTCGTTAGAAGAAAGGAATTCCTTCCGGGGCATCCCCAAGCTTAGTTGCTTGGTTCTCCTTGAATATTAACTTGGGGTGCTATGGGGCACCCCCAAGCTTAGACTCTTTTTATTCCTTGTTCCTTCATTCATCGTGATCTCACCCAAAACTTGAAAACTTCAATCACACAAAACTTAACAAAACCATCGTGAGATCCATTAGTATAATAAAGCAAATCACCACTCTAAGTATTGTTGCAAACCCATTCATATTTTATTATTGCATTATATCTATTGTATTCCAACTTTACCATGGATTATACCCCCCGATACAATCCATAGATTCATCAAAATAAGCACACAACGCAACAAAAACACAATCTGTCAAAAATAGAAAAGTCTGTACAAATCTGGACTTCGACCATACTTCCGTAACTCCAAAAATTCTGAAAAATTAGGACAACATAGAAAATTTGTATATCAATCTTTTGTAAAAAAATCAGAATTTTTCGTTGCTTCTGTGATTTGTAAGAATTATTTAATGGATGCAAAAGTTCCTGTTTTCCAACAAGATCAAATCAACTATCACCAAACATAATCCCAAAGGCTTTACTTAGCAAAAAAAGTAAATAAAACATAAAAACACAATCATAACAGTAGCATAATTTTGCAAACACTCAAAAGTAGAAAGAAAAAGACAAAAATAAATTTTATTCATTGGGTTGCCTCCCAACAAGCGCTATCGTTTTATGCCCTAGCTTTTCATAATACATAGATTCAAGTATTATCATCTTTAGTTTCTAGTTCCTCAAACACACAATCGTAATTCTTCAAAGAATTAGCATGCATATTTTTTATAATAATACTTCTAGGAATAGGATTGAAGAATTCGTTCTTGCAAGTAGGGTTTACAATTTCAACAAAGTCGAGGTGAATATTAATCATTTTAAGATCTTCTTTGTTATTATTAGAAGTTGCACCCTTGTTCTTATTGACTTGAGTAATCTTGCCAATTTTTACGGGAGTTTTTTCAATAGTTTTAGCAGAAGCAAAAGCCTAGCTTAAATTACAAAAAAATTCTTCCAACTTATCAATCCGAGAAGGACTCTCTCCAATTCTTTCGTTAATCATGGTTTCCTTATCCCTTAGTAATTTGAAAAAATCTCCCACTTTTGACCCAAATTTATTAGCAAGATTCTGCATCTTTGTATCCAAGTTTTCAATTTGCTCTAAGGTGACCATCTTCTTTTCAATAGCATCTAATCTTTGCATAACATGCTCAAGAGTTAAGATTGTTTCATTAATAATGATAGGTGGTGCACCCACTACATCTCCCATGGCATTAAAAGCATCCAAAGATGGACATATAAGGAAATTCCCACCGGTAATCGTATCAAGGACGAATCTATACCAAGTGGTAATGCCCACATAAAAACCGTGAAGAAGAATAATGGTAGATTGCTTACGAATAGATCTATTATGAGCATTGCAAATTCTATACCAAGCATCTTTTAGATTCTCCCCTCCCATTTGTTCAAAATTACTAGCAAACATGCCCGTGCGTTGCAACGGGAAAAACAAACCTTTGCACGCTACAAATGACCCATCTTTATATTCACTCTCTTCACCACTATCGTCAATGGTAGTCAAGTTCTCCACCTATTTAACATGTAATTTAGAATACTTGTAATGATGATGGGCACCATCCTTGTCTCATCCACACTTGGTGCATGCACCATCCCCACACTCTTGCCATCTAGTCCAACACGCATTCATGTCATCGCTCCTCCTTGGGGGCAACAAGCTCTTTCTATATGTGCTCATAATTATTTGTTATAATGATGGGCATCGCCAACATCTCATCCGCATCTGGTAAATGTGTCCCCCCCCAAATGAATTCCTAAAGAGTATATTGCAATAAAAAATCCCCTGCCAGCCATTATATACTACTTTCAGTTTTTGCATTTACATATTCTTAGATATTATCTTCCTTGTATCCAGCTCACTACCAAGACCTGAGCTTCAAAGCAGTTTTCTTATCAAGTTTCTCGAGTATAACCTCCATACATTTGGAATGAGCATAAAGGTAGTCAAATCCTCTTAGATGACATATTCAACATCCAACAAAGTACCATTGATATTAAGGATGGCATACTTTTTAGCGGGTCAAAAATAATTGTCAACAATATATAGTTCCTATAACAGTAATAGATGTGTCATGCATTAAATGATAAAAGGGAAGCATATAATGACCCCAATAATAATCTAGTACTCTAAGAGGTAGTGTGCAACATCATCATCTTCTTCTTTTCAGTTTACATGCCACCTACAAAATCACTATGCAACAGGAGAATTACCTTGCTAGAAAACTACCAGGTTATTCCAAATCATAAGGTTGGTTCTTTATTTGCTCACAATGAAGAAGTATATATCAAATATAATCAATGGTCTGTATAAAAGAACTAGACATTAATCACTTCTAACAGAACTAAGAAGACAACTATGATACACATCATATATATAGTTGTCTATATAGAACCCAATTTGAAATATCAAACGATTTTGTCATTCGAACAGTTTGACCGATGATCATGTCAACTAAAAGATCCACAAAAAGACAATTAGCTATCATAACAAAATCTGAAAGGGAAAATCTTTGAAAAATAAACCTTAAATAGTACATCACAAACGGGATTATGAAATAAAATAATAAGTTCCATCAGCTAATATACCTTTTTTAGGATATCAGCTACTATACCTCATCAGGGCCTTCTACCTGCTTTTTTCCTGTAAAGACAAACATGGGAAACTCCCAGCGCCACACAACCCAGTCACCAGCTCACCACACCTCGGCCCAAGGCCCAACTAAACCCTCCATAACCCTAGGCAGCTTCCCCCGATCCCACCTCTCTCCCTCGTACCCTCTAACCCAAATTATAAGGTGACGTTTGACTTTTCTGGTCTTCATTGCACAACTTTGACTATGATTTTTCACATATTGAATGTCCATAAAATTAGTATACAGACATATGAAATAAAATTGTATGGCAAGACAAATATGACAATGCCATTTATACATGTTCAATCCATATACTTTAATATATATTAGCGGTCAAAGTCATACATCAAAGACCGCGCAAAGTCAATCGCGCCTCATATTTTGGGAAGGATGGAGTACTATTCACCGCCGCCAGCTACAAACACACCCACACAAGCAGCGCGCTAGGGAGTGGAGCTCCTCGCGCCCCATCCCCATAGTCGCTCCTCCCATCGGGCCGCAACTCTGCTGCCCTTGTTCACCTCCTCGTCGGCCACCTCCTCAAACACGCCGCCCGTGCGCGTCCTCTTCTACACCTCCATCGGCCCGCCTCGGCCATGAGTAACTCGTCGCCGGTTCCAATCGCACCGCTCCTCTGCTTCCATGCGCGCATGCCTCGGCTCCTCCTCTGCTCCGGCCGCCCCCTCGAGCTCGCTTCTCTGCACTAACCCGAGCCTCCTCTATCATGGCCGCCAGGCACCTCCTACCCGCATCCACGACCAGCACCACAGGACCACCACGTCGCCTCCCCAATAGTAGCCTTGGCCCCTGCACGCTTTTGCCCTGCCCGATCGTGAGGTTATTCCACCACTACGGCCCGGGAGAGCAACACCACCATTGGGTCAAGTCTCGGAAGCCAAGCTTGACTGCCTGATAGGAGGGAGGTGACGTGCTGCTGTAGCCTGCAGCTTCTCATTGCGGTCGATGATAGAGTCGAGCGGGTGGTCTGAGGCGGCAAAGGCAGCGGCACATAGTAGCATGGCATGGTAGTGGGCAAGCTCAACCGAGTCTGCAGGTTGCCTTGTGGTGGCGCGTGTGGCCGGCGAACTCGGCGGTGAGGATGCCGGCGGTCTAGGAGTGCAGGTTGTCGGATTCCTGCAGTCGATTGAAGGTGTTTCCGTTGCTCAGGAGGCAAGCGACGGCAAAGGGATCATCCTCCCTCTCGTGACCAGGAGTAGTGCAGTCACGGATAAGCAGATAAATTAGCAGGGGATTGTTTTTTCGGTTCCCTCTCAAGTTACGGAGGACCACGTGGTCCGTTTTATTTTCTCATCGTGTTGGAGACTACCAACGAAGCGGAGGTGACCTACGGATAGAAAGAAAATTAACGTGCAACGACGTTAGAAAAATAACCTATGAACGTATGGAAAGCTATGAAATCATCCGTCTTTTAAAATTTAATAATAATTAATATTAGGTAAATAGTAAAGATGAGTTGCGGGCACAGACACAACGTATGTACGAATAGGTTTTTTGGGGTTTTCGTTTTAAATCTCAACCATCAATCTTTATTGTTAACACAAAATCAACAGATACAAAGAGGTGACGTATCGAGAACTATGAAAGCTTCCGTCCTTTATTATTATGTAAAGAAGAACTTCGTTCTCGGGGGTACACGCAATAGAGGAAGAACTGGCCATAACGAAAAAGTAAGCAAACGAGATTGCAAGTAAAAAGATAGATCTGACGAGAAAACGGCGAGCGAAAAATGGGCGAATAAAAAGGAAATTTTTTGTGAAGTGGGGGAGATGAAAACAAGAGGCAAATGGCAAATAATGTAAATTACAAGGAGATTAGATTTGTGATTAGGAACCCAACAGATGTTGATGATGTCTCCCCAACAACAGCGCCAGCAATTCCTTTTGATGTCGCTTGAAACTGCGTCGGTATTTCCCCAAAGAGAAAGGGATGATGTAGTACAGCTATGGTAGGTATTTCCCTCAGTTATGAAACGAAGATATCAATCCAGTAGGAGAACCAAGCAACACTATGTAAAATTTACCTGGACACAAAGAACAAATACTTGCAACCTGACGCTTATGAGGGGTTGTCAATCCCTTCTTGATAACGGCGTCAGAAATAGGCAAGTTGACGGGAGACTTGACTTGATCCTCCCCGTAAAAAAAGATAAATTTGTGGTAGATTGGATAAATAGCTCTCGATAAAATGCAAAATTAAATAAATAATAAAGAAGTGCAGCAAGGTATTTTTGGGGTTTTGGGATAACAGATCTAAAAATAAAAGCAAATAAAAATGGATCTCAAAGCAAATATGATAAAGAATAGACCCGGGGGGCGTAGATTTCATTAGTGGCTTCTCTCAAGAAATAGCACACGGTGGGTAAACAAATTATTGTTGGGCAATTGATACAAGATGAAATAATTATGACGATATCCAAGGCAATGATCAATATATAGGCATCACATCCAAGATTAGTAGACGAACTCCTGCCTGCATCTACTACTATTACTCCACACATCGACTGCTATCCAGCATGCTTCTAGTGTATTAAGTTCATGGAGAAATGGAGGAATGCAATAAGAACGATGTCATGATGTAGACGAGATCTATTCATGTACGAATATCCCCCATCTTGTTATCCTTAATACAAATGATATATGCATGACTTGCTGCCCCTTCTGTCACTGGGAAAGAACACCGCAAGATCAAACCCATCACAAAGCACCTCTTCCCATGGCAAGAAAAATCGATCTGGTTGGCCTAACTAAACCAAAGATTCAAAGAAGAAATATGAGGCTATAAATAATCACGCATATAAGAGATCAAAAGAGGACTCAAATAATATTAATGGATATAGATCTGATCATAAACTCAAAGTTCATCGGATCCAACAAACACACCGCAAAAAAAGTTACATCAAATAGATCTCCAAGAGATCATTGTATTGAGAATAAAAAGAGAGAGAGAAAGCCATCTAGCTACTGCCTACGGACCCGTAGGTCTATGGTGGACTAATCACGCATCATGGGAGAGGCACCAATGAGGATGATGAACCCATCAATGATGGTGTTAGATTGGATCTCGTGGTTCTGGAACTTGCGGCGGCTGGAATTGTGTTTCGTCAACCCCCCTAGGTTTTCTGGAATATTTGGAAATTTATAGGGCGAAGAGGCGGTGAAGGGGGGCTCTATGGGGTCATATCTATAATTTTTTATTGTTCCATACCAATATTCTACAACTTTTACATACTTTTGGCAACTTTTTATACTATTTTTTGGGACTAACATATTGATCCAGTGCCCAGTGCCTGTTCCTGTTTGTTGCATGTTTTTTGTTTCACAGAAAATCCATATCAAACGGAGTCGGAACGGGATAAAAACTTACGAAGATTATTTTTGGAATATATATGTGATTTTTGGGAAAAAGAATCAACGCAAGACGATGCTCGAGGGGCCCACAAGGGTGGAGTGCGCGCCCTAGGGGGTCAGGCACGCCCCCTGACTTTGTGGCCACCCCGTAAGGCGGTTGGTGCCCTTCTTTCTCTGCAAGAAAGCTAATATCCAGATAAACATCGTGTTAAAATTTCAGCCCAATCGGAGTTACGGATCTCCAGGAATTTAAGAAACGGTGAAAGGGCAGAATCTGGGAGCGCAGAAATAGAAGGAAATAGAGAGAGAGATCCAATCTTGGAGGGGCTCCCACCCCTCCTCCGCCATGGAAGCCAAGGACCAGAGGGGAAGCCCTTCTCCCGTCTAGGGGGAAGGTCAAGGAAGAAGAAGGAGAAGGGGGGCTCTTTCCCCCTCTCTCCCAGTGGCGCTCGAACGCCGCCGGGGCCATCATCGCTACAACGATCTACACCAACAACTTCACCGCCGTCATCACCAACTCTCTCCCCCTCTATGCAGCGGTGTAACCCCTCTTTTACCCGCTGTAATCTCTACTTAAACATGGTGCTCAACGCTATATATTATTTCCCAATGATGTATGGCTATCCTATGATGTTTGAGTAGATCTGTTTTGTCCTATGGGTTGATTGATGATCATGATTGGTTTTAGTTGCGTGTTTTATTATTGGTGTTGTCCTATGGTGCTCTCTGTGTCACGCAAGCGTGAGGGATCCCCGCTGTAGGGTTTGCAATATGTTCATGGTTTGCTTATTGTCCGTGTTGCGTGAGTGATAGAAACACAAACACGGATGAGTGGGTTATGGCTTATGGGAATAAAGAGGACTTGATACTTTAATGCTATGGTTGGGTTTTACCTTAATGATCTTTAGTAGTTGCGGATGCTTGCTAGAGTTCCAATCATAAATGCATATGATCCAAGAAGAGAAAGTATGTTAGCTTATGCCTCGCCCTCATATAAAATTGCAATAATGATTACCAATCTAGTTAGTGATTGCCTAGGGACAAATAACTTTCTTGTGACAAAATGCTCTCTACTAAAACTAACTTAGTTGTGTCTTTATCTAAACAGCCCCTAGTTTTTATTTACTTTCTCTTTATTATCCTGCAAACCTATCATATCACACCTACAAAGTACTTCTAGTTTCATACTTGTTTTAGGTAAAGAGAACGTTAAGCGTGCGTAGAGTTGTATTGGTGGTCGATAGAACATGAGGGAATATTTGTTCTACCTTTAGCTCCTCATTGGGTTCAACACTCTTACTTATCTAAAGAGGCTACAATTGATCCCCTATACTTGTGGGTTATCAAGACCTTTTTCCGGCACCGTTGCCGGGGAGCAATAGCGTGGGGTGAATATTCTCGTGTGTCCTTGTTTGCTTTATCACTAAGTAGATTTTATTTGTTGTTCTAAGTTGTTCTCTATCTTTAGTTATGGGTAGGAAACATAAAATACTAAAAAAATAGTTGTACCTACTAAACCAATGGTTGAAGAACCACCCAAAATCTATCATACTACTGAAGCTTTCTACTTGGATCATCTTCGATCCCTATGTGCTCGTGCTGAAACCCCAACTAGCTTAGTTGAGGGCAAATCTTTAGATGAGCATGCTTGTTATGTCCGACACCGCTTATCTCAAAAAGGAAAACTTTTACTGGATCAAATTCATCGTTTGCAATGGTATGCTTGGAATTTATGTGAAATATATGACGTTACATGTTGTTCTGAAGACCCTAAGAAACACCTTCCCTACAAATGTGAGTTTAGTGATAATGGAATCGTATCTTCATATGCTATGGCTGTTTCTAATTACTATGATGTTGAACAAACTGAAGAATTTGTTGCTTTTAAGGGTGCTTATGAAATTGCTTCTTTGATTGAAATGTGTGATGCTACTCTTTACAAATCTGAAAATTTTGCCATGCTTAAATATTGCTATGATAGTTATGCTTCTAATGCCTATGTTAAACCATATATTGAGGACTCCTCCGCTGTCCAAGAAGAGGCTAACATTTGGCATGAGTCTATGGAAGAAGAAATTGATGAAACTGTGAGCACATTGGATGAAACAGATGATGAGGAGAGCGAAGAACAAAAGGATGAAGAGCGGATTAGCTACCTTTTCCCACCTTCTAATGAGAGTAACCCTCCAACTCATACATTGTTTAATGTCCCTTCGTTCTTACCGAAGGATGAATGCTATGATAATTGCTATGACCCCGTTGATTCTTTTGAAATATCCCTTTTTGATGAACTTGATAATTTCTATGCTTGTGGCCAAGATGCCAATATGAATTATGCTTATGGAGATGAACTTCCTATAGTTCCTTATGTTAAGAATGAAATTGTTTCTATTGCACCCACACATGATAGTCCTATTATCTTTTTGAAATCTCCCAACTACACTATATCGGAGAAGTTTGCGCTTGGTAACGACTATATTGATGGGTTGCATTCTACCACTACACATGATGATTTTAATGAATATAATATGCATGTGCTTGTTGCTCCTACTTGCAATTATTATGAGAGAGGAACTACATCTCCGCCTCTCTACGTTTCCAACATGATAGAATTGCAAGAAATTGCTTATACTATGCATTGGCCTTTACTTGATGTGCATGAATTGTTCTTGTATGACATGCTGATGCATAGGAAGAGAATTCGACTTCGTCATTGCATGGTTTATGTTGCTTTGTGCTCACTACTAAATGCCAAATCATTGCTAATTAAAATTGGCTTTGATATACCTAGGGATCCGGGTGGATCCATTACTTAAGCACTTTATGCCTAGCTTAATGGCTTTATAGAAAGCGCTGCCAGGGAGACAACCCGGAAGTTTTAGAGAGTCATTTATTTCTGTTGAGTGCTTTTATAAATTTAAAAAATATATAGTGGGGAACTTAAAAACTTTTTCACAAAAGAGAAGCGATTTGATGTTATCCATTGGAGAAGTGAGGGTCAACCTTGAACACTTGTATTCATGCCCATGGAAACAATGTAAAAGTTTCCATGAAGATTCTCGCAAAAATAATTATCCCCTTGTAAAATTCCATTGTATTATAAAAATAATGTGCCAAGATTTGCCTTTAGGATGATTAGATTGCTTGTTTGGTTTGTGCGGTGCAAAAACAGAAACTTTGGCTGTAGAGCGTGATTTTACATTTTTTACTGGAAAGTCAATCGCTTCTGAAACTTTTTGCACAGTACTTCTATACAAATTGTTTATTTTTTCCTAAATTTTCAGAATTTTCGGAGTTACATAAGTATGGTTGATGTTCAGATTACGACAGACTGTCCTGTTTAAGACAGATTCAGTTTTCGATGCATTGTTTTGCTCGTTTTGATGAAATTATCGATTGTATCAGTGGTATACGCCATGGAAAAGTTATATTATAGTAGCTACAATGCAAAAATAAAGTATGAATTAGTTTTCAACAATACTTAAAGTGGTGATTTGCTTTATTATACTAACGAATCTCACGAGGGTTTTGTTAAGTTTTGTGTGATTGATGTTTTCAAGTTTTGGGTGAGATCACGATAGATGAAGGAATAAGGAGTGGCAACAGCCTAAGATTGGCGATTCCTGAGGCACCCCAAGGTAACATTCAAGGACTCCCAAGCAACTAAGCTTGGGGATGCCCCGGAAGGCATCCCCTCTTCCTTCTAACGGTCATCGGTAATTTTACTTGGAGCTATATTTTTATTCGTCACATGATATGCATAAATCTTGGAGCGTCGTGTGCCTTTTTAATTTTCTTTTAATAAATTCACCATGCAGATATGAGATAGTCCTTGGTTGATTTATAGAATGCTCCTTGCACTTCACTTATATCTTTTGAGTATGGCTTTAGAGAATGCTTCATGTTCTTCACTTATATCTTTTGAAGTTTGGATTGCCTGTTTCCCTACACATAGAAAACCGCCATTTGTAGAATGCTCTTTTGCTTCACTTGTATTTGTTAGAGCATGGGCACATCTTTTGTAGAAAGAATTAAACTCTCTTGCTTCACTTATATCTATTTAGAGAGTTGACAGGAATTGGTCATTCACATGGTTAGTCATAAAATCCTACATAAAACTTGTAGATCACCGAATATAATATGTTTGATTCCTTGCAATAGTTTTGCAATATAAAGATGGTGATATTAGAGTCATGCTAGTGGGTAATTGTGGAAGAAATACTTGTGTTGAAGTTTGTGATTCCCGTAGCATGCACTATGGTGAACCATTATGTAACGAAGTCGGAGCATGATTTATTTATTGATTGTCTTCCTTATGAGTGGCAGTCGGGTACGAGCGATGGTCTTTTCCTACCAATATATCCCCCTAGGAGCATGCGTCTAATGCTTTGTTTTGATAGCTTATAGAATTGTGCAATAAGTATGTGAGTTCTTTATGACTAATGTTGAGTCTATGGATTATACGCACTCTCACCCTTCCATCACTGCTAGCCTCTTCGGTACCGTGCATTGCCCTTTCTCACCTCGAGAGTTGGTGCAAACTTTGCTGGTGTATCCAAACCCTGTGATACGATACACTCTATCACACATAAGCCTCCTTATATCTTCCTCAAAACAGCCACCATACCTACCTATCATGGCATTTCCATAGCCATTCCGAGATATATTGTCATGCAACTTCCATCATCATCATATACATGACTTGAGCATTCATTGTCATATTGCTTTGCATGATCGTAAGATAGCTAGCATGATGTTTTCATGGCTTGTCCGTTTTTTATGTCATTGCTATGCTAGATCATTGCACATCCTGGTACACTGCCGGAGACATTCATATAGAGTCATATCTTTGTTCTAGTATCGAGTTGTAATATTGAGTTGTAAGTAAATAAAAGTGTGATGATCATCATTATTAGAGCATTGTCCCAGTGAGGAAAGGATGATGGAGATGATTCCCCCACAAATCAGGATGAGACTCCAGACAAAAAAAAGAGTCCAAAAAATGAGAGGGCCCAAAATAAAAAAATAAAAACAAACAAAAAATGAGAGAAAAAGAGAGAAGGGCAATGCTACTATCCTTTTACCACACTTGTGCTTCAAAGTAGCACCATGTTCTTCATAGAGAGAGTCTCCTATGTTGTCACATTCATATACTAGTGGGAATTTTTCATTATAGAACTTGGCTTGTATATTCCTATGATTGGCTTCCTCAAATGCCCGAGGTCTTCATGAGCAAGCAAGTTGGATGCACATTCACTTAGTTTTTAGTTTGAGCTTTCATACACTTATAGCTCTAGTGCATCCGTTGCATGGCAATAACTACTCCTCGCATTGACATCGATTGATGGGCATCTCCATAGCCCATTAATTTGCCTAGTTGATGTGAGACTTTCTCCCTTTTTGTCTTCTCCACACAACCTACACCATCATATTCTATTCCACCTATAGTGCTATATCCATGGCTCCCGCTCATGTATTCCGTGAAAGTTGAAAAGGCTTGAGAACATCAAAAGTATGAAACAATTGCTTGGCTTGTCATCAGGGTTGTGCATGATTTGAATATTTTGTGTGGTGAAGATGGAGCATAGCCAGACTATATGATTTTGTAGGGATAGCCTTCTTTGGCCATGTTATTTTTAGAAGACATGATTTCTTTATTAGTATGCTTGAAGTATTATTGTCTTAATGTCGAATAATAGACTACTGCTTTGAATCACTCATGTCCTAATATTCATGCCATGATTAGATTATGTGATCAAGATTATGATAGGTAGCATTCCACATCAAAAATTATCTTTTTTATCATTTACCTACCCGAGGACGAGCATGAATTAAGCTTGGGGATGCTGATACGTCTCCATCGTATCTATAATTTTTATTGTTCCATACCAATATTCTACAACTTTTACATACTTTTGGCAACATTTTATACTATTTTTTGGGACTAACATATTGATTCAGTGCCCAGTGCCAGTACCTGTTTGTTGCATGTTTTTTGTTTCGTAGAAAATCCATATCAAACGGAGTCCAAACGGGATAAAAACTTACAAAGATTATTTTTTGGAATATATGTGATTTTTGGCAAAAAGAATCAACGCGAGACGATGCTCGAGGGGCCCATAAGGGTGGAGGGCGCGCCCCAAGGGGTCAGGCGCGCCCCTGACCTTGTGGCCTCCCCGTAAGGCGGTTGGTGCCCTTCTTTCGCCGCAAGAAAGCTAATATCCGGATAAAAATCGTGTTAAAATTTCAGCCCAATCGGAGTTTCGGATCTCCGGGAATTTAAGAAACGGTGAAAGGGCAGAATCTGGGAGCACAGAAACAGAAGGAAACAGAGAGAGAGATCCAATCTTGGAATGGATCCCGCCCCTCCGCCACCATGGAAGCGAAGGACCAGAGGGGAAACCCTTCTCCCATCTAGGTGGAAGGTCAAGGAAGAAGAAGGAGAAGGGGGGCTCTCTCTCCCTCTCTCCAAGTGGCGCCCGAACTCCGCCGAGGCCATCATCGCGACAACGATCCACACCAACGACTTCACCGCCGTCATCACCAACTCTCCCCCCCTCTATGCAGCGGTGTAACCCCTCTTTTACCCACTGTAATCTCTACATAAACATGGTTCTCAACACTATATATTATTTCCCAATGATGTATGGCTATCCTATGATGTTTGACTAGATCCATTTTGTCCTATGGGTTGATTGATGATCATGATTGGTTTGAGTTGCATGTTTTATTATTGGTGTTGTCCTATGGTGCTCTTCGTGTTGCGCAAGTGTGAGGGATCCCCGCTGTAGGGTTTGCAATATGTTCATGGTTTGCTTATTGTATGCGTAGCGTGAGTGATAGAAAAACACAAACACGGATAAGTGGGTTATGGCTTATGGGAATAAAGAGGACTTGATTCTTTAATGCTATGGTTGGGTTTTACCTTAATGATCTTTAGTAGTTGCGGATGCTTGCTAGAGTTCGAATCATAAGTGCATATGATCCAAGAAGAGAAAGTATGTTAGCTTATGCCTCGCCCTCATATAAAATTGCAATAATGATTACCAGTCTAGTTATCGATTGCCTAGGGACAAATAACTTTCTGGTGACAAAATGCTCTCTATAAAACTAACTTAGTTGTGTCTTTATCTAAACAGCCCCTAGTTTTTATTTACGTGCTCTTTATTATCTTGCAAACCTATCCTATCACACCTACAAAGTACTTCTAGTTTCGTAGTTGTTTTAGGTAAAGCGAACGTTAAGCGTGCGTAGAGTTGTATCGGTGGTCGATAGAACTTGAGGGAATATTTGTTCTACCTTTAGCTCCTCGTTGGGTTCAACACTCTTACTTATCGAAAGATGCTACAATTGATCCCCTGTACTAGTGGGTTATCAGGGGCACAACCCCCCTGGGCGCACCTGGGCTCCTGGGCATGCCCTGGTGGGTTGTGCTCCCCACGGGCCTCCCCTCTGGTACTTCTTTGGCCCACTGCGTGCCCTTTGGTCCGGAAAATCTCCAAAAAAATCTACGTTTGGACTCTGTTTAGTACTAATAATCTACGAAGTAAAAAAACAGCAACTTGCACTGGGTACTATGTTAATAGGTTAGTCCCAAAAATTGATATAAAGTTGCTATAAAATGATGGTAAAACATCCAAGAATGATAATATAACAGCATGGAACAAGCAAAAAAATATAGATACATTGGAGACGTATCAGCCCACTAAGGAGTCATCCAAACGCCGACGCGAGCGGAGGTGATCCAAGGGGTGCGGAAAGGGAACGGTGGACAACCTGAACACGAAGACAAACGACACCGGAGCGGACAATATGGAGGAGCTCGGCGACAACGCCACCCCCGATCAGCACCACAACACCCCTGAAGGTCATGCGGACTAGGACAACCCAGAGGGCCCTGGCGATTCCGAGGATGGCAACTATCTCCCTCTTTCCGAAGAGGAGGACAACCTCAGACTCGAGGATTTCATTATCCCTGAGGACCCTCTGGATCAGGAACAGTTCAAGCAGCAACTCATAGCCGCCGCCCGAAACCTGAATAAAAAGCCGCAGCAGCTAAAGGCCCAATAGAACACCCTTAACAATAGGTGGACGAAGGTCTTAGCAGCCGAGAGGGCTTCGACAATTGTTGGCGGGATCAAAACAAAAGCTACCCATGGCACCGTCTGCTTTCACAGTTCGACGACGAGGCACTTGAGCCCATATCCCCAGACAAACTTAGGCAAACTAGCTCGACCGCCCCCCTCGAGGATGGGACAGGACGGCTGGAGAAGCTGAAAACCCACCCATGCTCCCTCATCGGTTGGGCAAGAAGCCATAACAGTGATACGTCTCCAACGTATCTATAATTTTTTATTGTTCCATGCTGTTATATTATCAATCTTGGATGTTTTACAATCATTTACTAGCAACTTTATATCATTTTGTGGGACTAACCTATTGACATAGTGCCCAGTGCTAGTTGTTGTTTTTTGCTTGTTTTTTACTTGCAGAATATCCATATCAAACAAAGTCCAAATGCAGCAAAACTTTTTGGACATTTTTTTACCCAGAACAGACCCAGGGAGCCCAGAAGGTGTACCAGATGAAGCCCATGGGGCCCACAACACACCAGGGCACGCCGGAGGTCCCAGGGGCGCCCTGGTGCCTTGTGGGTCCCATGGTGATCTTTTGCACCGCCTCTCAGCTCAATAAATACTCAGATATTCCAGAAACCCTAGGGGAGTCGACGAAACACAATTCCAGCCGCCGCAAGTTCCAGAACCACAAGATCCAATCTAGAGCCCTTTTTCGGCACCTTGCTGGAGGGGGAAACAATCACGGAGGGTTCATCATCCTCATTGGTGCTCCTCCGATGATGCGTGAGTAGTTTACCACAGACCTACGGGTCCGTAGGCACTAGCTAGATGGCTTCTTCTCTCCTTTTGATCTTCAAGACAATGTTCTCCTCGACGTTCTTGGAGATCTATTTGATGTAATGACTTTTTGCGGTGTGTTTGTTGGGATCCGATGAATTACGAGTTTATGAACAGTTCTATCTATTAATATTATTTGAGTCTTCTTTGAACTCTTTTATGCATGATATTTATAGCCTTGTATTTCTTATCTGAAACTTTTGTATGGGTTCGATCTTGTGGTGCTTATTCTAAGTGACAAAAGGAGATATGACACGCATGTACCGTTGCCATTAAGGATAAAAAAGATGAGGTCTATTCCTACATGAATAGATCTTGTCTACCTCATGTCAATGTGGCACCCCGGCTCAGAGAGACCGGAACGCCCTGTATTCTAGTCAGAGATTGATGTGAAGTCTTCTGGAATACGGCACTGCTTGGCATAGAACAAATCAGCTCTTATTTCATAGGATAATGATACAAGGGTCTGATGTTACAAAGGATCACATCAACACGGCGACACTACGCCTGCGATACTACACTTGCTCTATGCTAGCAGCGGAACAACTCGTAGCAGCGGAAATCTTCTAGCTGTGGAACAACGATGAAGGTGGTGAACTCCACTCCAAAGGGACTCTGGCTGGGACACGATCTAGCTCGCACGGTCGGTAACCTCGACAAGCAATCAATCAATCATGGCATCACCTGCAATCTGGCATGACACGCCAGGTCAGTACATTGAATGTACTTGCAAGCTCACAACAACCAAAAACATCAAGGCAAGACAATAACATAGCATTAAACAGGTTAAATAAATTAACATCTACCATGATGCTAAAGCAACTACTAAGCATGATATGAAACTGCTACAATGCTGATAAACCAACATCTCAATCTCAATAACCATCTCACTCCTAGCTATCTGGCCAAGCAATACCATCTTGGTCACCTTGTGATCAAAATCTCCTCATGATCACCTCGTGACCACATCACAACTGAATGATCATCCTCAAGATCATGTCAACATCATCATCGCCATCCTGCCAAACTGTTACTAATCACATCATAAATATATAAGTCATACAAAATCATTCCATCGTTGTGAGTGTTGATTGAACTGTGTGACCTAGTACGAACTGTGCCCCGGACCGAGGACGCGGCTATCGATAGACTTAACACAAACCCACGCACTCTGCAGTGGTTAGCACACTGTACCCACATCACAGAACCCATGGCCTCTTGTGGCCCCGATGTCAACTCGTGACATACAACAGCCACCGTCGTGGCAAAACATAAATGGTCCCAAACGGGGACAAAAAGGGACCTATCCAACTACGGGCACACAAGGTTATGTCTGCTTACCGGGCCAGGGTAACGCACGCCCATAACCTTCCCGCATTGGAGGCACTGGCGAGAGACATGTCAATAGATCGCATTAGGGCCTTCCCATAAAGGCACATGTGGTGGCACTAGAAAAGCCTGGTTTGGTGGCACCTGACCAACTTAATGACGGAATTTATCCCCAAAGTATATCTGCGATAACTGATACTCCGATATCATCTATCAATATGTGATCCAAGTCATAGCAATATCCAAAAAAACCAAAGAATAATATAGTCATATCATAATACTCCGAGGGTAGCATAAAAACTAAGAGCATGCTGAATCCAAGAACGATAATACCACTACTCCAATAGTAAGAACAAGCTATCCAACTAAGATCCACATGCAAGCATCATATCCAAAATCATACTCCAGAAAATAATATCAACTACCATCATGATGAAAATAACACTAGCCACTAATAATCCAATGGCAACATGACATCCATCAACTGCAAGCATAAATCCTAGTATTCCAAATAGTAGCATGGCAATAGCAAGATCAGAATAGCTCCAAGAAATGCCATGCACAAAGTCATGTAGCTAAAGCAATATTTTAAGTAAATTCAAATAAAGAAACCATGTCATTGCATTGCAGTCATGCAAGCGGAGGGTGTGTCTTTCCTGGGGTGGAGGGATTCATTGGGAAGAAGTGCGAGAAGCTCGCAGAAAGAATCGCCGAAAATAGTTCTCCACCGGAGGGGGCTGATTTGGAGCAACGGAAAATGGTAATTTTTAGAATTCGAAAACATCGAGAAAATGATACCAGCAGAACGGGCTCGACAAGACGAAGAAGTGGGCTTTGGAATGACCTCATTTGGAGTTGTGAGCCAAAAGTTATGAATGTTTCTCTGCCACGGTCCTATCTGCAAATATTTTATCCCCAAATGAGCCCCTAGATGAAAAAAAACAGATTTGAATGAAATACGCCTTCAGAAAGGGAAGACGTATTTCTCGGGAATACACTTCCACTTATCCTACGTGGCAAGGAGAGGTCAACGGCGAGAGGCTGATTAGTGTGGTCGCGCCGGGGGTGGGGCCCGCCTGGCCAGGGGAGAAAAGTCGTTGACGTCGTCTTCTCGCTCGCGCCCGCGCTCAGCCGAGGGGAGGAGCGAGCTTCAGCGAGGCTGGCCAGCACTGCAGGCCACCAAACGCGGCGCCCGGACCACTGTTGGAATCAGGAGAGAGGGCCGCATCCATCCAGGCACGACACCGCTGCCGGGGAACACCGAGACGGGCGGGGCGTCGGCTGTGGCGGACAGCGGCTTGGGTGGAGATGCACACGATGGACAGAGGCCATCGGAGGAGGGGGAGAGATGCTGGGGATGATCGCCGGAGTCTAGGTGGTGCTCTAGTGGAGGAGGAAGGAGGAGAGGAGCTTGGACTCGAGCTAATCGAGGAGGATGGTCGCGGCGGCCATGGCTGCGAGGGAGGTCGAGGAGGAGCTTCGGGGCTCGGGTAAGTGGCTAGGGAGGGGTAGTGGAGGGCGAGGAAGCCGCTGGTGAAGAGAGACAAGGGCGGGGCAACCTTAAATAGGCCCGACCGAAGCTTCCCGAGCTCGGGTGCGGCCAACGGTGCACGAGCCTGCTCCGGCGGTGGCTGCGAGCATCACGAGGCAACGGAGAGGACAAGTGAGTGCAAGGGAGGGTCACGGAGTAGAAACCGACGCCAGTGAACAGAGGAAACAAACGGAGCAAGGATCGGGTCAAGCGGGGCACAGTGCACCCATGGCCGCTCGTCGGCAAGTTCCGGCGAGGAGGTTTCGAGAGGGGGCAGAGGGCCGAGGGCGACGGGAGCGAGCAGGGGAGTGAGGTTGGCAAGCTCGGACGCATGAAATCCGTCGAGCTACTAGAAAAAAACAGCTATAGCCAATATGGACACTAATGGCGCACTATACATGTGGTGCGCCATTACTAAATAGTAATGGCGCACCATGTGTAGGTGCGCCATTAGTAACCAAAACAGTAATGGC
This sequence comes from Triticum aestivum, assembly GCF_018294505.1. Classification (NCBI taxonomy): domain Eukaryota; kingdom Viridiplantae; phylum Streptophyta; class Magnoliopsida; order Poales; family Poaceae; genus Triticum; species Triticum aestivum. The sequence goes on from NC_057805.1 coordinate 159,934,250, forward strand.
GCACCAGGTGAAAAGTGCGCCATTACTAAGTTTGACCAAGGTTTGACCCAGTCATACACATAGTAATGGCACACTTTGTATAGATGCGCCATTACTAAGTTGACATAGTAATGGCGCACCTTTACAAAATGCGCCATAACTATGTGTATGACTGGGTCAAACCTTGGTCAAACTTAGTAATGGCGCACTTTGCATAGGTGTGCCATTACTATGTCAAACTTAGTAATGGCGCACCTATACAAAGTGCGCCGTTACTAACTTTGACCAAGGTTTGACCAACTCATACACATAGTAATGGCGCACTTTGTGAAGGTGCGCCATTACTAAATGCACCCCCCCTGGACCGCCTTTTCGTTTTAATAAAAATAAAAGAAAATGATGGAAATGTCAAAAAAAATAAAAGAAAATAAGTTTCCCATGTGATATGTGGTCTAGTTGCTGGGAAAATTTACAAATATGAATTTCGACTTTATTTGCAAAATCTCTCTGGAATTTAGTAAAATGGGCATAACTTTTGCATACGAACTCGGATTAAAAAGTTTTTTGTACGAAAAATCATCTACTCGAAAAGTTACATCCGAATTCAACGGGGGGAACCCCGTTGAAGATTTTTAGAATCCCCAAAAACCTAATAGAATAAAAGATACGGGACTTTTAAGATCTAGAGGGGGGAATGGAAAAAATTTCAAACTTAGTAATGGCGCACCATTTGCTAGGTGCGCCACTAGTAACAGAAAAAAAATTGGTTTCGATTTTTTTTAGAAAAATGTTCAAAATATGATACGTAATATGACCGGGAAGTTTGAAATATTTTTTCAAAATTTCATCACACTCATGAACATGAACAAAGTCCTAGACATCAACAAGGTTTAATAGGATTGATATTATAGATATATCAAAAAGTGCCTGTTAAGTGAGCTGGTGCTGGGGTTGGATAGGACTGAGAAGTTAAGCGTGCTCGGGCTGGAGTAGTGTAAGGATGGGTGACCTTTCGAGAAGTTTGACCACAGAGTGCGATTTGACTTGACATTAAGCATATTGACCCGAGATTAAGCCATAGTGACCCGAGATTAAGAAAAAAAAAACAAAAAAAATTCTTAAAAAAATTGAATTTTTTTTATTGAAAAACAATTGTTAGTAATGGCGCACTTCTATGTGGTGCGCCATTACTAAGTCAGATAGTTAGTGGCGCACCCGTTTTTGCTATTAATGGCGCACTATGTGGTGCGCCACTATTATCTGGGATACTAATGGCGCACCAGAGGTGCGCCATTACTATTTGTTACTAGTGGCGTGTTAATAGTAGCGCACCTATAGTGCGCCATTAATAGCAAAAACTGGTGCGCCACTAACAGCCTTTTTTCTAGTAGTGGAGGCAGAGCTGCCCGCTGCTCAGAACGCGTCGGATGCCGCCAAAGTGCGTGAATGGTCATGCTAGGGAGGCAGTCACCACGGGCATTGGAATGGAGAGGACACGTGGGGCTGTGATGATATGTCTGGTGATGAGTCCCTTCATCACTGAGCCTCAGGGACGTGATAGATCAAGAAAAGCAGCTCTAGAGAGACGTGAGGGTTCACTGAAAGTTTGCTGTATCAAACTGAATCATGATGCAGTGATCACCAGTGGGGAGCTTAGAGCCAAAGTGGATGTCAGGGAGAGTTAGGACAAGAGGGACTGTGATCCTGTGAATTTTGGAAGGAAATGGACCAATATTTATCACAGTTGCTTTGCAACTGACCAAAATGGACCAAAATAAAGATTATGATGATGCACTCAAATGAAGAAGCCACTTGAGCTGAAATTTGGCAAGGCGGGGTTATTTGGACATATGAAGATGCTGTAAAGATTTCATACCAAATGGAATTGCCAAAATGGTACTTGTTTCACGAACATCTCCTCTCTCTAGAAACTGGAAATAATATTGGTGATAAAATGGATTGATGAAATGGTCCCAAATTTGGTGGAAAGATGTTATAACGGTCGGAGCATGATCTGGTAATTTCTCAGAATTAATGAAGCAATATAAGTTATACTTGCTTCACAACCTGAAAATATTAACAGAATCAATGATTTGAAGATGTGCTCACATTGATGAATGGATGGAGCTGAAAATTGGAGGAGGGTAATGATATGAGCACATGAAGAGGCATGCAAAATTTCAACTCATTTGGATACTCCTAGCTAGTACTTCCTTCACAATGGCTTCTGTGTGACAGAAGCTTTGAAAAATCACTAAGGAAGATTCACTGGGCAAATGGAGTTGAATTTTGGCATGTGGCAATAATTTGTACATAATAGAATGCCCAAAAAGGTTGGGAGCAAAGAAGAAAGGATAGGTGGCACTTCGTTCACAGAAATGCCACCCTGGACAGAAATGAAAATGAATATTGGGGAATTATTTTTGAGCTAGGAAAGGAATATTTGGGCATATTTGAGCAATACATGACCCAAACAAATTATGAGAATTATTTGAGAATTTTGGGAGGGACAGAAATATAGGCGGCTTCACAACCTAGGGCAAATGAGGTTATTCCTTTAATAGAAAAAGGAATATTCCCCAAGAAAAAGAATTATAGAGTTGGGCTAGAATGGAGATGGCATGATCTTGGAAGAAGTTTGAGAATGATGAACCACTTGGGAGGATAAGAAATGAAAATCTCCCAGGTTTCAGGTCCACAGATCCACTCCAAAAAGAAATTCAGAGAAAAACCAAATATATCAAAACGAAAAAGAGAAGGGCCAAAAACTAGGCTGTTACAGTCATCGTTCTTATTGCATTACTTCGTTTTCCATGAAATTAATACACTAGATGCATGCTGGAGAGCGGTCGATGTGTGGAGTAATAGTAGTAGATGCAGGTAGGAGCCAGTTTACTAATCTTGGACGTGATGCATATATACATGATCATTGCCTTGGATATCATCATAATTATTTGCTCTTCTTTCAATTGCCCAATAGTAATTTGTTTACCCACCGTATGCTATTTTCTCGAGAGAAGCCACTAGTGAAATCTACGCCCCTAGGTCTATTTCCTATCATATTGTTTTCAGATCTATTATTCCAAAAACCCAAAAATACCTTGTTACACTTTTTCTTTAATTTTTTATTGTGTGTTTTTGTCAGATCTATTTATCTAATCTCATACAATTTTATCTATCTCAATACCGAGGAGGGATTGACAACCACTCTTATGCGTTGGGTTGCAAGTATTTGTTATTTGTGTGTAGGTGCTGCTTACATAGTGTTGCTTGGTTCTCCAACTAGATTGATAACCTTTGTTTTATATCTGAGGGAAATACCAACGCAGATACAAGCAATCAGGAAGAATTTCTGGCGCCGTTGCCGGGGAGACAGCATCGACATCTATCACGTACCCAATCGCAAATCTCATCCACTTGCAATTTACTTTATTTTCTGTTTGCCACTCATTTTCATCTCCCCCACTTCTGAAATGTTTTTACAAAAACTAAAAAAATATTTGCCTTCTTTTCGTTTGCCTTTTTCTCGTTCGGTCTTTTGTTTACGCGCGATCTTGCTTGCATAGTCGCGATGTCTCAAACAAAGTATTATGATGTTCCTTATCATGACATTTTTCTTGAGATTTAGAGAAGTACCAAGGAATATATGACTATACAATTTGAGCATAATACGTTTTCACTGAAGAGCTTAAAGAACGCTCTATTGTGCTAGATGCCATAACAAAACAACTTGATCATGTTAGTAGAGAAGTTTCTTATCTCCAATCTAAGTATGCTCATACTGAAAATTTACTAGGTAAAATATCCAATGCACAAGCTACACTAGTAAATCAAATGGCCGCTAAGCCAATTTTGCTAGAGGATAGTAATCATGAGGATGTTAAGATGATTGGTGTTTCTTCTATTGATTCATTGTTTAGTAATATTAAACTTGATGATAAAAGGGACTGAAGAAGAGTCAACTTTAGCTAGAAGGCATCCCCATAATACGGAGGGTGACAATCTTTTTGAGAAAATTGATAAAGGTGGGTTCGGAGAGGTCGAAACTTTAACTAGTGATGTGCCCACTCTTTTGGATTACAAGGATTTTAATTATGATAGTGATACGTCTCCATGGTATCTATAATTTTTTATTGTTCCATGCTGTTATATCATCATTCTTGGATGTATTATAATCATTCTATAGTCATTTTATATCATTTTTTGGTACTAACCTATTGACATAGTGCCAAGTGCCAGTTGCTATTTTCTGCATGTTTTTTACATCGCAGGAAATCAATACCAAATGGAGTCCAAATGCAGCAAAACTTTTTGGAGATTTTTTTTACCAGAAGACATCCAGTGGGCCAGAGAAGCACCTGGGAGGTGCTCCGAGGGGAGCACAACCCACCAGAGCGCGCCTGGGGGCCCAGGCACGCCCAAGTGGGTTGTGCCCACCTCGGGTGCCCCCTGAACCTCCTCTTTGCTCTATAAATACCACCAATATTCCAGAAACCCTAGGGGAGTTGACGAAAATCAATTCCAGCAGCCGCAGAGTCAAGAATCACCAGATCCAATCTAGACACCATCACGGAGGGGTTCACCACTTCCATTGGTTCCTTAGACACCATCTCCGTAGTTATTAGCTAGATGGCTTCCTCTCTCTCTCTTTTGATTATCAATACAATGGTCTTTTGGAGATCCATATGATGTAACTCTTTTTGCGGTGTGTTTGTTGGGATTGGATGAACTTTGAGTTTATGATCAGATCTATCTTTTATCCATGAAAGTTATTTGAGACTTCTTTGATCTCTTATATGCATGATTGATTATAGCCTCGTATTTCTTCTCCGATATTTGGGTTTTGTTCGGCCAACTTTATCTATTTATCTTGCAATGGGAAGAGGTGTTTTGTAGTGGGTTCGATCTTACGGTGCTTGATCCCAGTGACAGAAGGGGAACCGACATGTATGTATCGTTGCTACTAAGCATAAAACAATGGGGTCTATTTCTACATAAATAGATCTTGTCTACATCATGTCATCGTTCTTATTGCATTACTCTGTTTCTCCATGAACTTAATACAATAGATGCATGCTGGATAGCGGTCGATGACTGGATTAATAGTAGTAGATGCAGGCAGGAGTCGGTCTACTAATCTTGGACGGGATGCCTATATAATGATCATTGCCTGGATATCATCATGATAATTTGAAGTTCTATCAATTGCCCAACAGTAATTTGTTTACCCACCGTTTGCTATTTTTCTCGAGACATGCCACTAGTGAAACCTACGGCCCTCGGGTCTCTTCTTTAATATATTTGCCTTTGCGATATATTTTCCTTTGCTTTTATTTTCAGATCTATTAAACCAAAAAACACAAAATTACATTGCTGCATTTTATTTTCTTTTGCGTTCGATCTATCAATATTTACTACTCTCTCACGCCCGTTTGCCAATTTCTGGCGCCGTTGCCCGAAAGGGATTGACAACCCCTTTTTACACGTCGGGTTGCGAGTATTTGTTATTTGTGTGCAGGTGCTGTTTACGTAGTGTTCCTTGGTTCTCATACTGGTTCAATAACCTTGGTCTCATCACTGAGGGAAATACCTACCGTCGTTGTGTTGCATCATCGCTTCCTCTTTGGGGAAATACCAATGTAGCTTCAAGCCGCCATCAGAAGGAATTTCTGGCGCCGTTGCCAGGGAGGATCTTCAACATATACCAGGTTCCTAATCACAAACCTCATCTCCTTGCAATTTACTTTATTTGTCATTTGCCTCTCCCCCACATCACAAAAATTTGCCGTTTTGTTCACCTTCTTTCCATTTGCCTTTTTCATGTCAGATCTCTTGTTTGCTATGTTTGCTTATGTTATGATGTGTCTTCTATTTGCTTGCATCTTCGCTTGCTAAAAATATGTTGATATGGATCCTCATCCACTAGCTAATCTTTTTAAGAGATCTAATTATGTTGAACCAGTTGCTAGTAATTTGAGTGAACTTGATTATCTTTATGGAATTCTTCTTGAGATCTATGAATCTAGAAATTGTGATGAAGTGTTCAACGAAGAAATTTATGAAGTGATTCATGATAGCTCCTTGAATGAAAAGCATGATTTCAATGATATTATTATAAATTCTATTAATGTCAATTGTGTTAGTGATATGCAAAACCACAAGCTTGGGGATGCTTGTTTTGTTACGTCCGCTACTTATTGCAATAATCATGATTGGGATGATGATGATTCTTATGATCTTGATAGTTTATTTAAGCCTCATGATGAATATGTTTGCAATAACATTGAAAGTGGGTTCGGAAGAGTGTCAACTCTAGGGAAAAATAATCCCACATATTTGGAGAGTGTTCAATCTTATGAAATTTTTGATAAAAGTGGGTTTGGAGAGGTCAAGACTTTATTTGTTGATAATCCCACTATATTGGAAGAGTGTCAACTTTGCATGCATGTGGATCATGAAGAGCAATTTTTCTATGATAGCTATATTGTTGAATTTGATTATGATCCTACATGTAATTACTATGAGAGAGGAAATTATGGTTGTAGAAATTTCCATGTCACTAAATTATCCCTTGTTATGTTGAGTTTGCTTTTGTTTCTTTCTTCTTCCTTGCATGTGCTAGTTTTTGCTTGTCTTGATAATTTGTTTGCTTATAAAATGCCTATGCATAGGAAGTATGTTAGACTTAAACTTGTTTTTCACATGCTACATGATGCTCTCTTCGTGTTTCAATTGCCATCTGTCATGTGAGCGTCATTAAAATTATCAATGCCTAGCTAGGGGCATGAAACTATAGCGCTTGTTGGGAGGCAACCCAATGAATAAAATTTATTTTTGCCTTTTGCTTTCTGTTCTTGAGTGTTTGCACAATTATGCTAATGTTATGATTGTGTTTTTTGTGTTTTAATTAGTGTTTGTTCCAAGCAAAGCCTTTAGGATCTTCTTGGGCGATAGTTGCTTGATCTTGCTGAAAAAAACAGAAACTTTTGAGCTCAGAAAAACAATTGTTAAAAATCACAGGAGCGTGATAAAATACCCATTCTTTTTTAAGATTAATATACAAATTTCTCACGTGGTACTAACTTTTTCAGAATTTTTGGAGTTACAGAAGTATTCGAAATATCCAGATTACTACAGGGTGTTCTATTTATGACAGATTCTGTTTCCTTTGCGTTGTGTGCTTGTTTTGATGATTCTTTGGTTTTTTGATGAGTTTTTGCCATAGAAAAGTTGGAATATAGTAGATATAATGCAAGAATAATATATTAATTGGTTTAATACAGTACTTATAGTAGTGATTTGCTTTCTTATACTAATGGATCTCACGAAGGTTTTGTTGAGTTTTGTGTGATTGAAGTTTTCAAGTTTTGGGTTATCTTATGGTGGATGGAAGAATAAGGAGTAAGAAGAGCCTAAGCTTGGGGATGCCCATGGCATCCGAAGCTATTATCCAAAGAGAAGCAAGCAACTAAGCTTGGGGATGCCCCTAGTGGCATCCCCTCTTTCTTCTAACGACCATCGGTATTTTACTCAAAGCTATATTTTTATTCGTCACATACTATGTGTTTTGCTTAGAGCGTCTTGTATGATATGAGTCTTTGCTTTTTAAGTCTTGAATCTTTGCTGGACACACCTATTTGAGAGAGCCAAAATTATGCCATGACTTGTTAGAATTGCTCTCTATGCTGCACTTAATTTTTTTATGAGCTATGGATTTGCTCTAGTGCTTCACTTGTATATTTTTTTAGCACGGTGTGCTTAGTTACTTTTGAAGAAATGCTCTCTTGCTTCACTTAGATTTATTTGAGCGTTAGTAATTTTTTTAAGAAATTCTCTCTCGCTTCACTTAAATTATTTTGAGAGAAAGAAATATTATGCTCATGATCTTCACTTATATTTGTTTGAGCTTATCAAAAGCAACACATGAAAATTAGTCCCAAAGTGATAGATATCCAAGGAGGATATAATAAAAACTTTCATGAAGATCATTGGACAAAATAAACTTGATTCCTTGTAATAGTTTTGCGATATGAAGATGTGATATCTGAGTCATGTTGATGAGTAATTATGCTTTAGTAAGAATATTGGTGTTAAGGTTTGTGATTCCCTATGCAAGCACGAAAGTCAATAGTCATGCAATGAAATTACATGCTACTTATGGTGCATTATTCGGTGTTAATTATGCTTAATGCTCACTTATGAGATTATTCGTTTCTTGGTTGGTCGCTTCTCAATCTTTTGCTAGCCTTCATTTTGCACTAAGTATGATCGCTACTTGTGCATCCAAAACCCTTTAAACCAGTTTTGCCATATGAGTCCACTATATCTACCTATATCGGTGTACAAAAGTAGGGGCCCTCCTTTTTACCCCTCTACTTGTGCACGGGCAGTCAGAGCCGCACCTGCGGCCACACTTAGCAGGGCAAAGGGAGGAACCGGAGGCACAAGACGGGCAGAGTGACGCCAAGACCAGAGACGCACAGAGCAAGAGGGCGAGGTGGACTCCCCCGGCAAGACCCTTTCCGGGGCGGCCTCCACGGCCCCGACAAGGGCCTTGCCGGGGCAGCTTGCCCAACACCAGCGGGGCGCGCCACCCTTGAGCCCAAGGGTTCCAACACCGTCAACCACATTGGAACCAAGGCTCGGGAGGCACCTCCGTGGTGGCATGCAGATCTTTGTGAAGATCATAAAGACACGAGATCGGATGAGGACCAGAAGACGACGATCCTCGCGAGATCCTCGTCGAGGCAATCCACGAGACCTCCGGGAAGATCCTTGCCGGGGACGATCGCGATGTCACAGCAAGACCCTTGTTGAGGCCTCGGCAAGGCCCTTACCGAGGACACCTGCGGGGCCGCAACCAGGCCCACGCCTGCCAAGGCTCCACCGCCGTTCCCATACAACTGCCACCCCAACCAGCTGGGCAGGCACCTGCGTGGCAACGTGCGACTTCCAGGCCAACTCAGCAAGCACCTGCGTGGTGGCATGCAGATCTTCATGAAGACCCTACCACCACGCCATCTCAGCAGCCAGCCAGCCTACGTGGCACTGCATGCCTCGTTGGCCCGGACGCGTGTCGGAGCGAGGCGGAGCGGCGACGGACGAGACGGGCCCCGTTGCTGTCCCCATAAAGCAACGGGACACCTATGGAGCACATTTAACGCGTCTTGTCCTGTAATGACAGGCGATAAGCCTGAGCACTGTATGCCTTTCCACCTCCTGTGTGCCACTGTGGTAACCCCTTTTGTCTATAAAAGGAGGCCCGAGGCGTACCGGAGAGGGATTCAGATCTTTTGGACTAGACACGCACCGTAGCTAGTTCAAGAACTCAAGAACACTCAAATATACATAAAAGCAGGACTAGGGTATTACACATCTTCGCAGCCCGAACCTGGGTAAACGATCCTTGTGCTGACCGCCAGACCCGCTCTTTGCACAACCCTGCGCCCGCCAACCGTAGAAGGGATCCAAGTGATTCCATAGGTGTCATTTCCACCGACATCTTTATCGCGCCAGGTAGGGGGCGCAGTTGTGAAAATCCGGTCTGGTTGGAGCAGCGGCTTCGTGGTGGTCGTCATTCCAAGGAAGAAAACGACCGAACAAGTGGCATCATCGGTGGATGTGGTGAACGGCCGCGCAACAACAGAAAAGCTAAGTCATGCAAAACTTTGAGCAATTCCCTTATATATATAAGGTTATCATCCTTGAAGATCTTGCCCTATGTATGGAAAACCAGCACGCAATGGGGCCCTGCCACTATTGGCAACGCCCTTGCTCTGTTTCGAGTCCGCTCAACAGTTCGAGCGGCTGCGTCGCGAACGAAGGGTGACCTTCTGCAATTGGCAACGCTCTCGTTCTGTCTCGAGTCCGCTTGACAGTTCGAGCGGCCACGTTAAGAGCAGTGAGGTGGTTTGCCTGGCAGCAAGCACACCCGGAAGGCTATTGGGGATCCATCCTCAAGGCACCACGACCTGGGTTTGCATGCCGGCAAGCCTACCCGATTAACTTAGGGTGAGCATACAAAGGGAGATCGAAGGGGAAAATAACATGCATCGGTTCAAAGTACTGCAGAGTTATATTACATCAATTGTTGTTGCGGTTCTAACTAAAGATAAGAATTGTCTTGGTCATGAACCTGCAGCGGCGATGAGAAACGGGGTGCCTAATCCTGGCGCTGGCCCTCCACCCTCCGGACTCCGTCGACGCAGCTGATGATGGGCTCGATACGCTCCTCGAGCGCCGCGAGGTCCGCATCCTCCGGCAAGCTCTCCAGCGCAGAGTCAAAGTCGAGGTTGGGGTTCTAGTACGCCACCTTGGTGAGGACCTTGGTAATGACACCCCGGCAAAGCTTCCGGGCCTCATCGGCCAGAGAGGCCGCCCTGTTGGAACAGAACTGCTCCAGGGCCCCGAGAACACCCTCGAAGAACAGGGTCAGCTTGGCATTTGGACTCACGTTCGGCTCCAGGACGTACCTCACATTTGGCATCCAAATGGTAGCCAGCTGCTTGGTGATCCTGCCGGCGACGTCGACAAGGCGGCTGACCCAGAGATTCTCGCCCTTCACAAAATCCTCGTGGTTGGCGGCATCGTTCTTCCGTAGCTGCCTCTCCTTCTCCAGATTCTTGCTCAGAGTTTCCTCCCGGGCCCTGACCTCCAAGAGCGTCCCCTCAAGACCCTCCAGCTTCAGCTTCAGGTCTTTGATGGAGTCGTTGGCCTTGGAGAGCTGCTCAGCCTTGCCGAGGACTACGCCCTGCGCCTCAACTAGAGGACCGTTGAGCGTGTCCTTCTCCTTCGCCAGCTTCAGGGCCTGTTCCTTCAGCCGGTCCCGCTCCGCCTCCAGCTCTTTCACCTTGCCGGCCTGGACCTGGGCTTGAGCATTGAGTGCCTCCTCGGGCCTCTGCTCCAGTTCCTGGGTCCGCTGTGCGACAAGCTTCTCTACCTCCTCATCCTCACTGCAGAGTGTTGCGGCGAGCTTCTCCTCACGAGCGGCAAGGTCCTCCTCCTGGGAGTTTAGCTCGGCCTGGTGCTGGTGCCGAGCGGCCTCGTCCTTGGCGGCCTGCTCCTTCGCCAGCTCTTGGGCCTTCTCGATATCGGCCTGCTTCATGACAAGCTCCAACTTGCGCTCAGCCAGCACATCCTGGGGCGGCCTTCAGTTCCTTGTGGGCCTGGCGGAACCAAGCCTACGCCTCGGCGACGCGCTCCTTGAGGTCCGCCTCCGCCTTGTCCACCACCGCCATCCTCGACTTGGCCTTGTCCAGGTGGGCACGGTGAAGCGCCTGGAGCTTCTGGAAGTTGGCGCTCATGGCCTGGAGGAGCCGCTCTTCCTGGGAACCGCCGCCACCGGTGCTCGGTTCGTCAACAACCTCAAGCCCGGCGGCGGCGAGCACCTCGTCATCAAACACCTCCCCCTCTGTGGGCGCCCCGGTGCTCGCCGTCCCTGGGAGGTGGACGAGTAGGTCGTCGCTCACCTTCAGGTACCTGCCCAAGCCAGAGGCAGCGGAGGAGGAAGGTTGCTCGTCAACCGCCCTCTCCTCAGCAGCGGCCTTGCCGGCCTCCCCGGCAGGCCCCTTGCCGGCCTCCTCGGCAGCGGCCTTGCCGGTCTCCCCGACCGGCTCCTTGGCGGCGTCCTCAGCAGCACCCTTGGCGGCCTCCTCAGCGGTGATCTTGTTGGCCTCGGCCTCAGCATCCCTAGCGACCTCCTCGATGACAGTATCGGTGTTCTCCTGGTCCACCGAGGGAGCGCCTAGATGCCAAGAAGGAGGGTGAGGCGGAGCCGAATCAAAGTTCAAAAAGAAGAAACAAGGACAGGGACAGAAAGTAAACAACTCACTCGTGCCAGGCTGGGAAGAAGTGGCCCCCTCCCCACCAACATTCGTGCCGGGACGGAGCCGTCGGCACCTGGGTTTGCCTCCTCCTCCTCCTTCATGTGCATGGGCTCGGTGCTTGGTGCCCTTTCCGGGGATGCCCCTCGAGGCGGCGTGGTTGATGGGGGTGGTGTGTTGGAGGTGGCCCTCAGTGGCTCCTCCTGCTGCCGTCCTCCTCCTGCAACCATGGCAAGGTCAGCACCAAGAGATTGCGCCCCAGCACATGTTGATGGGGAGGGAGTGATGAACGCACGCTGGGGGCTGCGCCGCGGGCTGCTATCCGGGCTGGTCTCCACCACCAGCCGCATACTTAGGTGCCCGCCAGGGGCTGGCGGCCCGTCGAGGCCCTGGCCCTCTTCGCCACCCTCTGGGCCAGCGTCTCCACATCCGTGCAAAGATGAAGACAAGTCAAGAAAAGCGGCACGGTCTAAGGGGACGGAGATGACAAAAGACAAGATACTTACTCATCCTCCGCCTCCTCCTCCGCTGCCTTCCTCTTCCTCCTCGGGCTGAGAGACCCAAGGTCGAAGACGACCTCCGTGTCGACATCCGCGGGAGGAGGCGAAGCGGGTGGAGTCCGAGGGCGCTTGGATGAAGAATAGGCGGTCGCTTTCCTCTTCACCACCACGGCCTTCACCACCTTCTTTGCTGCCGCGGCCCTCATCAGGCGCACAGACTCCTCCTGGATCTCTTGCCGCTGCTCGATCCTACCGGGCCGGACCGGCTCGCCGGAGGTTGCCCTCCGCAGGACGCGCCTTCTTTCCAAGGCCGGGGGGTCGTCAGCCTCGGCCTCCTCAGTCGACTCGTCGACCACATCCTCGGTGAGAGGGGCCCTGGTGTCGGCGCTGCTGGCCTCCCCGGCAGACTCTGCCCATCCGGCAAGCTCCTTCTCCTCCGCGGCAGCCTCGGCCTCGTCCTCCACGTGGCCGGCGCTGTCAGCCTCCTTGGCGAGCTCCGCCTCCGCCGCCCTGGTGGCGATGAAGTCCAGCTCCGCCTGGGTGGTGTCCTGGACGAGCAATGGCTCGGCATGGACGTACTTCTCCGACAGCTTGTCGAAGAACTCCTGCACCTGATCCGCCCCGGCTCGACCCAATTTGGGTCAAGGCCATGCGCGTTGAAGTCCGGCATCATGGCGATGATGTAGGTTTGGCGAGAATTGTTGCTCAACGGGACCACCCCCATCGACAACCCAAACAGGGGCCCCTTGACGACCTTGCTGGCCTTCGCGGCCTTGCCGGACCTCTCGGCCCTGCCGTCGCGGTACACGTCGAGCTGGAAAAGCCTCTAGCAAAAGTGGGCATGCCCCATCATCGTGAAGTTGTGGTTTAAGCCAGGGCGAAGCCTCGTGATGTCGGCCGCGTTCCTGAAAAGCCAGGCCGGCCTCCCCTTGTTATGCAGTGGGGCGATTCAGCGACGGAGGAAATCGGCCCCAATCATCTCAAGGGTGAGCCCGGCCACGGTGAGGCGATGGATCCTGGTGGTGGCGATCGTGAGCTTCTCATCATTGGCGTCGACTTCGCCTCATCTCTGCGAACCGGCGGCGCCTGGCGAAACCCGGCAAAATTCCTGCGGGTCTTCCTCCACAATCCAGCACCATCGGCCCCGCCACTCCTCCCACCTCTCCTTCTGAGCGCCCTCCGGATATGTCCCCTTTCCCTGGCTCCTTGGGATCCAGGCGACACAGCCGGAAATCACGCCTCCCTTTTGGATACGAGGATAGAAGTAGTGGCAGAAAAGCGCCGTGCTAGGATGCACTCCAGCGAAGCCCTCACAGAGATGGGCGAAAAGGGCCATGCACGCCACGGCATTCGGAGTGAAATCCAAAAGGTGGAAGCTGTAGGTGTGCATGACGTCATTGAAGAAATCGGAGAAAGGGTGGCAGAGCCCATAGGAAAAGTAGTCAATGAAGAAGGGGTACCGATTCGGGCCGGCCTCGGCGAAATCGGTGGGGATGATGCGCGTGGCAGGGTGCCCCTTCGACTTGCACCCCCACAGGGGCTTGATGTAGTCCCAGAAGTGGATGCATCGACCGTCAAAGGAAAGTAGGCGAGCTGCATCCGCCGCGCCGCCAACTTGCTCTCCGGCGCCTCCTTCCCCCCGACGTCTTTGGCCACTCCCTTGCCTTTGCTGGTTTTGGGTGCCATGGCGGCTGAGAGATACGTAGGATGAGGGACAACAAAGGCACGGCGGTGGTGTCGGATGCGGGGTTCCGGCAAAACCCTTAAGGTTTGAACTCGGGGGTGCGCGTGAAGTCTTTTCCTCCTACCGATCCACGCCCTAGCTCACTAAGATCTCGCGGACGAACTCGACGAACTCGCAACACAGAAAGACACGAGATTTATACTGGTTCGGTCCACTGTTGTGGTGTAGTACCCTACTCCAGTGTGGTGGTAGTGGATTGCCTCTTGGGCTGATGATGAACAGTACAAGGGGAAGAATAGCCTCCTAAGGTTGAGGTGTTCTTGTGGCTAGGGTCGGCTCTCGATCAGATCAGATCAAGCTGAGATGCCCCTACTGTGGTGGCTAGTTCTACTTATATAGGCCCTGGTCCTCTCCCCAATTATTGAGCGGGAAGGGAGCCAACAACGGCGGGCAAATTTGAAGGGGGACAGCTAGTACAAGCTATGCTGACAAAAGTGGTCTTCGCCTGTGAAAGGCTCTGGTGGTGGCGCCGTCTTGGGCTCCACGATGACCTCCGTCCTGCCGTCCTTCTGGTCTTAGTCTCGTTGCACCGATATGGCAACCTTTGCCTGATGCCTTGGTACTCCTCGCCTGCGCTTGCCTCCTTAGCACCAAAGAGGAAACAAGGACGCTGCGCGATGGCGCCCGCCTGGTGCCGATCTTCATGACTCACGTCACGAGATCCTCGTGAGGTTTTCCCCGCCTTGATATCTCCGCTCCTCATGAGCCTGCCTGGCTAGGCCACTCCTGAGGAGGTCTTGCGTCGTCCGCCTTGCGAGGCTTGGCCTCTCGCGAGGGTCTTGGATGCCTTGTTGATGAAGAAGGACCGTACGGCCCGCTGACTTAGCCACGCCGTGGGCCGCAGGCAGGCAAGTCTAGGGACCCCCATTCCCAGAACGCCGACAGGTGGCGGCGAGCGAAAGCAAGAGCTTGAGAAGAGAGAAGGGAGGGGCAGCGGTTCCGAGATTGGAGAAGGCACAGAGGGTAAATGGGCGTCATGTCTGCGGTTTCTCCTATTTTATGGGGAAGGCGCGGGCCACTTCATTACCATTTACCGCGATGTGATGCATGAGGGCAGCGGCCGCCCCACGCACGACCCCCACGTCATGCACGGCCCTCCACGTCGCGCATTCCACACGGGTCATGGGGAAGCGCAGCGAGCGAAGAAGTTACTACGGTAAAAATCCGCCCCACCTGCCCGCGCACCGTTCTGGGCCTAGCCCAACAACGCGTTGCGCTTATGTGTGGCCTGGGCCCGGGGGCTCCTGTCAGTGTACAAAAGTAGGGGCCCTCCTTTTTACCCCTCTACTTGTGCACGAGCAGTCAGAGCCGCACCTGCGGCCACACTTAGCAGGGCAAAGGGAGGAACCGGAGGCACAAGACGGGCAGAGCGACGCCAAGACCAGAGACGCAAAGAGCAAGAGGGCGAGGTGGACTCCCCTGACAAGACCCTTGCCGGGGCGGCCTCCGCAGCCCCGACAAGAGCCTTGCCGGGGCGGCCTCCGCAGCCCCGACAAGAGCCTTGCCGGGGCAGCTTGCCCAACACCAGCGGGGCGCGCCACCCTTGAGCCCAAGGGTTCCAACACCGTCAACCACATTGGAACCAAGGCTCGGGAGGCACCTCCGTGGTGGCATGTAGATCTTTGTGAAGATCATAAAGACACGAGATCAGACGAGGACCAGAAGACGACGATCCTCGCGAGATCCTCGCCGAGGCAATCCACGAGACCTCCGGCAAGATCCTTGCCGGGGAAGACCGCAATGTCACGGCAAGACCCTTGCCGAGGCCTCGGCAAGGCCCTTGTCGAGGACACCTGCGGGGCCGCAACCGGGCCCATGCCTGCCAAGGCTCCACCGCCGTTCCCATACAGCTGCCAGCACAACCAGTTGGGCAGGCACCTGCATGGCAACGTGTGGCTTCTAGGCCAACTCAGCAGGCACCTGCGTGGTGGCATGCAGATCTTCGTGAAGACCCTACCACCACGCCATCTCAGCAGCCTGCCAGCCTACATGGCACTGCATGCCTCGTTGGCCCGGATGCATGTTGGAGCAAGGTGGAGCAACGACGGACGGGACGGGCCCCATTGCCGTCCCCAATAAAGCAATGGGACACCTAAGAAACGCATTTAATGCGCCTTGTCCCATAATGACAGGCGATAAGCCTGAGCACTGTATGCCTTTCCACCTCCTGTGTGCCACTTTGGCAACCCCTTATGTCTATAAAAGGAGGCCCGAGGCGTACCAGAGAGGGATTCGGATCTTTTAGACTAGACACGCATCGTAGCTAGTTCAAGAACTCAAGAACACTCAAATATACATCAAAGCAGGACTAGGGTATTACGCATCTTCGCGGCCCGAACCTGGGTAAACGATCCTTGTGCTAACCGCCAGACCCGCTCTTTGCACAACCCCGTGCCCGCCAACCATAGAAGGGATCCCAGTGATTCCATAGGTGTTGTTTCCACCGACAGTATTCTTTTTCCGTGCTAAGCAAATTTCTATCTGCCATCTCTAATTCTCAAAATAAACTTCTTTTTTGTGTGTTCGTACAGCTCGCGAGGTGGTGGGGGGTGGCTAATATTTTCCATGCTAGATGTGTTATTCTCATGATGAGTGTTTATTCACTTATCATTGCACGAGAGTAAGGCAAAGGTATTAGGGATGCCCAGTCCCGAAATGAAAAATGAATTTACTTTATATTGTCAAATAATAAATTCCTTGGGAAGTGTTGGTATGGCGGGCAACCGTGGATACGGCTAGCCATGGAAAGTGAAAGTATGGTGGAAAAGGAATAAACTTTATTTTCTGTTTGGGAACCGCCTATGATATATCTAGCATGGAAAGAGTTGGGAACTCTAAGTCGTTTTCGTTGGTGGGAAAGACACACCTCCCAAAATGTTTTTATCTCTAAGCTTTTCGCTTTGAGCTATGGCACCACTACAAATCCCTACTTCCCTCCGCGAAGGGCCTTTCTTTTACTTTATGCAATTTTTATTCTGAATTTGAGTCAACATATTCTCTTATAAAAGCACCAACTAGGAGGCACTATGATCGTACTTGAGCATTGGGTGTAGTTAATATGGGAGTGTGTTTCATGAATAGATCAATTATTGAGCATGATGGGCTAGGGATAACTTATTTTAGAGTTAATATTTTGAAATACATGGTTGCTTGTTGATATGCTTGAGTATTTAAGTTATCAAGTCAAAAGTAGACTATTGCTTTGAATCATATAAAAGTCCACATGTCCATGCTATAAAGAAAATATATGAGATGACATCTTAGGCAACATTCCACATCAAAAATTCTTTTTTTATCATTTACCTACTCGAGGGCGAGTAGGAATTAAGCTTGGGGATGCTGATACGTCTCCAACATATCTATAATTTTTGATTGTTCCATGCTGTTATATTATCATTCTTGGATGTTTTATAATCATTTATAGTCATTTTATATCATTTTTTGGTACAAACCTATTGACATAGTGCCAGTTGTTGTTTTCTGCATGTTTTTTACATCGCAGGAAATCAATACCAAACGGAGTCCAAACGCAGCGAAACTTTTTGGAGATTTTTTGGACCAGAAGACATCCAGTGGGACGGAGAAGCACCTGGGGGTGCTCCGATGGGAGCACAACCCATCAGGGCGCGCCTGGGGGCCCAGGTGCCCCCAGGTGGGTTGTGCCCACCTCGGGTGCCCCTGAACCGCCTCTTTGCTTTATAAATACCCGATATTCCAGAAACCCTAGGGGAGTCGACGAAAATCAATTCCAGCCACCGTAGAGTCCGGAACCACCAGATCCATTCTAGACACCATCATGGAGGGGTTCACCACTTCCATAGTTAGTAGCTAGATGTGTGAGTAGTTCTTTGTAGACCTACAGGTCCGTAGTTAGTAGCTAGATGGCTTCCTCTCTCTCTTTTGATTATCAATACAATGGTCTCTTGGAGATCCATATGATGTAACTCTTTTTGCGGTGTGTTTGTTGGGATCGGATGAACTTTGAGTTTATGATCGGATCTATCTTTTTATCCATGAAAGTTATTTGAGACTTCTTTGATCTCTTATATGCATGATTGATTATAGCTCGTATTTCTTCTCTGATATTTGGGTTTTGTTTGGCCAACTTGATCTATTTATCTTGCAATGGGAAGCGGTGTTTTGTAGTGGGTTCGATCTTACGGTGCTTGATCCCAGTGATAGAAGGGGAACCGACACATATGTATCGTTGCTACTAAGGATAAATCGATGGGGTCTATTTCTACATAAATAGATCTTGTCTACATCATGTCATCGTTCTTATTGCATTACTCCGTTTCTCCATGAACTTAATACACTAGATGCATGCTGGATAGCGGTCGATGTGTGGAGTAATAGTAGTAGATGCACGCAGGAGTCGATCTACTAATCTTGGGCGTGATGCCTATATAATGATCATTGCCTGGATATCGTCATGATTATTTGAAGTTCTATCAATTGCCCAACAGTAATTTGTATACCCACCGTTTGCTATATTTCTCGAGAGAAGCCACTTGTGAAAGCTACGGCCCCCGGGTCTCTTCTTTAATATATTTGCCTTTGCGATCTATTTGCCTTTGCTTTTATTTTCAAATCTATTAAATGAAAAATAAAAAATACCTTGGTGCATTTTATTTTATTTGGCGTTCGATCTATCAATATTTACTGCTCTCTCACGTCCGTTTGCCAATTACTGGCGCCGTTGCCCGAAAGGGATTGACAACCCCTTTTACACGTCGGGTTGCGAGTATTTGTTATTTGTGTGCGAGTGTTGTTTACGTAGTGTTGCTTGGTTCTCTTACTGGTTCGATAACCTTGGTCTCATCACTATGGGAAATACTTACCGCTGTTGTGCTGCATCATCCCTTCCTCTTTAGGGAAATACTGACGTAGGTTCAAGCCACCATCAGATAGTTGCTCTTTGATTGAATGTATTTTTTTGTTTAAATCCATGTTAAATTCACCCAATGCCTGTGAACAAAACATAGCATTTACTAAACATATTAGAGAAGCGATGATGAAAGCTTTAGAAGAAAAGTTGGAATTAGATACTTCAATTCCTAGAAAATTATATGATGAATGGGAACCCACCATTAAATCAAGATTAAAACTTATGAGTGCTTTGGGTTATGTGATTTGGGTGCTAGTGTTTCCACAATTCCGAAATCTCTATGTGATGTGCTAGGTTTTACCAAGTTGGAAGAATGTTCTCTTAATTTGCACTTGGCGGATTCTACTATTAAAAAACCTTAGAGTAGGATAAATGATTTTCTTATTCTTGCAAACAGGAATTATGTGCCCATAGATTTTATTGTTCTTGATATTTATTGCAATCCTTCTTGTCCCATAATACGTGGCAGACCATTTTTACGAATTATAGGTGTCGTGATTCATATGAAAGAAGGGAATATTAAATTTCAGTTTGCCTCGAGAAAGGGTATGGAACACTTCCCTAGAACTAGAATTAGGACACCATATGAATCAATCATGAGGGCAACCTATGGATCAAAAACCAAAGATGACAACACTTGAATCTATGCATTGTGCCTAGCTAGGGGCGTAAAACAATAGCGCTTGTTGGGAGGCAACCCAATAGTTATCTTTGAATTTTTTATTTTCTTTCGGTTCTTCAATAAATATGCAATTATACTTCTGTTATAATTGTGTTTTTATGTTTAAATTAGTGTTTGTGCCAAGTAAAGCCTTTAGGATCTTGTTTGCTGATAGTTGATTTGATCCTTTTGAAAATAGAAACTTTTGCGTCCAGTAGCTGAATTGTTAAAAATCACAGAAGCGACGAAAAATTCTGAATATTTTATGGAAGATTTACATACAAATTGCTTACGTTTTCCTAATTGTTCAGAATTTTTGGAGTTACAGAAGTATGGAGAAAGCCCAGATTACTATAGACTATTCTGTTTTTGACAGATTTTGTTTTCGTTGCATTGTGTGCTTATTTTGATGAATCTATGGATTGTATCGGGGCCTATAAGCCATGGGAAAGTTATAATACAGTAGGTATAATGCAATAATAAAATATGAATGTGTTTGCAATAGTACTTAGAGTGGTGATTTGCTTTATTATACTAACGGATCTCACGAAGGTTTTGTTAAGTTTTGTGTGATTGAAGTTTTCAAGTTTTGGGTGAGATCACGATGGATGAAGGAATAAGGAGTGAAAAGAGCCTAAGCTTGGGGATGCCCATGGCACCCCAAGGTAATATTAAAGGAGAACCAAGCAACTAAGCTTGGGGATGCCCTGGAAGGCATCCCCTCTTTCTTCTAACGGCCATCGGTAATTTTACTTGGAGTTATATTTTTGTTTGTCACATATCATGAGTTTTGCTTGGAGCGTCTTGTATTATATGAGTCCTTGCTTCTTTTGCTTCTTAGTTTGTCACAATTATCCTTGCTGGACACAGCTATGTGAGAGAGCCATAATGATGCTATGATTTGTTAGAATAGCTCTAGTACTTCATTTATATCTTTCTTAGCACGGCGGTGCTTTAATTATTGGAAGAAATACTCTGATGCATCACTTAGATCAAATTAAGAGTTAGTAAATTTTTGAAGAAATATTGTCATGCTTCACTTATATTATTATGAGAGATGAAAAACTATTTATGCTCATGTTCTTCACTTAAATTTGTTTGAGAGGTTGTTATAAGCAATGGTAATATTTGAAACTAGTCCGAAAGTGATAGACATTCAAGAGGGATATAATAGAAATTTTCATGAAGATGATTGGATATTATAAACTTGATTCCTTGTAATAGTTTTGAGATATGGAGATAGTAATATGTGAGTCATGTTGGTGAGTAATTATGCTTTAGTAAGAATATTCGTGTTAAGGTTTGTGATTCCCAATGCAAGCACAAAAGTCAATAGTTATGCAATGAAGTTACATCCTACTTGTGGTGCAATATTCGGTGTTAGTTATGTATAATACTCGTTTATGATCATTTCATTTTTTGGTTGGTTGCTTCTCAATCTATGTGCTAGCCTTTCCTTGTACTAAGTGGGAATACTACTTGTGCATCCAAACTCCTTAAACCAAGTTGTGCCAATGAGTCCACCATACCTACCTATATACGGTATTTCCATGCCGTTCCAAGTAAATTTGTATGTGCCAACTCTAATTTTCAAAATTAATTTCCTTTTTGTGTGCCTATACCACTCATGAAGCGGCAGGTGGTGGCTAATATTTTTTCATGCTAGACGTGTTATTGTCAAGATGAGTGTTTATTGATTTGTCATTGCACGAGAGTGTGGCAAGGTAATAGGGATGCCCAGTCCCGAAATGAATATTTTTTAGATGAGTGTTTATTCATTTGTCATTGCACGAGAGTCTGGCAAGGTAATAGGGATGCCCAGTCCCGAAATGAATATTTTTTTACTTTATGTTGTCAAATAATAAATTCCTTGGAAAGTGTTGGTATGGAAGGCACCCATGGATATGGCTAGCCATGGATTGTGAAAGAATGGTGGAAAAAGGAATAAACTTTTGTTTATGTTTGGGAACCGCCTATGATGTATCTAGCATGGAAAGTATTGGGAATTCTCGATCTTTTTCGTTGACGGGAAAAGCATGCCTCTCAAAATATGTCATCTCTAAATTTAAACTTTGAGCTCTGGCACCTTTACAAATCTTTGCTTCCCTCTGTGAAGGGCCTATCTATTTACTTTATGCAATTTTTTATTTGAGTCTCCATCTTCTCTTATAAAGCGCCAGCTAGGGAGCACTATGATCATACTTGTGCATCTGATGTAGCTAATATTCGTGTGTGTTTCATGAATGGATCAATGATTGAGCATGATGGGCTAGGGATAGCTTTCTTTAGTGTTAATATTTTGAACGACATGGTTGCTTATTGATATGCTTGAGTATTGATGTCCTCATGTCAATTAGAGAGTATTGCTTTGAATCATGTAAATGTCCAAATGTCCATGCTACGAAAAAAAAGAATATGTGATGAACATGTTAGGCGGCATTCCACTTTAAAAATTCTATTTTTTTATCATTTACCTGCTCGAGGACGAGCAGGAATTAAGCTTGGGGATGCTGATACGTCTCCAATGTATCTATAATTTTTTATTGTTCCATGTTGCTATATTATCAATCTTGGATGTTTTACATTCATTTACTAGCAACTTTATCTCATTTTTTGGGACTAACCTATTGACATAGTGCCAAGTGCCAGTTGCTGTTTTTTGCTTGTTTTTTATTTCACAGAATATCCATATCAAACGAAGTCCAAATGCAGCGAAACATTTTGGAGATTTTTTCTGCCTAGAAGAGACCTAGGGAGCCCAAGAGGTGTACCTACTACAATAGGAACCCCCCTCTAGTAACACATTTTCCGTATCTAAAAGCCCATATATGTGTTGCAGGTGTCTTTACCAATGATTTGGGATGCGTAGCCTTGTCCCGTGTTGCTAGCGCATAATGCAACGCGTATTCTTCTGTTGGTAAAAGGACCATTGCAAGAGTACAACACATAAAACTAAATTTTACAACACTTCTATATGTTGGTGATTAACATTCGTGAATCCAAATTTCATTGCTTGGCAATATAGAATGTGCAACGCTTAAGGTGTTTGTACATATGTAATGTGGATATTACATATATAATGGTGATAATTATGTATTGGATATGTCCACACAGTGAGCAAAAAAAGTAAGAGAACATACTCAAGAGAGGAAGAAATCATATATTGTATTAAATTGTTGGATTACAATAGTGGATATTACATGAGGAACATCATCCCAATGTGATGCATAATCTAAATATTTTGTTGATATCCCTACAACTTAACCGAGGGACATCATCCAACAGGAGCAACATCCCTACAACTTAACCAAAACAGAAGGCATCCATCATCATCATCATGAACCGGATCATCATCATCATCATGAACCAGATCATCATCATTGCAGTATACTTGCCACACACCCATATAATCATCCATATATATTCTGAATCTACAAAGAAAATAACAAAATGAACTATTAACACACAATGATTTGACATCATGCAGCTAGTGACAGAGGCAGGTTATTAGTCACGTACAAATTGTGAAGGCCAATCTTCATTGTACATAAAAAATTACTAGTATACATAGCATATGGAAATGCATTCAGAATTTACCTCAAGGTGATCATTGACCCTTTAGTAATAGTTTTGTTACCTTTTCTTTGAGGGGTTCAGGTTACATACTTAAACTATATGAGCCTAATATGAGCGTCTTAGTGTATGGTAGAAAGTAAGTGTTACCATTTGCTTTGATTGCTTCCAATGTTGAACATATCAAATGGGAGAAAGATACACATTTTGTACAGCTTGCGGTGCGAAATCTGTTGGAGCAGCACGAACCTGCACCAATTGTTGGCGTCCCTTCTCCACCTCCTCATGAGATCCTGGTCCAAGCATGAGTAAAATATATCAGAGTACAAATAGACTTTTAGTTTGTGATTGTAAACATAATTTAAATATTAGTTACACACCAGTTGTGGTAAAGGGCCTAATTAATTTATTCAACACATCATGCTAGTTAACATGGTAATTCGTCTTTGGGTAAAAATAAATGAGTCAGGACAAAATCACTGCCTATGCAGTATATATAGACAGCCAGAAAGACCTAAATATGAAATCGTTACAAAACGATGGAGAGACATGCTTACAGTTTTTCTGAAGCTACAAACTTTTCACACAGCAAGGTATATATGCAGTGACCATGACTAGTCACAACAATTCTTTAATTGGGGTGTGTACAATTTGCAAAAGACATGCAGCTAACGTAATTCAAAAAGCATTGTGCACGCACCTTTTATTGTTTCATAACATGAAAAGGGTGGGAAAACGCCAATTTTGGAACAAAATTAAGGACTGCTTCGGAACCACACACCATTAGTCAGGATTACAATCTCGTATATTCTGGAAAGTAGCTTAATTAGCTTATTATGCTTTCAGTAAGTGGCTGCTCTGAAATCCAAATAATGAAACCGCAGAGGAACGATATACATGCTGTTAGAAACAAATGTTCAGAATATTGCTCCCATAATAATGATTGTAGGAACATTCTATGTGAATGTTCCATTTTATATTGAAACCTCATCAATCAGTCTGATGTAAACATGAAACTGTACATATCAAGTACTCATTGCTATTAGCATAACTTGCACATTGTCAGTAGGATTGTAGTCTGACTACCAAATAAACCAAGTAAAAGTTATGCACAGCGTTACACATTGTTTCAAGAAAGTTGGGAAGCTGATGTGCTAAACATCACATTATGGAACATTATGTAATGTCTCAGCATCATAGCTTATATCAATGCTGAAACTCAGATATATAAAATATAACAGGAAGTTAACTAGAGTTCTGGTGGGTATACGTACGAAATGACATAAAGTTCTCAAATCCTGTATGTGCAAAAATCAACTAATTAATTACTTCGACTAGCATGGACTGAGATGGAAAATCAGCTGTAAATTGAGCTATTAATCACCTCCCTATCAGGCCACCGTACAACGGCATGGTAGCCTTGTTGCTCCCTATCTACTTTAAACTGTCGTCGCTGGACTTCCTATTTCGCTGCAACAACCATCATGGTGTTAAAGCTTTCATTAGCCTTATTGGAAGAAGAGAAGATTGAAAAGTTGGAGTCTTCTAATATTTGTTTCTAATAGCAAAATCACAGCAGGCACTTAAGCCCAAACAGTGGCAAATCCTAACACCACCAGAACAACAATGGTTCCTGATGTGCCACGAACTAGAGCAGAGAGGAGTGGACCAACTCACCTGAAGCCATAGCAGGACGAGGAGGAGGAAGCTCCATGGCTGCTTTGTCCTGAGCAGCAGCAAGGCTGTCCACTAGCGATTCCTCCATGCACGTCTACAGGAGAAGAGAAGATAGGGAGCAACGAGGAGAGAGAGATAGACGAAGCAAGGGAGGGGATACACTCACCGGACAAGAGGAGGATGACATGGCCACCGGCGCCGGAGCCGACGCCTGAAACCCTAGCCATGGGGGGAGGGTCGCGGGTGGGCTCTGGTGGCTGCGAGCGCCGGATCTAGCCGGATGGGAAAGCACCGCGGTGCCAGGGGACCTTGGGCTGTGCTTCACGGTCATGGGATTCTCCGGACGTCGCCTGAATCAGCCTGCAGGTGGCGCAGCGAGGAGCTGTTTGAAGAGTGAGAGATGGGACGCGAGAGGGATGGGCGCATGGGGGATGTGGTTGATCCGGCAGCCTCCGGAGCTGCAAGGTGGGAGGAGGCGAGAGGGAGGGTCGGCGGCGAGGTGGGTCGGAGGAGGGAGATGAGGCGATGGGTGGCGGCGGTTTGGTAGAGATGAGGGGAATCGAGGGCTCTGTTTCTGACGCGTCTCTCTCTCCTTTCCTTTGTTTTTTTTTTCATATGTAGGGACATGAACTGCAATTTTTGAACGCATAGGCTTCAATGTTTATATCCGTATCTATTGTGAATTTTACAATGTATAGTCAAAATGTTGTAAAATTTGTGTTGACTTAGAGGGGGTATCCTTGTATTAGCAGAGGAGGCCCGTGGGGCCCACAAGACACCAGGGCGTGCCCTGGTGCCTTGTGGGGCCCACGGTGATCTTTTTCACCGCCTCTCAGCTCTATAAATACTCAGGTATTCTAGAAACCTTAGGGAGTCGATGAAACACAATTCCAGCCACTGCAAGTTCTAGAACCATGAAATCCAATCTAGAGCCCTTTGCCGGCACCTTGCTGGAGGGGGAAACGATCATGGAGGGGTTCATCATCCTCATTGGTGCTCCTCCGATGATGCGTGAGTAGTTTACCACAGACCTACGGGTCCGTAGGCAGTAGGTAGATGGCTCTTCTCTCTTTTTGATCTTCAATACAGTGTTCTCCTCGATGTTCTTGGAGATCTATTTGATGTAATGACTTTTTGCGGTGTGTTTGTCGGGATCCGATGAATTGCGAGTTTATGATTAGTTCTATCTATGAATATTATTTGCATCTTCTCATAACACTTCATGCATGATCTTTATAGCCTTGTATTTCTTCTTAGAAACTTTGGTTTTGTCGTGGTTTTGTCACGACAGATGCCCTTGTGAAAGGACTTAGGTGTGGATCCATCGCAACGTAGGTTAGCTCGAAGGGGTTGAGCGGGACAAAGGACACAAAGGTTGACCCAGGTTCGACCCCTCACAACGAGGTAAAAGCCTACGTCTTGCTTCTAGTTGTAATGCTTGAGTTTCGATTATAAGGGAGCGATTACGCTTGACCTGGCTATCGATCGGTTGTCTCTTAGGTTAACCCGCCGCTGGGTCTCACCTTTATATCCAAGGTCGAGGCCCAGGGGCTCACAAGAGTCCGAGCTTGATCACACAATGTGACCAGCTCGGTTTCTAAGTCGCCCTACCTTACGAGGCAAGTCATCATTGAGCGGCTCACACTTCTGGGTCTTGGGCCATCACCAAGACCGCCTCTTAAGCCGCCGTCTTCTTGCTTCATCTTCTTCGGCCTTCTTCATATTATGTCGCCAATGGTGTAACCCCGCCCGTCCTGGGCAGGTCACACCTCGGGGTTATATCCCCAACATTAGGCCCCAGATTGGTTTGAACTTGTTCATGTCAATCTTCACTGCTTCAGTTGGCGAATTGTCTTTCAAAGCTTAACCTTGAATAAACCACCGTAACCCGCCATGACGTCATGCAAACTAAATCACTATAACCCACCATGACATCATGCGTATTAAATCTACAAAAAAACCCGTGACATCACAACGGATCTTTTATATTAATTGGTCGTCCGAGAATCGAGACGCCTGCACCGTTGAGATAATTATGTTGCCCCCTCAATTTCCACGCATGCCATTTTACCGTTTCCTTATAAATAGGGACAAGGGGTCCCTTTTTCATTTTTTACCCCTGCCTCTCTCCTCTTATTCCTCACGTCGACCGGCGCTACCAAGCTCTGCCGCCCCAGTCGACTGTCGCGAA
The DNA here is from genome assembly GCF_018294505.1 of Triticum aestivum. NCBI lineage: Eukaryota > Viridiplantae > Streptophyta > Magnoliopsida > Poales > Poaceae > Triticum > Triticum aestivum. Next base: position 159,961,285 of record NC_057805.1, read on the forward strand.
CTACTGCATCCAGGCTGTTGCATCAACCTGACCAGACTAGAGTACGGCGACGCACTTCCGTTCTTCATCAACACTTCCAGGTACTCTTTCTCCCCCTTCTCAGATCCACATTAAATCAGTCTTGTTCATACGGTTCGTCGGAGTTCTTCAGAGCTCGTCCCAGTCCAACCATCTACTGCCTTAGAACTTATAATTTGTCCCAAAAACCAAACAAATGTAGTACATCGGTAGATTTTAGCCCTTCATTCATATCCTGTGTAGATCCCATCTTTTTAACCATGCAATGATTAGGTCTCCAGTTCTTCCACTATCATGTTTTAGGTTTAGCCAGTTTGTTTTATTTCCAGAGCTGCAGTAGATCCAAAATTATGGGCAAAAATTGTGAAACTTATTTGTCTCATACTTAGCAGAATTTCATCAATCCCAGATCCGTATATGACTGCCCTACCAATGCTATTCAGGCGCCTTACATCATAATCTCATTACCCGCCAGTCTTTTAACCGGCTTATCTGTAACATGTAATCCGCCTGGAGCTCCGAACATGCTTCTGCAACTTGACTCATCAATATGCTGCTCATAACTTGATAATCATACCTCATAGTTAAGGTATCTTTTAATTGTAGTTGACCCGCCCATCAATAGATAAAACGGCTTGTGATTTACTCATAACCATGACTCATCATGTATCCATAGTTAATTTGTAGTCATCTAAACTGCCATCTTCACCATTGATCAACTCATCATCATTGCCTTAACTCGCCACGTCATACTTCCAGGCCGTAATTTTACAACTGTAAAAAAATGACTATCATCGACTGGGAACCGTCCTTGGTGATCATTGATGATTTCGTAGGCCAAGGTCTATTGGCGAGTCAAGAGGAGATCGGATGGCGAGTCAGTAATGGAGAAGTAACCCCTACCCCTGTCGAAGATGAGATTGGAGTCTTTACCGATCACATACTCGGAGGGTTTACTCCACCTGAGTCTAAATTATTCAAAGACCTCTTTCATTATTTCAATTTGCACCCTCAAGATATAGGGCCAAACTTGATGTAAAATATTTGCCACTTCCAAATCTTTTGCGAGGTTTATCTTCAGACTGCACCCCACAGTCCCCCTTATCGGTGTCAAAACCGGCCGATCTCGAGTAGGGTGTCCCGAACTGTGCGTTTGAGGATCGAAGGTAATAGGAGACAGGGGACACGATGTTTACCCAGGTTCGGGCCCTCTTAATGGAGGTAATACCCTACTTCTGCTTGATTGACTTTGATGAGTATAGGGTTTACAAGAGTTGATCTACCTCGAGATCGTAATGGCTAAACCCTAGATGTCTAGCCTGTATGATTATGATAGCCTCTACGGACTAAACCCTCCGGTTTATATAGACACCGGTGGGGCCTAGGGTGGTACATAGTCGGTTTATAGAGAAAGGAAACTACACATCCGGACGCCAAGCTTGCCATCCATGCAAAGGAGAGTCCCATCCGGACACGGGGGAAGGCCTTCTATCTTGTATCTTCACGGCCCATCAGTCCAGCCCATGTCACATAGCCCGGACGCCCGGGGTCCCCATAATCCAGGACTCCCTCAGTAGACGCTGAACCAGGCTTCAATGATGATGTGCCCGGCGCGCAGATTGTCTTCAGCATTGCAAGGTGGGTTCCTCCTCCGAATACTCCAATGCAGTCTTTCGAACAAGAGAACTGAATCCGGCTCTGTATAATAGTTACAACCCGCAACCACAGGGGCAAAATACTTAAACAAAATAAGTCATCCACTTACAACTTTTTTCGATGAGATGTTACGTCTGGCCTTATTTTTATTTCGAACCATTTTTTGACCTCCCGCCTTGCGTTTCGAGGCGCGGCCTCCATTGACACGTCTTGTCAAAGTAGAGATCGTGTCCTCTTATTGCGGGATTCTCATCAATACGGGTTTGGGTAATCCAACCGTGCCGTTCGCACGACCCCTTGGGAATAGGCGAGTTTTAAGGCTCATGTAACGCCCACGATGCGGCTATATCTCCCATGTGTCGAGGCACGACTTAGAGGCATAACCGCATTGTGGTTTTGTCGCAAGAAGGGTCATCTTCACACAATCTAATGAACAAGAATGGGATAACGAGAGTTGGCTTAATATCGCCACTTCACACAATACATAAATATAATCCATACATCATCCAAAATCCACACATAGACCGACTACGGTCAAATCCAAATGAAAAATAAGATAACCCCAAATGCTAGATCCCCGATCGTCCCAACTGGGCTCCACTACTGATCATCAGGAAAAGAAACATAGTAACGACCACGTTCCTCGTCGAACTCCCACTTGAGGTCGATTGCATCATCTGCACTGGCATCGTCGGCACCTGCAACTGTTTTGGTAGAATCTGTGAGTCACGAGGACTCAGCAATCTCACACCCGCGAGATCAAGACTATTTAAGCTTATAGGAAAGGATGGTGTAATGAGGTGGAGCTGCAGCAGGCACTAAGCATATATGGTGGCTAACATACGCAAATGAGAGCGAGAAGAGAAGCAACGGAACGGTCGTCAACTAGCAATGATCAAGAAGTGATCCTGAAACTACTTACGTTCATGCATAACTCAAACCGTGTTCACTTCCCGGACTCCGCCGAGAAGAGACCATCACGGCTACACACACGGTTGATGTATTTTAATTGGGTCAAGTGACAAGTTCTCAACAACCGGACATTAACAAATTCCCATCTGCCTCATAACCACGGGCACGACTTTCGAAAGATAATACCCTGCAGGGGTGTCCCAACTTAGCCCATAAGCTCTCACGGTCAACGAAGGATAAACCTTCTCCCGGAAAGACCCGATCAGTCTCGGAATCCCGGTTTACAAGACATTTCGACAATGGTAAAACAAGACCAGCAAAGCCACCCGAATGTGCCGACAAATCCCGATAGGAGCTGCACATATCTCGTTCTCAGGGCACACCGGATTGTCCAAGCTTCCGATAGGCGAGCCCAGAGTTGCCCCTGGTGGCCACCGGCGACTGACAGGTTGGACCTATACTCAAAGGAGCACTGGCCCGGGGGTTTAAATAAAGATGACCCTCGGGCTCGCGAAAACCCGGGGAAAAAGGCTTAGGTGGCAAATGGTAAAACCAAGGTTGGGCCTTGCTGGAGGAGTTTTATTCAAGGCGAACTGTCAAGGGGGTCCCATAAATCACCCAACCGCGTAAGGAACGCAAACTCAAGGAACATAATACCAGTATGACAAAAACTAGGGCGGCAAGAGTGGAACAAAACACCAGGCATAAGGCCGAGCCTTCCACCCTTTACCAAATATATAGATGCATTAATTAAATAAGAGATATTGTGATATCCCAACATATCCATGTTCCAACATGGAACCAACTTCAACTTCACCTGCAACTAGCAACGCTATAAGAAGGGCTGAGCAAAAGCGGTAACTTAGCCAAACAACGGTTTGCTAGGAAAGGATGGTTAGAGGCTTGACATGGCAATATGGGAGGCATGATATAGCAAGTGGTAGGTAGCGCAGCATGGCAATAGAACGAACAACTAGCAAAGCAAAGATAGAAGTGATTTCGAGGGTATGGTCATCTTGCCTGCAAGGTTCTCAGAGTTGTCGAAAGCTTGATCCTCGTAAGCGTACTCAACAGGATCCTCGTTCACGAACTCGTCTCCCGGCTCTACCCAAGACAAGAACACAAGCAATGGAACCACAATCAATCACGGGAAATGCACAAGCAACATGATGCAATACATGAATGATATGCAAGATATGATATGCGATGCATATGCGTGCTCCGGAAGGAAAATGATGAACAAGGCAGTAAATTGGCAAACCAAGCATGCCACTGGAAAGATGAGATGATTTCGGTTGAAATCGATATAAAGATCACCGGAAACGGATGCACGGTTTGCAAATGGCAAGCAAAACAAAGAAAACACGAATCTGCGATTAACAGCATGATAGCACTTCGAATGCAACAAGTAACAATGCTACAGCACTCCAACGTAGCAACAAAGCATAAGACATTAATCTACAGGAGATGCTTGACAAAAGATGAACAATGATCTACGCCTAGTTCACAACACAACAGGTTCAAACAAGCATGACAAAAGTGCAAAAGATAACAGGTTCACAGACTTGGTGAAATTACTGGACATGCCTGAAACAGCATCAGGTAGCAATGTTCAGAGCACGAAATCAATATGATACAAGAACTTAACATAGCAAAACAAGGCATGGCAGTATTCTAGTAAATGCATATGACAAAAGTCCCTTACTGACCATAAGCCAAAAAGGACCAGAAGATATGATGGCAACCGTGTAAACATAGCAAGTTTCGTTAACAGTTTTCAGACTTGACAGAAAACAGAGGATGAAAGAAACAGACATTATGAGGGCATATTGGTGAGCTTGATGCACTCACCACAAAGTAATGCATGAAAAAACAATCATACCTACAGTAAGACGAAATGTTTATGAAGCTAATCATGGCAATAGCAAATACATAGCATGTATGTATCAACTACAACAAGCTTGGCGAAATTGAATATCATGTTAAGAATCTGTCAGAAACATTTTATAGCAAAAGTAGAGCAAGATTAAGTCATGCTATGGCACTCCATAATTGCAAACAAGGGCAGGAATGGATCAATTACAACAATATCTACAAAACATTCTTACTGAACATCACCAAAATAAGCATCGATCTCTCTGTAGCCACATGGATACATAGCAACAAAATAACAGCAGACAGACTTGGTAAATTTACTAAGTCCCTGAAAACAAAAACATCACAAAGCCTAGTTTGCATGCTTGTGCTAGTCACCACATAGATCAAACAAATACATGGCATACACCTCTGTAAAGACGGAATGGCATACATCAAAACACATGTAGAGCTCTAACTCATAAGATGCACAGAATAAATGCAACAAAAATAACAAATCCTCAAGTTCTGATAAGTGCCAGCAGATAACAGCAACTAGCACTCTTGCATCAGAGATTTGGGCATCAAGATGAACTCAAATGAACATGGTGCAATGTAACAAAAGGAAGAGCATCTAGAGACAAACATTTCGATATATTACACGCGCGAAACGGAGCTATATGCAGAGAGTTATGATGCGATGAACAGTTGCACATATTGTGAAATATTAGGACTTAGAAATATCTCGGGGAGAGGAAATTCAACCGTGGTGGATCTAGATCGGGATCGGGCCGCCGGACTTCGGGCTCGCCGGAGAAAGGGACGGCGCGGCGGCCGGCGTCGGAGGACCTCGGGAGGAGGCGGAGGAGAGGACCCGCGGGAGGAGCTCGGGGAGACGGGCACGGGACCGCGGGCGGCGGCGCGCCGACGGCGACGGGCGGGACGACGAGGCGGCGGACGGCGTCGGCGGCGAGGCTGCGACGAACGGTGGCAGGGACGGCGCGGGCGCGGGGCGGGAGGCGCCGGCTCAGGCCGCGGGCGAGGGCGCGCGGGCCCGCGGGGTCGGATGCGGGCTCCCCGGGCCACGGGCGTACGGGCGGCGGCGGCGACACGTGGCAGGCGCGGACTGGCTGCGGGCGGCGGCGCGATTCGTCCGGCGCGGGACGGACGCGTCCGGCCGCGGAGAGGGCGATTTTTTAGGGTTTGATCTGCGAAATGTTTCGGGAGGGGAGGTGTATATATAGGTAGAGGGAGCTAGGAGACTCCAAACGGAGTGCGGTTTTCGCCCACACGATCGTGATCGAACGACCTAGAGCATGGAAGAGACTTAGATGGGTTTTGGGCTGTTTAGAGAGGGGTTTTTCTGCAACACACAAACGGACTTTGCGGTTACCCGGTTAACCGTTGGAGTATTAAACGACCTCCAAATGGAGCGAAACTTGACTGGTGGTCTACCGGTGGTATACCAAGGCCACTTGGCAAGACTCGGTCCATTCCGAGAACGTTCAACACCCGCTCACGAAACGAAACAAGAGGGGTGCGCCGGAGGAGGTGGGAGGGCCGAACTGCAAAACGGACAACGGGGAAAATGCTCGGATGTATGAGACGAACACGTATGCAAATGCAATGCACATGATGACATAATATGAGATGCATGACATGAACAAAATGCAAAACGAAAACAAAACCCGACCACGAAGGGAATATCATAACACATAGCCGAAAATGGCAAGAGTTGGAGTTACAAATATGGAAAGTTACATCCGGGGTGTTACAACACTCCACCACTACGAGAGGATCTCGTCGCGAGATCTAGGACTGAAAGAACTCCGGATATTCGGAACGGAGGTGGTCCTCGCGTTCCCAGGTGGCTTCTCGGTCGGAATGGTGCGACCACTTCACTTTCAGGAATTTGATTGACTTGTTGCGAGTCTTGCGCTCAGTTTCTTCAAGAATAGCAACGGGGTGCTCATGATAAGACAGATCTTCTTGGAGGTCAATCTCTTCGAAGTTGATGGTGCGCTCAGGCGTCTTGAAGCACTTGCGAAGCTGTGACACGTGGAACACATCGTGCACGTTCGCGAAGTTGGAAGGAAGCTCAAGTTGATAGGCGAGGTCGCCTCTTTTGCCAATGATCTTGAAAGGACCCACGTATCTAGGGGCAAGCTTCCCTTTGATACCGAAGCGACGAGTGCCTTTCATTGGAGAGACGCGGAGGTAGACATGGTCTCCGATCTCGAAAGCCACATCACGGTGCTTACTATCATAGTAACTCTTCTGGCGCGATTGCGCGGCTTTGAGATTTTCACGGATGACTTTACACATTTCTTCAGCCTCTGTGATTAAGTCATTGCCAAGAAGTTGGCGTTCACCAGTCTCTGACCAATTGAGAGGAGTACGGCACTTTCTGCCATAGAGAATCTCGAATGGGGCCTTGCCCGAACTCGCTTGGAAGCTGTTGTTGTAGGAGAATTCGGCATATGGAAGACAATCTTCCCATTTCATGCCAAAGGAAATGACACAAGCCCTGAGCATATCTTCAAGAATTTGATTGACTCGCTCGACTTGGCCACTAGTTTGAGGATGGAAAGCTGTGCTGAAGCGAATGTTGGTGCCCATGGCCTTCTGGAAGGAGTCCCAGAACTTAGAAGTGAAGATGCTTCCACGATCTGAAGAAATCAATTGTGGAATGCCGTGCAAGGAGACAATCCTGGAGGTGTATAGCTCTGCCAACTGAGCTGCTGTGATAGATTCTTTGATTGGAAGGAAATGAGCCACTTTAGAAAGCTTGTCGATGACAACGAAGATAGCATCATTTCCGCGCTTGGACTTGGGAAATCCAGTCACGAAGTCCATTTCGATATGATCAAACTTCCATTCTGGGATAGCAAGAGGTTGGAGGAGACCAGCTGGTCGTTGGTGTTCTGCTTTCACTCTTCGACAGACATCACATTCATTCACGAATTGAGCGATTTCTCGCTTCATTCGAGTCCACCAATACGACTGCTTGAGGTCATGGTACATCTTCGTACTTCCAGGATGAATGGAAAGAAGAGAATTGTGCGCCTCGTTCATAATGACTTTCCTTAGATCACCTTTAGGAACCACAATCCGGTCCTCGAAGAATAAAGTGTCTCTGTCATCAATGCGATAGCACTTGTATTTGGAAAGACCCTTGTCGATACCACGTTTCACCTTCTTCACCATGGTATCCAGGAGTTGTGCCTCACGAATTTGATCTTCCAAAGTAGGAGAGACTATGAGGTTGGCAAGAAAGCCTTGAGGAACAACTTGGAGATTCAGCTTGCGGAAAGCTTCACAAAGATCCGGTTGGAATGGCTTGAGAATTAAGCTGTTGCAATAAGCCTTCCTGCTCAAAGCATCTGCAATGACATTGGCTTTGCCTGGAGTATATTCAATACTCGGATTGTACTCTTGAATCATTTCGACCCATCGAGTCTGCCTGAGGTTGAGGTTGGGCTGAGTGAAGATGTACTTGAGACTCTTGTGATCGGTGAATATGTCCACTTTCTTCCCAACAAGAGATGTCTCCATGTTATTAATGCATGGACAACTGCCGCCAACTCAAGATCGTGAGTGGGGTAGTTCTTTTCGTTGGGCTTCAACTGACGAGAGGTATAGGCCACAACTTTCTTCTCTTGCATTAACACAGCACCGAGACCTTGGAGAGAAGCATCACAGAAAACTTCAAATGGCTTGGATTCGTCAGCAGGAGTTAAGACCGGAGCTGTGACGAGTTTCTCTTTGAGAGTGTTGAAAGCAACGTCACACTCAGGAGACCAGACATACTTCACATGCTTCTGGAGGAGGTTGGAAAGAGGCTTTGCAATCTTAGAGAAATTCTCAACGAATCTTCGGCAATAGCTTGCAAGACCAAGAAAACTGCGGAGCTGCTTGACATTCTGAGGAGGTTCCCAATTCACAATTGCGGACACCTTCTCGGGATTAATAGCGATGCCCTTGGCAGAGATGATGTGACCAAGGTAAAGAACTTCATCGAGCCAAAACTCACATTTGGAAAACTTCGCATAGAATTGATACTCTCTGAGTTTGTCGAGCACCAGTCGCAAATGTTTGGCATGATCCTTCTTATTCTTGGAGAAGACCAAGATATCATCGAGATACACCAGGACGAATTCATTGGTATAGGGGTTGAAGATGAAATTCATCATCCGAGAGAATGTTGGAGGAGCATTGACAAGGCCGAAAGACATGACAGTATATTCATAAGAACCAAAGCTTGTTCTGAATGCTGTCTTGGGAATATCTTCTTCACGAATGCGAATCTGATGATAACCCATACGAAGGTCAAGCTTGGAGAATACTTTAGCACCTTTGAGTTGCTCGAATAGCTCATTGATGTTGGGAAGTGGATACTTGTTCTTGATTGTCTTCTTGTTCAATGGACGGTAGTCGACACAAAGTCGGTTCGTGCCATCCTTCTTCTGGACAAAAAGAACACCACAACCCCATGGAGATGAACTCGGTCTGATCAAACCCAGACGCTCTTGTTCATCGAGCTGTTTCTTCAATTCCTTCAGCTCCTTGGGTCCAAGCTTGTATGGATGCTTGCAAACGGGTTCAGTTCCCGGCTCAAGATCGATAACGAACTCGACTGGCCGGTGAGGAGGCATACCCGGAAGCTCTTCTGGAAAGACATCTTGGTACTCACAAACGACTGGAATTTGAGAGATGGCATTCAACTCGCCCTTCTCATTGAGAGAAAATAACCGAATGGTTTCATCACGAGCGGCATAAATGATAACATCCTCAGAAGAGTGTGTCAATTGAATTTCCCTGGCAGCACAATCAAGTTGAGCCTTGTGCTTAGAAAGCCAGTCCATCCCAAGAATAAGATCAATATCCGAGTCACCCAGAACAATTGGTTTGGCCAGAAATATAGTTCCCCATCTTGACGGAAACATCCGGAACCATGTAGCTTGCATTCATGCATTTGCCTGGAGAGACAACTACTAACGGTCTAGGCAAATCTTGAAAAACCAACTCATGCTTGGATGCAAATGGTCTTGATATGAAAGAAAGCGATGCACCAGTATCAAAAAGAACTTTTGCAGGAATATCATTAACTGAGAGATTACCCATTATCACATCAGTAGATTCCTCCGCTTGAGCTGCATTCATCATGTTCACCTTTGCAAACTTGGAATTATGCTTGACCACTGCATTGCTGGAAGATCTCACAAGAGGAGGAGGCGGAAGACGCCTTTGGTTGAAGCATTTGTTAGCATAGTGACCTTTCTGCTGACACTTGTTGCAAGTCACCTCTGAGAGTGGACGATGATAAGGAGCATTCGACTTTGGAGCTTGATTCTGAGACTTGTTCTGATAGCCAGAGTTGGAAGAGTGGGAAGATCCATGGCCACCTTTGTTCTTCTGCTGGTAAGGCTGACGAAACGGAGGAGGAGGAGGCAACCAGAACTTCTGTTGCTTAGCAGCCACTAGTGAGGAAGAAGAAGACTGAACTGCGTCCCTGACTCTCTTCTTAGAAGCCTCACACTTGAGCTGAGCAGCCTCTTGCTTCAGTGCCATGTTATAGAATTGATCAAACTGAGTAGGCTCAACAAGAACGAGAGCTAACTGCAGATCCTCTCTAAGGCCACCTCTGAAGTGATAGATCATGCTCTTTTCATCAGGAACGTCTTGTTTAGCGAAGCGAGCAAGTTTCTGAAACTGGATGTTGAATTGATACACAGACATGTTGCCTTGCTTGAGATTGCGGAACTCCTCACGCTTGCTCTCAACAACACTTTGTGGAATGTGGTGCGCTTTGAAGTCCCGACAGAAGTCAGTCCAAGTGATCACACGACCTCCTCTGGAATCTTTGTATTGTTGATACCAATCAGCAGCTTGGTCCTTGAGCTGAAAAGAAGCGAACTTGACATAGTCCTCAGGCCTGACATTGCTACATTCAAAATGCTTGTTGATGTCCACGAGCCAATCATCGGCATCCGTGGCCTCGGCACAGTAGCTGAAAGACTTGGGCTGATTTGCGAGAAACTGGTTGAGGGTAGCGAAGTGAGGCTGATTGTTGCCTTGGCCTTGATTTCCTTGATTGCCTTGCCCTTGGGTGCGTTCTTGCAAGAGTTGCAGAATCATCTGAGCATTGGCGTTGGTGGCTGCCATGATAGCTTGCCATGCCTCCGGAGGCGGAGGTGGTGGCGGAGGGTTCGCCTGACTCCCTTCATTGCGTTCCGGATTCTGACGCGTTGGCGGAGCCATCCTGAAGAGGGTGACATCCGTTAGCATCTTGATAGACAAATAGACAAGTAGAATCAACGGATAGAAATTGCAACATATAGTCTTCACAATAAACATTCGAACGAGGATGAACGAATGAATTCCATAGTAAATCATCACACTTCCATTAAGTTGAGAAGCCACTTAGAAAAAGGTATGGAATCAACATTTGACTTCGAAGCAACTCGAATACCACAATTCAAAACAAAACAAAGTATTGGCTTGCAGAATAAGCCGGAACAAACATATGATAGAGATTTCGTCCGAAGTTTTCGTGGTGGGGCCCACACGGGCTCGATCGTACAGCACCATCATGTACAAGGCAGTGCACATGACATACGAAGCGTCCCCGAGTCGGCATAGCCAAGGACTCTTTAAGACACTACGAGACCACTGTAAAACCAACCGTGGAAAGGCGGACCACTAGACGTCGAACCCCAATCTCATATCATGCGTCTGTCGGAAAGATATCCTAGGAGCTACTTGAATTCCCACTTATAAACTCCCGAAACTTTCTGGTTATGCAATCTGGTGTTGGGGATACAGGGGACACAAAATATATCACCCAAACTAGCAATCCCTAGATCCAGCTGTATCCATCCGTCAACACATAACCAAGAAACCTTCGGAAATCGTGTACCTCAACCTTCGAAAAGCATCCGTTATACGAGTTATGGCAATACTCCCGAACTCCCGCCCCAGTACTGGGTGGCGTCGAGGTGATCTCACCAACAACTGCATAAAAGAGATTTCGATGTCGGCGAAACTCAGGTATTCCAGAACTGCAACGATAAAATTGTGACGACAACACCTCGGAGCTCAACTCCCCGGGACACTGCCACAACCCCTAAATGTCAGGAGGCACCAAGAACAATGTTCTCGTCACAAAACCATCGGAACGATTCTAAGATACCCGCGTGATCCTAAATTTTTTAGTGAAATTTGAGGAGAGAAGAGTCAAAACTTCTACGTCAGGAGACCTCACCAGAGCGACGAAGGGACTGAGGAGTAAAAAGAATCCTACTCTCCGATATATATAATCCTAAGACTCAAAACATTTTTGTTCTAGACTCAACAACGCCAGCGATTCGATCAAGCAGGGGGCTCCTAAGTCGGGGATGGCTCTGATTACCAACTTGTAACGCCCACGATGCGGCTATATCTCCCACGTGTCGAGGCACGACTTAGAGGCATAACCGCATTGTGGTTTTGTCGCAAGAAGGGTCATCTTCACACAATCCCATGTAATGAACAAGAATGGGATAACGAGAGTTGGCTTACAATCGCCACTTCACACAATACATAAATATAATCCATACATCATCCAAAATCCACACATAGACTGTCATGGAATTGTCACGGCAGATGTCCTTAATATTAGGACTTAGTCGCGAGGCCAGCGCATCTATGTGGTAGCTTGAGAGGGGTTGAGCGGAATCGAGAGACGCAACACAAGACAAGGATTTAGACAGCTTCGGGCCCCGGGAAACAACATCCGGTAATAGCCCTATATGCTCTTTGTGGCTAGGTCTCAGTATGCTTATGAGAGAGTCGCCGGTAAGCCGGCTCTTTGTGTCTAGCCCTAGAGATTGTTTCTTGTTGCTCGTCCCTCTTTGGGGAGCCCTGCCCCTCCTTATATAAGTTGAAGGGGCGGGTTACATGTGGAGTCCTATTAGGATTAGGACTAGTCTACCTTCTAATACAAATCGGATACAAGTCCGGGTCATTAGACCAGCTTCATAATCAATTTGCTTGTAGAAGAAATATTGCAAATAAAGAATCCATTTAAATCGGCCTTCAAAGCTCTGATTTGACAAAAATATTGGTCTTCAAATATTCAACTGATATTCAGCCGGCTTGAAGATGTAGAACTTGCCGGTTTATGATTACCACCATTGTCGGGTTATAAAAACTGATAATTCCGGGTCATGATTGCTGCCAACGCCGGTTCATGATTGTTGCCAACGCCGGTTCATGATTGTTACCAACGCCGGTTCATGATTTGATGACGCCGGGTTATGATTGTTGCAGACACTGGGTCATAATGATTGGTGATGCCAGGTTAATCTGGTTTGCTCAAAACCGAGACTTTGAAAATATTTCTCCTTTTATCCGTAATACCTGTAGCCCCCAAGTCTTGAGCAGAACAAAGTGATGATTTAAGACTTGCTTCAATATAAATACTGCCACTTTGAAGAAATCCATGTTGTTCATGTCAGTCACTAGTAAAAACTGAATACTCCATATATGTAGCCCCCAAGTGCCGGGTTGTCATGCTTGCAGCAACCTGGGACTTGTAATTGCCTTATGCTCATAAAAACTTCAACCAATGTAGCCCCCAAGGGCCGGGTCATTATGCAATAATGAGCAGGGACTTCGTAAATATAATCATGTATACCTTGAATTTTCGACAGGAGCAATTGGTAGCCCCCAAGGGCCGGCTCATTATAATGTGATGAGTCGGGTCTTCAATAAGATGAGCAAAAAATGACCTTGCATTAGCCCCCAAGGGCCGGGTCGTAAGCCTGCAGCGACTCGGGACTATTCTTTCCATTGTAGAATAAATCATATCCATTGATAAAATAATAGCCATTGCGCCATAGCGACTTTGAATACCTCATCTGTTGATAAGTCAATTCGGAGTTTAAATACCCGGCGGCTCTTGGCCGATGGCGATTTAATACGCCTCCATTGTAATCCGGAATTTGTACAACCCGGCGGCTTTATAGCCTTTGAGAAAATCAAGAATTGATAACCCTTTTGAGACACCAATTTCCATCTTTGATGATGGGCTTGAATTTAATCATTTATGTAAGTCATAGCTCTGTAAATCCTGCAGAGGTTAAACAACATATGCCCTGGCGACTTAACGTCAAAAACCAGGGCGGGTAACCACCCAAATGTAGTCTTATCCTGCACATAATTAGATCACAAGATCCCTTGGCGGTTTACCGCAGGGCGGGTCATAATATCTCACATATAACCACTTGTGATATTGAATTTGTACTGCCGGTTTACATGACCTGTGCAGTAAGGGTGATAACCCAATCCTTAGAAGCCAATGCTTCCACATAGATGATGATTGTCATAAGCTGGCGATTTACCATTGAAAATCAAGCCGGGTTAAATAACAACCACTCATATACACTTTAGATATGAAAAGGAGCTTCAAATAAAATCCAAAAATTGTTTGCAAAAAGAGACTTCAAAATATTTGAGGCTTCTGATTCGAATACGATCAGAGAACCGTCCCAAAGGGGTTAAGCTAAGATTCGAATACGATCATATAGCCCCCAGTGGCTTTGGCGTTCCCGATCAAGAGGGTACCGACAGCTATGTTCTCTTTGGTTCTAATACGACCTATGTTTGAACAGGAAGCCCCCAAATGACCTTGAGAGTTGTTTAACGACGCTGATTCGAATACGATCCACGTTGGTTCCCAAAGGGGGTTGAGCTATGGTTCAAATCTGACCAAGAAACTCCCCAATGAGCTCGGCAGTGTGCCAATCAAGTGGGTATCGACAGCTATGTTCTCTTTGGTTCGAATACGACCTATGTTTGAACAGGAAGCCCCCAAGTGATCATGAGAATATTTAACGACTCTGATTCAAATACGATCAGGGTCACACCAAAAGGGTTAAGCTAAATTCGAATACGATCAGCTCCCAATGGTCATTAAAGCAGGGTACCTATATTTGAGTTGTGCTTTGTAACAGACTCTTTAGTCCCTTTAATTTTTCCTGAGAACACGAACTTTGCGAGGGATAAATTCTTTTTTGAACCGGAAATTCTTAAACCGGATATTGAGAGTTTCAAAGTTTTGTAATAGACAAATTTACCTTGAACCGGATTGAGAGCTTCAAAGCTTTGTGGCAGATAAATTTCTCTTGAACCGGATTTTAAACCGGATATTTAGAGTTTCAGTGCCTTTGTGGGAGATGTCAAGTCTCTTTAATTTTTCCTTGAACCTGATTTTAAACCAGATATTAAACCGGAATCCTTCTTTTTAAGCCGGAAATGTTCTGACAGCCTTTAAACTTCTCACCAATATGGCGGTTGCCTCCGGGACCGAATTATTTTTCCCTCCAGTGACCCGGAGTTCTTGAATGCATTGAAACCGACCAATGATGCCGAGTCATATCATTGTAGCCCCCGAGTCTCAAGACGACTCGAGGAGTTGGCTTTGAGATTCTCCATATTGACCATAGCATAAGGTGTATATCATTGGTGTTGATAGCGCGATGTGAATCCACAGAAGGTTGAAGTGACTGCGGCGAGTTATAAATGATCCCGTATGAGCCGTGTCAGCAACTCGGCCAATGGTTCCTTCCAACTGGATGTTTTGAAGTTAACCAAACTGTAGTGGCGGCGACTTGTGCGCCTGCCCATTGAACCCTCCAGTGCAGACGGCGGCTGATAATACATGATAATTCGCCTCCAATTTATTGGAAGAAAACCGGGCTTCCCAAGCAGTGACTCGTTCATATTCAATAAACAGCTCATGCATACAGGTGCGGCCCAGTGTGTCGATGTAGACCAGGCCGCGAGAGACGGACGGTAAAGACGACCGTAACATCAGAGGCGGCATAGATAGATGAACCGGCCGTGGCGTTGTAAGCTGGTGCGGATGAGCGAGTTAACCACATCGTTTTGATGTAGTGAACAATTGTCCTGCATCAACACTATTGCAGACCAAGACAAAGATAAACTGCTCTTTGATAAAAAAATAATATGTACCAATAAAATATATTTTAGATGGATATCACCTGATGTGCCAGGCCGGAAATAATCCGCCATGAAATTAACGATTGCTAGGTGAAGTTGAAGTCGCTCACGGGTGAACCGGCCGCGGCGTGGTAAAATGGTGCAGACGGGTGAGTCGGCCGCGACGCTTGTAAGCCGGCGCGGACAGCGAGTCGGCCACGGCGTTGTAAGCTGGCGCGGACACGTGAACCGGACGTGAGGGCGACAGCTGTATATAACAACACTATAGGGCAGAGTGGTTGTTTGCAAAAAATTAATAAGTACTGATAAAGTAAACTGGATGGATATCACCTGATTAGTTCGGATGACGGATGAATCATAAGTAACATCCATATCTCAATAGACTGTGCGCGGTGTAGTAAGCACTGCGCAGCTGCAGACCACCATATGTAACAGTGAGTATTGATGCAGTAAGAACAATTGCCTAGCACGTTGCCGACTGCCTCTTGCTTCAACTGCCTTTGACCTTGATCTGCTGTAAAATTAATAATGGTACTTGCCCACTAATACTCTTGTTCCATTATTGTAAACAGATTGCCTTTTAAACCATCACACATGCATTCAATGCCCAGGATATCTCCTTCACCGTACCCTTCATCATCATACTAGTATCCAGACCTGGTACCCCGTGAAACCATCAATGACGCGGTACAGAAAAGGCAAGGCCGGCTCAAGGCTGCGGGAAAGAGGACAGCAGAGCGACGGGTTGACGACGGCTTGGAGCAGAGGCCGGGGCGGCTTAACAGGGCGGCTCACCACCGCAGGGGCGGCGTCTGACCACAACAAATCCTAGCATCATCACTGTAGCACTGGGTAATTTTTCTGAACGAATAGTCGTGCTCGGATAAACAGGTCTTCACGTGCAGGAATCACATAGCCCGTCGAGTCCCAGTCTTCATGATGTCCATATACAAATATAGTCTTAAGGCAAGGAGACCCCTTTGTTTGGACACCTCATGGAATACTTAATTGGTTTCCCTCGTGGTACATGCATCCGCGTCCGTGAAAAAAAACCCTGCCATGTGCTTTGGTATTTCCCTTGATCCACGTAAAACATATCCGCATAGCTTGTTTTGTAATGATATAAACAAACAGCGATTGGTCAAATCAGAAGCTATAATGATAGCAGGGCGCGGAAGTGCCGGATACTTGGCCGGAGCGGCTCAAGGAAGCCCCTGGCGGGTCGAAGAAAACCGGCGACTCAGCGGAGGCGAGTCCGTGACGAGGTGAAGGCGGCTTACTTGAGGCGACTCAGAGCAGTAATGGTTTCTGTAGGAGGTGGCGACGACGCAATCGGGCGGCTCAGCGGAAGAGCGACGTGATGCCATGGCGGTTTGGAAGTGGACGGCTTGTGGTGGCACCAGCGGCTCAAAATGACTCGGAGGCGAAAGCCACGACAGGAGCAGCGGGTCGAGGCCGCCGGCTCAAGGGTGCATCCGAGGAGACAGACGACGGGGCAATGGAAGTCGGTGATCCGCGGCGGGGCACCGGGTCGTCACGGGACGATGCAGGCGCGGCGCAGCCGGAGGCGGCTCAAAGCTATGGATGCGCAGCTGGCAACAGTGGCGAGGGTGCTGCGGAGGCGACGACGGAACTGACACTGGGCGGCTCGGTGTGGCGCAGACGACAGATGAGCAGCGACGGCGACTCGGCCATGGCTGAGTTGGGTGTGGCGCGATGGGTCGGCAAGGCTGCGGGGAGCAGTGTTTTTTTTGAAGCAGGCAACGCAGAGAGCCGGCCACGGAGGCTCAAGCGGACATCATCTCACAGGGCTCGGCGGCCGGCGACTCAGCGCGGTGGCCGATGGGCTGGCCAATAGGCGATGACCTGAGGACACGAGCAGACAGGCGGGACCGCCAGCCTCGAAGGAGGAGTCCGGGTTGTCGACTCGAAGCGCACACAGCGGAGGAGTCCAGGTCGCTACCGTATTCTGTTTCCGGGTCATTGTTGGCTTTGACGTTTCCTCCTTTCTTTCTAAGACGAGACCACAGCGGCAGCATCCGAATCCAAATCCCATCTCACGTCTTTGTTCTCGTTTTGGTTAGTTTGACCTTCCATCTAACCACGTGGGAGTTTCTGGTGGTATTTTCTCTATAGGAATTTGCATTGCTTAATCTGATAGCTTCTCCTCGGCTTCTAATGGCAACATAGTAAAAATCGATCGGGCTTCATCAGATCACCCGGCAAAGATGTATGACCCGACCGCGGCGACGTGCACCATGCAACCCTCATTTATTTGATCTCAATCTTCTATGCGCCGGCTTCAAAGTAAATCATGTTCCAAATCACAGAATAACGAACTTGTCAGTTCTTCTTTATCCGATGAAATCTCGAGCTTGTCGAACCCTAGGTGAGATCCCTCCAAGAACTCATCACCACCGTGCGCGAGCCCCACGGTGGGTGCCAACTATCGTGGAATTGTCACGGCAGATGTCCTTAATATTAGGACTTAGTCGCGAGGCCATCGCATCTATGTGGTAGCTTGAGAGGGGTTGAGCGGAATCGAGAGACGCAACACAAGACAAGGATTTAGACAGCTTCGGCCCCGGGAAACATCATCCGGTAATAGCCCTACATGCTCTTTGTGGCTAGGTCTCATTATGCTTATGAGAGAGTCGCCGGTAAGCCGGCTCTTTGTGTCTAGCCCTAGAGATTGTTTCTTGTTGCTCGTCCCTCTTTGGGGAGCCCTGCCCCTCCTTATATAAGTTGAAGGGGCGGGTTACATGTGGAGTCCTATTAGGATTAGGACTAGTCTACCTTCTAATACAAACCGGATACAAGTCCGGGTCTTAACTCTTTGTAAGGTAAATATTCTTCACGCCTTTCCTCTTAAACCGGCCCACCATTACATAAACCGGCCTTCTGGGCCTTGGGCCTTGTCATCCGTCCGCCGCCCACCGGGTTACCAGTGCGCCATAATGTTTAGGTAGGTTGCTTGTAATCCGTCTGGTCAGGGCGGGTCGCCAGTGAATCACCAAGCGTAAACCGGGTCTCAAGTAAACCGCCAAATCCGGCCTTATACTTCCGGCCGGTTTACGCCGCGGGGTATATCCCCGACATAGACCGACTACGGTCAAATCCAAATGAAAAATAAGATAACCCCAAATGCTAGATCCCCGATCGTCCCAACTGGGCTCCACTACTGATCATCCGGAAAAGAGACATAGTAACGACCACGTTCCTCGTTGAACTCCCACTTGAGGTCGATTGCATCATCTGCACTGGCATCGCCGGCACCTGCAACTGTTTTGGTAGAATCTGTGAGTCACGAGGACTCAGCAATCTCACACCCACGAGATCAAGACTATTTAAGCTTATAGGAAAGGATGGTGTAATGAGGTGGAGCTGCAGCAAGCACTAAGCATATATGGTGGCTAACATACGCAAATGAGAGCGAGAAGAGAAGCAACGCAACGGTCGCGAAGCTAGAAATGATCAAGAAGTGATCCTGAAACTATTTACGTTCATGAATAACTCAAACCGTGTTCACTTCCCGGACTCTGCCGAGAAGAGAGCATCACGGCTACACACACAGTTGATGTATTTTACTTGGGTCAAGTGACAAGTTCTCTACAACCGGACATTAACAAATTCCCATCTGCCTCATAACCGCGGGCACGGCTTTCGAAAGATAATACCCTGCAGGGGTGTCCCAACTTAGCCCATCATAAGCTCTCACGGTCAACGAAGGATAAACCTTCTCCCGGAAAGACCCGATCAGTCTCGAAATCCCGGTTTACAAGACATTTCGACAATGGTAAAACAAGACCAGCAAAGCCACCCGAATGTGCTGACAAATCCCGATAGGAGCTGCACATATCTCGTTCTCAGGGCACACCGGATTGTCCAAGCTTCTGATAGGCGAGCCCAGAGTTGCCCCTGGTGGCCACCGACGACTGACAGGTTGGACCAATACTCAGAGGAGCACTGGCCCGGGGGTTTAAATAAAGATGACACTCGGGCTCGCGAAAACCCGGGGGAAAAAGGCTTAGGTGGCAAATGGTAAAACCAAGGTTGGGCCTTGCTGGAGGAGTTTTATTCAAGGCGAACTGTCAAGTGGGTCCCATAAATCACCCAACCGCATAAGGAACGCAAACTCAAGGAACATAATACAAGTATGACAGAAACTAGGGCGACAAGAGTGGAACAAAACACCAGGCATAAGGCCGAGCCTTCCACCCTTTACCAAATATATAGATGCATTAATTAAATAAGAGATATTGTGATATCCCAACATATCCATGTTCCAACATGGAACCAACTTCAACTTCACCTGCAACTAGCAACGCTATAACAAGGGCTGAGCAAAAGCGGTAACTTAGCCAAACAACGGTTTGCAAATGGCAAGCAAAACAAGAAAGACACGAATCTGCGATTAACAGCATGATAGCATTTCGAATGCAACAAGTAACAATGCTACAACACTCCAACATAGCAACAAAGCATATGACAGTAATCTACAGGAGATGCTTGACAAAAGATGAACACTGAGCTACGGCTAGTTCACAACACAACAGGTTCAAACAAGCATGGCAAAAGTGCAAAAGATAACAGGTTCACAGACTTGGTGAAATTACTGGACATGCCTGAAACAGTATCAGGTAGCAATGTTCAGACCACGAAATCAACATACTACAGGAACTTAACATAGCAAAACAAGGCATGGCAGTATTCTACTAAATGCATATAACAAAAGTCCCTTACTGACCATAAGCCAAAAAGGACCAGAAGATATGATGGCAACCATGTAAACATAGCGAGTTTCGTTAACAGTTTTCAGACAGCAAAAAACAGAGAATGACAGAAACAGACATTATGAGGGCATCTTGGTGAGCTTGATGCACTCAGCACAAAGCAATGCATGACAAAACAATCATACCTACAGTAAGATGGCATGTTTGTGAAGCTAATCATGGCAAGAGCAAATACATAGCATGTATGGATCAACTACAACAAGCTTGGCGAAATTGAATATCATGTTAAGAATCTGTCAGAAACATTTTATAGCAAAAGTAGAGCAAGATTGAGTCATTCTATGGCACTCCATAATTGCAAGCAAGGGCAGGAATGGATCAATTACAACAATATCTACAAAACATCCTTACTGAACATCACCAAAATAAGCATGGATCTCTCTGTAGCCACATGGATACATAGCAACAAAATAACAGCAGACAGACTTGGTAAATTTACCAAGTCCCTGAAAACAGAAACATCACGAAGGCTAGTTTGCATGCTTGTGCTAGTCACCACAGAGATCACAAAAATACATGGCATACACCTCTGTAAAGACGGCATGTCATACATAAAAACACATGTAGAGCTCGTACTCATAAGATGCACAGAATAAATGCAACAAAAATAACAAATCCTCAAGTTCTGATAAGTGCCAGCAGATAACAGCAACTAGCACTCTTGCATCAGAGATTTGGGAATCAAGATGAACTCAAATGAACATGGTGCAATGGAACAAAATGAAGACCATCTAGAGGCGAACATTTCGATATATTACACGCGCGAAACCGCGCTATATGCAGAGAGTTATGATGCGATGAACAGTTGCACATATTGTAAAATATTAGGACTTAGAAATATCTCGGGGAGAGGAAAGTCAACCGTGGTGGATCTAGATCGGGATCGGGCCGCCGGACTTAGGGCTCGCCGGAGAAAGGGACGGCGCGGCGGCCGGCGTCGGAGGACCTCGGGAGGAGGCGGAGGAGAGGACCCGCGGGAGGAGCTCGGGGAGACGGGCACGGGACCACGAGCGGCGACGCGCCGGCGGCGACGGGCAGGACGACGAGGCGGCGGACGGCGTCGGCGGCGAGGCTGCGACGAACGGTGGCAGGGACGGCACGGGCGCGGGGCGGGAGGCGCCGGCTCAGGCCGCGGGCGAGGGCGCGCGGGCCCGCGGGGTCGGATGCGGGCTCCCCGGGCCACGGGCGTACGGGCGGCGGCGGCGACACGTGGCAGGCGCGGACTGGCCGCGGGCGGCGGCGCGATTCGTCCGGCGCGGGACGGACGCGTCCGGCCGCGGAGAGGGCGATTTTTTAGGGTTTGATCTGTGAAATGTTTCGGGAGGGGAGGTGTATATATAGGTAGAGGGAGCTAGGAGACTCCAAACGGAGTGCGGTTTTCGCCCACACGATCGTGATCGAACGACCTAGAGCATGGAAGAGACTTAGATGGGTTTTGGGCTGTTTAGAGAGGAGTTTTGCTGCAACACACAAACGGACTTTGTGGTTACCCGGTTAACCGTTGGAGTACCAAACGACCTCCAAATGGAACGAAACTTGACCGGTGGTCTACCGGTAGTATACCAAGGCCACTTGGCAAGACTCGGTCCATTCCAAGAATGTTCAACACCCACTCACGAAACGAAACAAGAGGGGTGCGCCGGAGGAGGTGGGAGTGTCGGATTGCAAAACGGACAACGGGGAAAATGCTCGGATGTATGAGACGAACACGTATGCAAATGCAATGCACATGATGACATGATATGAGATGCATGACATGAACAAAATGCAAAAACGGAAAACAAAACCCGACCACGAAGGGAATATCATAACACATAGCCGGAAATGGCAAGAGTTGGAGGTACAAATATAGAAAGTTACATCCGGGGTGTTATAGCTCATGAGGGAGCACTGGATATTCACTGCCTTTATAAGAGGATTAGGACCCATCTTTTTACCCCACGCCATCTTCTTCCTTAGCCCTTCCATCTTCAAGCTCCAGTGCCCAAGTTTCGATCTTTTCTGTCCCCACCAAACGCTCCAGTCATGTCCGCATCCGGCTCACAGGGCAAGTGGATGGTTTCCTCCGTCATGGAGAGGAACGTCAAGGAACTCTGGGAAGCAGGATACTTGGCCGGGAACATCGCGCATCGGCTCCCTGCCAAAAAGTAGATCATCCCTACTTGGAGCCCAATGAGAGGGTGGTGTTTATCCCCCACTTTCTCCGTGGACTAGGGTTTCCCCTCCACCCTTTCGTCCGGGGCCTCATGTTCAATTACGGGCTAGATTTCCATGATCTAGCCCCAAATTCCTTTCTCCACATTTCGGCGTTCATTGTCATGTGCGAGGCGCTCCTCCGCATTCCCCCCACTTCGGCCTATGGCTTAAGGTCTTCAACGTAAAGCCGAAAGTGGTCGACGGGCAACATGCGGATTGCGTCGGCGCCATGGTGAGCAAGCTCCCCAACGTCACCTGGCCCAGGGGGACCTTTGTGGAGACCGTGAAGGGATGGCAACAGGTGGTTCTACATCACGGAACCTCGCGATGTCAGATTCCGGGTTCCGGCTAAAACTTTGAGGTTCGAACACTAGGGTGCACACGAAGATCTCCCCCTACCTAATCACGCCCTCAGCCTCGCCGCAATCTCAAAGCCTAGCTCGATGAACCCGCAACACAAGAGGCACGAGATTTATACTGGTTCGGGCCACCGTTGTGGTGTAATACCCTACTCCAGGGTGGTGTGGTGGATTGCCTCTTGGGCTGAGGATGAACAGTACAAGGGAAGAACAGCCTCCTGAGGTGAGGTGTTCTTGTGCTTGGTGAACTTGTGTGGGTGAGGATGATCTGAATCAGTTGCCTCCTACTGTGGTGGCTAGTCCTATTTATAGAGGCCTGGTCCTCTCCCCAAATATTGAGCGGGAAGGGATGCCACAACGACCAGTTTGAAGGGGGACAACTAGTACAAGCTATCCTGACTAAAGGTGGTCTTCGCCTGCCAAAGGCTCTGGTGGTGATGCCGTCTTGGGCTCCACGGTGACTTTCGTCCTGCTGTCCTGTTGGTCTTGTTCTCGTTGCACCAATATGGAAACCTTTGCCTGATGCCTAGGGACTCCTCGCCTGGGCTTGCCCCTTTAGCACCGAAGAGGAAACGAGGACACTGCGCGCGCTGGCACCCGCGTGGCTCCAGTCGTCATGGCTTGCGTCACTGGAACCTCGCGAGGTGTCCCTTGCCTTGATCTCTTGGCCCCTTGCGAGCCAGCCTGGTGAGGCCGCTCCCGAGGAGGTCTTGTGTTATCCGCCCCGCGAGGCTTGGCCCCTCGTGAGGGTCTTGAGTGTTTGCTGGTGAAGATGGCCATGTAGGGCCGCTGGCGGAGCCACGCCGTGTACGCAGGCAGGCAAGTCTGGGCACCCCCGTTCCCAGGACGCCGACAGTAGCCCCCGGGCCCAAGGCGCGCTCGGACTTGGCTTTGAGGCGAAGCCAAAGGGCATGTGCGGAGCGCCGCGGGCCCCAACAATCTGCGGCCTTGGTCAACACATGGCGATTGATTGGACGTGGGCGTCTCCGCTTCCCCATGCTGCCTCGGCAACTGCCCGTCTGACAAAAGGCTGGTGCGCGCTACGCTTGCCTTCATTGCTTTCCTTCGCCTTGCTCCAGATCCCCTTTCTTGCTCCTTGCTTCCAAAATCTCCAGATCTACTTCAATCCCCTTCCGAGCCTCCGACCAATGGCGCCCCGAAAGGCCAAGGCCGCTTCGCCGCTGGCTTGGTACGAGCCGGCTCTGGACGCGCCCAACATCTCGGAGAAGAACCTCGCCGCCATGCGCCTGCTGACGGCGGGGGAGAGCAACGAGAGGGGGAAGATCGAGCTCCGGGCTGGCTCCGCCGAGCCGGAGGCTTCGAATAGCACCTTCTACCCCTACTTTATGAGCAGCATCGTTGCGGGCCTGGTTCCCCCTTTCTCCGACTTCTTTTACGCCATCCTCCGCCATAGCGGGTTACAGACCCTTCACCTCCATCCCAAATCCATCCTTCTCTTGTCGATCTTCGCTTTCTACTGTGAGGCGTATGTCGGCGTGATGCCGTCCGTGGCTCTGCTACGCCACTTCTTCTTCCTCCGCATCAACGATGGTCGTACCTCCGGGTGCGCCAACTTCATCGCGGCCGGCAAGGCCAACGCGATCTCGAATGCTGGGAAGAAGGCCGACAGCTTCAGGAGCAAGTGGGTCATGATGGACGCCATGTGCGTCCATCCACGCTTGAGGCTGCCGACGGAGATGCCCCAGTCTGACGAGGGGTGGTCTCGTGCGAAGCTCACTGACGACCGGGCAACATCGGTGCTAGAGAAGATGAGCGCCGACCTGAAGCCGGGTAACGCGAAGGCGGCGAAGCTGACGGGGGCCATGCTCCTGAGGGAGTTCCTGATGCTGCGGGTGGCTCCGCTTAAGGCATGCTCGTGCCCCTTGTGGATGCTTGGGGGTGAAGAAGACAAGCTTCGCCTGAGTCTGGGAGCCTTGTCTGACGAGGAGCTGGCTATAGCTCTGCACCTCTTGGTCGGGGATGACCAAGAGTATTCGTCGAGCGCCATCGTTCCCTTGTTCCGTCGCGACGTCGGGGCGCAGGTTGTGGCCGCCATGCCCACCTTCGACGAGCGCGACCTGGTGCCGCTGGCGCCCGTTGTGGTCCCAGAGGCGACGGCGCCAGTGGACGTGTCTTTTGGCGAATCCTGCAAGGAGGAGGAAGAGGAGGAAGACGAGGAGCTCGACTCGGAGGCGACCCTCGAGGGGATGGGGGAGACCTCCCCCTTGCACAAGGCTGACCTCCTCCGCACCATGCCTAACGACGACGAGGCCGATGTCCTCCAGAGGGGGGTGCCGCCCGTGATCCCGACGAGGGGCAGCTTGGCGTTGGTCTCCCGAGGTGACACCCCTGTTCTAACTCTGCCTGGGGCTGCTTCTAGTCCATCCGCTGCCCCTCCTCCTACTCTTGGCACCCGCGCGTCTGTGCCTCAGGCTGCGAGGCTCTCCGGCTTCAAGCTCACGAAGCGGAGGGATTACGCTACGATAGACCTGTAAAAACTCTTGCCTTGTTTCGTTCTTGCTTCTGCTGCTTGACCTTGCCGCTTCTCCGTTGTGCGATTAGGCCGACGCCTGTGGCGAAGAAGAGGAAGGAGGAAGCGGTGGTGCTGCTCGGGACAAACCTACCTGCCGTGGCTGCGTCTCGCTTCATGGAGAAGGGCAGCATTGGCGCTCATGTCTCTACGGCTCGGTCGTCCTCACGAGGCCTGGGGGAGAATCCTCGGGAGGAGTCAGCCCCCGTGGCCCCGCTGGCTCCGGAGGCACTGGTGTCCGGCCCGGCTGCTGAGGTCCCCAAAGCTCAGGAGCCCCCAGTCTCCCAGGCTATGGTAACAATGCCGCCTCCTCCTCCTCATGCTGCACCGCTGGCTCCAGGTCCTTCTGCCTCCCCTGGCGTCTTGCAGCGCGCTCTTTCTGAGATGACCCGACCGCGAGAAGATCTTCAGGGCGCCGACCCCCACCTGGTAGCTGGGCGCCTGGAGCTGGTCTCTGGCTGGCTTCATTCTGATGCGTCCAGGCAGCACTGAGCCAGGCTGCAGCGACCTCCGAGAAGGAGAAGCAGGCCGCCGCCCAAGCAGCGGCCAATCGCGAGGCGGCGCTGAAGGATGTCGAGACCGCCCAGGATCGCTGCCGGGTGCTAGAGGCCGAGCTGAAGGCCCTGCGCACTAAGCTTGCGGAAGAAGCCCGCAGCCGCAAGGCGGAGGAGGAGCAGATGAAGGGCCGGGAGGACGCCATCAAGGGTCGCAACGCTGAGCTGGAGGATTTGGCGAAAGTGCACGCCACAGAACGCAGCCGGGTGAAGAAGCTGGAGAAGAAGGTGGGGCGGAGAAGGCTGATCTTGACGCCAAGGCGAAGGTCCCGGCTGAGGACCGCGAAGCCCTCAAGCTCCTCGAGGTGGGGGCTTGGAAGGCACTGTGGTCACTCTAAGAGAAGGGCTTGGAGGAGCCACTGGCCACCAGCAACGAGGGCCCCACCCAGCTGCTTCCTTATCTGGTTGATGTGCTTGAGGATGTCGTGAGAGGTATCGGCCCAATGGCAGAGGGGGAAGCCCGCGTTCTTTCCTCGGCCGCGTTGACGCGCATCCTCAGCCACCTCCATCTTCGCGCCCCCGCTGCCCGCCTTGACGAGCTACTGGAGCCTATGGACGACGAGCACTACATAGCCGCCATCGCGGCCGTGAAGGGCCAGGTGGAGGCCCTGCTGGAAAAGTTCCGCGCCTTCGCTCCCGCGCCTTAAACCGGTGCTACTGATCCCGCCACTCCGGCAGGCGGTGCAGGTGAAGGTGACGCCACCAAGGAAGGAGCATCCCTTGCGGGCGACGGCGGTGTCCAGGGATGACTTTCTTGCACCTCTTTTCCTGTTTGAATTCCTGCAACATGTACCGTGCCTTGTGGAGGCGTTTAAACTTGTGTTTGGTATTGGAGAACAATATGTTTTGTAATATTTGCTTTGAGATTTTGCGTTTTCCTTCCCATTTGCTTTACGTTCTATGTCGGTAGAGCCCGACCCCGCGCATACCTCCGCCGCCGTTGCGTCGTCCGGATCACCAGGACGAGACCAAGGAGTGAGGGGCTACATGGCTAGTTAGGCTCCGGAGTCGCGATGCTCAGGAGTCCCCCTTGACGTGCAAACAGCTTTGGAAAGGAGATGTAGGTGTAGGTCTAGTGTTCTGCGTCGGCAGGGCCCGACCCCGCGCATACCTCAACCGCCATTGGGTCGTCCGGATCACTAGGAAGAGACCAAGGAGTGAGGGGATACGTGGCCAGTTAGGCTCCTAAGTCGCGATGCTCAGGAGTCTCCCTTGATGCCCAAACGACCTTCCTACCTTTGCGTCGGCGTTCTAGGAACGGGCGTCCCCAGACTTGCCTGCCTGCGGCCCACGGCGTGGCTCTACTCGCGGCCCAGTACGGCCCGTCTTCACCAACAAACTCTCAAGACCCTCGCGAGGCGGATGACACAAGACCTCCTCGGGAGCGGCTTCATCAGGCTGGCTCGCGAGGGGCAGAGAGATCAAGGCAAGGGGAACCTCGCGAGGTTCCAATGACGTAAGCCATGACGACCAAGACCAGGCGGGCGCCAGCGCACACGGTGTCCTCGCTTCCTCTTTGGTGCTAAGGAGGCAAGCGCAGGCGAGGAGTACCGAGGCATCAGGCAAAGATTTCAATATCGGTGCAACGAGACCAAGACGAGCAGGACAGCAGAACGGATGTCACCGTGGAGCCCAAGACGGCGTCACCACCAGATCCTTTGGCAGGCGAAGACCACCTTTAGTCAGGATAGATTGTACTAGCTGTCCCCTTTCAAATTGGCCGTTGTGGCATCCCTTCCCGCTCAATATTTGGGAAGAGGACCAGGGCCTCTATAAATAGGGCTAGCCACCATAGTAGGAGGCAACTGGTCTCGAACTCATTCAGTTCATCCTCACACCCACCAAGCACAAGAACGCCTCGCCTCAGGAGGCTGTTCTTTCCCTTGTACTGTTCATCCTCAGCCTGAGAGGCAATCCACCACACCACACTGGAGTAGGGTATTACACCACAACGATGGCCTGAACCAGTATAAATCTCGTGTCTCTTGTGTTGCGAGTTCGTCAAGCTAAGCTTAGAGATCGCGGTGAGGCTGAGGGCGTGATCTGGCAGGGGGAAATCTTTGTGCGCACCTCAGTGTTTGAACCTCGTGGGTTTTACCGGAACCCGAAATCTGACATTTGGCGTGCCAGGTAGGCGTGCGCCGAAGCTTTCCTTCCGTCGATCCGCGTCCGGTCGCCTCGTCGTCTCCATGGAGGACGCTCGCGGAGCTCGCGCTGAGCGCCGGGCCGCCCTCGCCTCCCACGTTGCTCAGACGGCTCCTGTCGGCGGGCCATCCCTTCGTTCCCCGTCGCCTGCCGCCAACGCCGTCACCGGCCCGGCAGGAAACCAGCAACAAGCGTCCTCGTTGCACCCCTCGGTGCGGCGGGACGGCCGCACCGCCACCCCGTCGCTGAGTCCGGCCGGCTCGTCGTCTCACGCCCGTCGCGCTCCCACGGACGCGCAGGCCGCGCTGTGCATGGCACGCGAACTCCTGCACTACCGCCCCATCGATGACCTCTACGAGGACTGGTTGGACCGCATCGCCGAGCTCGTCAGCGCCGCAGGGGGCTCCCCTGCACCGTCCCTCTCGCTGCCTCGCCCTCCGCCAGCTGCGGGTGATGTGGCCCAGGGAGTGCCACACCACCACCACCGCACCAAGACGGCCTCCTGGCGCCAAGGCGTGCGGCCCCCCGGCGCGACCCACCGCGTCGGGCGTCCGTGCGCGAAGAAGGAAGTTGCCAAGAAGTCCCACGTCCGCAAGAAAACGCTCCTACGCTCCCAGCACCACTACGACAAGACAGTGCACCTCCTGCGGTGGCGGTGCACGGGCATCAAGGCCAGGCTCCACATCAGCAAAGGGCCCCGGTGGCCACCGCGGGCTGCCGCGCCTTCACTCCTGAGCTGCGTAGCATCGCATGGCCGGGCAAGTTCAAGCCAGACCTGCCTCCGCGCCACGACGGCACCCCCGACCCCACGGAGTTCCTGCAGCTCTACGAGTTGAGCATCGAGGCGGCCAACAGCGACGAAAAAGTCATGGCGAACTGGTTCCCCATTGTTGGGGAACGTAGTAATTTCAAAAATTTTCCTACGCACACGCAAGATCATCGTGATGTATAGCAACGAGAGGGGAGAGTGTTGTCGACGTACCCTCGTAGACCGAAAGCGGAAGCGTTTAACACAACGCGGTTGATGTAGTCGTACGTCTTCACGATCCGACCGATCAAGTACCGAACGCATGGCACCTCCGAGTTCAGCACACGTTCAGCTCGATGACGTCCCTCGAACTCCGATCCAGCCGATTGTTGAGGGAGAGTTTCATCAGCATGACGGCGTGGTGACAATGATGATGTTCTACCGACGCAGGGCTTCGCCGAAGCACCGCTACGATATTATCAAGGTGTAATATGGTGGAGGGGGGCACCGCACACGGCTAAGAGATCAATGATCAATTGTGTGTATAGAGGTGCCCCCTGCCCCCGTATATAAAGGAGCAAGGGCGGTTCGGCCGGCCAAGGGGAGAGGCGCGCCAGGAGGAGTCCTACTCCTACCGGGAGTAGGACTCCCCCCCTTTTCCATGTTGGACTAGGAGAGAGAGGGGGAAGAGGTGGAGGGGAGGAAGGGAAGGGGGGGCGCCGCCCCCTCTCCTTGTCCTATATGGACTGGAGGGGGGGAGGGGCGTGCGGCCCTGCCCTGGCCTCCTCTCCTCTCTTCCACCTAGGCCCACTAAGGCCCATTAAGTTACCGGGGGGTTCCGGTAGCCTCCCGGTACTCCGAAAAAATCCCGATTTCACCCGGAACACTTCCGATATCCAAACATAGGCTTCTAATATATCAATCTTTATGTCTCGACCATTTCGAGACTCCTCGTTATGTCCGTGATCACATCCGGGACTCCGAACAACCTTCGGTACATCAAAGCATATAAACTCATAATATAACTGTCATCGTAACGTTAAGCGTGCGGACCCTACGGGTTCGAGAACTATGTAGACATGACCGAGACACCTCTCCGGTCAATAACGAATAGCGGAACCTGGATGCTCATATTGGTTCCCACATATTCTACGAAGATCTTTATCGGTCAGACCGCATATCAACATACGTTATTCCCTTTGTCATCGGTATGTTACTTGCCCGAGATTCGATCGTCGGTATCTCGATACCTAGTTCAATCTCGTTACCGGCCAGTCTCTTTACTTGTTCCGTAATACATCATCCCGCAACTAACTCATTAGTCACAATGCTTGCAAGGCTTATAGTGATGTGTATTACTGAGTGGGCCCAGAGATACCTCTCCGACAATCGGAGTGACAAATCCTAATCTCGAAATACGCCAACCCAACAAATACCTTTGGAGACACTTGTAGAGCACCTTTATAATCACCCAGTTACGTTGTGACGTTTGGTAGCACACAAAGTGTTCCCCCGGTAAACGGGAGTTGCATAATCTCATAGTCATAGGAACATGTATAAGTCATGAAGAAAGCAATAGCAACATACTAAACGATCGAGTGCTAAGCTAACGGAATGGGTCAAGTCAATCACATCATTCTCCTAATGATGCGATCCCGTTAATCAAATGACAACTCATGTATATGGCTAGGAAACATAACCATCTTTGATCAATGAGCTAGTCAAGTAGAGGCATACTAGTGACACTCTGTTTGTCTATGCATTCACACAAGTATTATGTTTCCGGTTAATACAATTTTAGCATGAGTAATAAACATTTATCATGATATAAGGAAATAAATAATAACTTTATTATTGCATCTAGGGCATATTTCCTTGAGTCTCCCACTTGCACTAGAGTCAATAATCTAGATTACATAGTAATGATTCTTACACCCATGGAGTCTTGGTGCTGATCATGTTTTGCTCGTGGAAGAGGCTTAGTCAACGGGTCTGCAACATTCAGATCCGTATGTATCTTGCAAATTTCTATGTCTCCCACCTGGACTAAATCCCGGATGGAATTGAAGCGTCTTTTGATGTGCTTGGTTCTTTTGTGAAATCTGGATTCCTTTGCTAAGGCAATTGCACCAGTATTGTCACAAAAGATTTTCATTGGACCCGATGCACTAGGTATGACACCTAGATCGGATATGAACTCCTTCATCCAGACTCCTTCATTTGCTGCTTCCGAAGCAGCTATGTACTCCGCTTCACACATAGATCCCGCCACAACACTTTGCTTAGAACTGCACCAACTGACAGCTCCACCGTTCAATGTAAACACGTATCCGGTTTGCGATTTAGAATCATCCGGATCAGTGTCAAAGCTTGCATCAACGTAACCATTTACGATGAGCTCTTTTTCACCTCCATAAACGAGAAACATATCCTTAGTCCTTTTCAGGTATTTCAGGATGTTCTTGACCGCTGTCCAGTGATCCACTCCTGGATTACTTTGGTACCTCCCTGCTAAACTTATAGCAAGGCACACATCAGGTCTGGTACACAGCATTGCATACATGATAGAGCCTATGGCTGAAGCATAGGGAACATCTTTCATCTTCTCTCTATCTTCTGCAGTGGTCGGGCATTGAGTCTTACTCAATCTCACACCTTGTAATACACGCAAGAACCCTTTCTTTGCTTGATCCATTTTGAACTTCTTCAAAACTTTGTCAAGGTATGTGTTTTGTGAAAGTCTAATTAAGCGTCTTGATCTATCTCTATAGATCTTGATGCCCAATATATATGCAGCTTCACCGAGGTCTTTCATTGAAAAACTCTTATTCAAGTATCCCTTTATGCTATCCAGAAATTCTATATCATTTCCAATTAGCAATATGTCATCCACATATAATATCAGAAATGCTACTGAGCTCCCACTCACTTTCTTGTAAATACATGCTTCTCCAAAAGTCTGTATAAAACCAAATGCTTTGATCACACTATCAAAGCGTTTATTCCAACTCCGAGAGGCTTGCACCAGTCCATAAATGGATCGCTGGAGCTTGCACACTTTGTTAGCTCCCTTTGGATCGACAAAACCTTCCGGTTGCATCATATACAACTCTTCTTCCAGAAATCCATTCAAGAATGCAGTTTTGACATCCATTTGTCAAATTTCATAATCATAAAATGCGGCAATTGCTAACATGATTCGGACAGACTTGAGCATCGCTACGGGTGAGAAAGTCTCATCGTAGTCAATCCCTTGAACTTGTCGAAAACCTTTCGCAACAAGTCGAGCTTTATAGACAGTTACATTACCGTCAGCGTCAGTCTTCTTCTTGAAGATCCATTTATTTTCAATGGCTTGCCGATCATCAGGCAAGTCAACCAAAGTCCATACTTTGTTCTCATACATGGATCCCATCTCGGATTTCATGGCTTCAAGCCATTTTGCGGAATCTGGGCTCACCATCGCTTCTTCATAGTTCGTAGGTTCGTCATGGTCTAGTAACATAACCTCCAGAACAGGATTACCGTACCACTCTGGTGCGGATCTTAATCTGGTTGACCTACGAGGTTCAGTAATAACTTGATCTGAAGTTTCATGATCATTATCATTAACTTCCCCACTAATTGGCGTAGGTGTCGCAGAAACTGGTTTCTGTGATGATCTACTTTCCAATAAGGGAGCAGGTACAGTTACCTCATCAAGTTCTACTTTCCTCCCACTCACTTCTTTCGAGAGAAACTCCTTCTCTAGAAAGGATCCATTCTTAGCAACGAATGTCTTGCCTTCGGATCTGTGATAGAAGGTGTACCCAACAGTCTCCTTTGGGTATCCTATGAAGACACATTTCTCCGATTTAGGTTCGAGCTTATGAGGTTGAAGTTTCTTCACATAAGCATCGCAACCCCAAACTTTAAGAAACGACAACTTTGGTTTCTTGCCAAACCATAGTTCATAAGGCGTCGTCTCAACGGATTTCGATGGTGCCCTATTTAGAGTGAATGCAGCCGTCTCTAAAGCATAACCCCAAAATGATAGCGGTAAATCAGTAAGAGACATCATAGATCGCACCATATCTAGTGAAGTACGATTATGACGTTCGGACACACCATTACGTTGTGGTGTTCCGGGTGGCGTGAGTTGCGAAACTATTCCGCATTGTTTCAAATGTAGGCCAAACTCATAACTCAAATATTCTCCTCCATGATCTGATCGTAGAAACTTTATTTTCTTGTTACGATGATTTTCAACTTCGCTCTGAAATTCTTTGAACTTTTCAAATGTTTCAGACTTATGTTTCATTAAGTAGATATACCCATATCTGCTCAAATCATCTGTGAAGGTGAGAAAATAACGATATCCGCCACGAGCCTCAATATTCATCGGACCACATACATCTGTATGTATGATTTCCAACAAATTAGTTGCTCTCTCCATTGTTCCGGAGAACGGTGTTTTTGTCATCTTGCCCATGAGACACGGTTCGCAAGTACCAAGTGATTCATAATCAAGTGATTCCAAAAGTCCATCATTATGGAGTTTCTTCATGCGCTTTACACCGATATGACCTAAACGGCAGTGCCACAAAAAGTTGCACTATCATTATCAACTCTGCATCTTTTGGCTTCGACATTATGAATATGTGTGTCACTACTACCGAGATTCATTAAAAATAGACCACTCTTCAAGGGTGCATGACCATAAAAGATATTACTCATATAAATAGACCAACCATTATTCTCTGATTTAAATGAATAACCGTCTCACATCAAACAAGATCCAGATATAATGTTCATGCTTAACGCTGGCACCAAATAACAATTATTTAGGTCTAATACTAATCCGGAAGGTAGATGTAGAGGTAGCGTGCCGACGGCGATCACATCGACTTTGGAACCGTTTCCCATGCGCATCGTCACCTCGTCCTTGGCCAGTGTTCGCTTAATCCGTAGTCCCTGTTTCGAGTTGCAAATATTAGCAACAGAACCAGTATCAAATACCCAGGTGCTACTGCGAGCTCTGGTAAGGTACACATCAATAACATGTATATCACATATACCTTTGTTCACCTTGCCATCCTTCTTATCCGCCAAATACTTGGGGCAGTTCCGCTTCCAGTGACTAGTCTGCTTGCAGTAGAAGCACTCAGTTTCAGGCTTAGGTCCAGATTTGGGTTTCTTCTCCTGAACAGCAACTTGCTTGCTATTCTTCTTGAAGTTCCCCTTCTTCTTCCCTTTGCCCTTTTTCTTGAAACTAGTGGTCTTATTGACCATCAACACTTGATGCTCCTTTTTGATTTCTACCTCCGCTGCCTTTAGCATTGCGAAGAGCTCGGGAATTGTCTTATTCATTCTTTGCATGTTATAGTTCATCACGAAGCTCTTGTAGCTTGGTGGCAGTGATTGAAGAATTCTGTTAATGACGCTATCATCCGGAAGATTAACTCCCAGTTGAATCAAGTGATTGTTATACCCAGACATTTTGAGTATATGCTCACTGACAGAACTATTATCTTCCATCTTGCAGCTGTAGAACTTATTGGAGACTTCAGATCTCTCAATCCGGGCATTTGCTTGAAATATTAACTTCATCTCCTGGAATATCTCATATGCTCCATGACGTTCAAAACGTCGTTGAAGACCCGGTTCTAAGCCGTAAAGCATGGCACACTGAACTATCGAGTAGTCATCAGCTTTGCTCTGCCAGACGTTCATAACCTCTGGTGTTGCTCTTGCAGCAGGCCTGGCACCCAGCGGTGCTTCCAGGACGTAATTCTTCTGTGCAGCAATGAGGATAATCCTCAAGTTACGGACCCAGTCCGTATAATTGCTACCATCATCTTTCAACTTTGCTTTTAAAATTCAACGGAACAACAGCACAGACCATCTATCTACAATTAACGTAGACAAGCAAGATACTATCAGGTACTAAGTTCATGATAAATTTAAGTTCTACTAATCATATTACTTAAGAACTCCCACTTAGATAGACATCCCTCTAATCATCTAAGTGATTACGTGATCCAAATCAACTAAACCATAACCGATCATCACGTGAAATGGAGTAGTTTTCAGTGGTGAACATCACTATGTTGATCATATCTACTATATGATTCACGCTCGACCTTTCGGTCTCAGTGTTCCGAGGCCATATCTGCATATGCTAGGCTCGTCAAGTTTAACCTGAGTATTCTGTGTGTGCAAAACTGTCTTGCACCCGTTGTAGATGGACGTAGAACTTATCACACCCGATCATCACATGGTGTCTAGGCACGACGAACTTTGGCAACGGTGCATACTCAGGGAGAACACTTTTATCTTGAAATTTAGTGAGAGATCATCTTATAATGCCACCATCAATCAAATCAAGATAAGATGCATAAAAGATAAACATCACATGCAATCAATATAAGTGATATGATATGGCCATCATCATCTTGTGCTTGTGATCTCCATCTCCCAAGCACCGTCATGATCACCATCGTCACCGGCGCGACACCTTGATCTCCATCGTAGCATCGTTGTCATCTCGCCAACTATTGCTTCTACGACTATCGCTACCGCTTAGTGATAGAGTAAAACAATTACATGGCGATTGAATTGCATACAATAAAGCGACAACCATATGGCTCCTGCCAGTTGCCGATAACTCGGTTACAAAACATGATCATCTCATACAATAAAATTCAGCATCATGACTTGACCATATCACATCACAACATGCCCTGCAAAAACAAGTTAGACGTCCTCTACTTTGTTGTTGCAAGTTTTACGTGGCTGCTACGGGCTTAGCAAGAACCGTTCTTACCTACGCATCAAAACCACAACGATAGTTTGTCAAGTTGGTGCTGTTTTAACCTTCGCAAGGACCGGGCGTAGCCACACTCGGTTCAACTAAAGTGAGAGAGACAGACACCCGCCAGTTACCTTTGAGCAACGAGTGCTCGCAATGGTGAAACCAGTCTCGCGTAAGCGTACGCGTAATGTCGGTCCGGGCCCCTTCATCTCACAATACCGCTGAACCAAAATATGACATGCTGGTAAGCAGTATGACTTATATCGCCCACAACTCACTTGTGTTCTACTCGTGCATATAACATCAACGCATAAAACCAGGCTCGGATGCCACTGTTGGGGAACGTAGTAATTTCAAAAAAATTCCTACGCACACGCAAGATCATCGTGATGTATAGCAACGAGAGGGGAGAGTGTTGTCCACGTACCCTCGTAGACCGAAAGCGGAAGCGTTTAACACAACGCGGTTGATGTAGTCGTACGTCTTCACGATCCGACCGATCAAGTACCGAACGCACGGCACCTCCGAGTTCAGCACACGTTCAGCTCGATGACGTCCCTCGAACTCCGATCCAGCCGAGTGTTGAGGGAGAGTTTCCTCAGCATGACGGCGTGGTGACAATGATGATGTTCTACCGACGCAGGGCTTCGCCTAAGCACCGCTATGATATTATCGAGGTGTAATATGGTGGAGGGGGGCACCGCACACGGCTAAGAGATCAATGATCAATTGTGTGTATAGAGGTGCCCCCTGCCCCCGTATATAAAGGAGCAAGGGGGGTTCGGCCGGCCAAGGGGAGAGGCGCGCCAGGAGGAGTCCTACTCCTACCGGGAGTAGGACTCCCCCCTTTTCCATGTTGGACTAGGAGAGAGAGGGGGAAGAGGTGGAGGGGAGGAAGGAAAGGGGGGCGCCGCCCCCCTCTCCTTGTCCTATTCGGACTGGGGGGGGAGGGGCGTGCGGCCCTGCCCTGGCCTCCTCTCCTCTCTTCCACCTAGGCCCACTAAGGCCCATTAAGTTACCGGGGGGTTCCGGTAACCTCCCGGTACTCCAGAAAAATCCCGATTTCACCCGGAACACTTCCGATATCCAAACATAGGCTTCCAATATATCAATCTTTATGTCTCGACCATTTCGAGACTCCTCGTTATGTCCGTGATCACATCCGGGACTCCGAACAACCTTCGGTACATCAAAACATATAAACTCATAATATAACTGTCATCGTAACGTTAAGCGTGCGGACCCTACGGGTTCGAGAACTATGTAGACATGACCGAGACACCTCTCTGGTCAATAACCAATAGCGGAACCTGGATGCTCATATTGGTTCCCACATATTCTACGAAGATCTTTATCGGTCAGACCGCATAACAACATACGTTATTCCCTTTGTCATCGGTATGTTACTTGCCCGAGATTCGATCGTCGGTATCTCGATACCTAGTTCAATCTCATTACCGGCAAGTCTCTTTACTCGTTCCATAATACATCATCCCGCAACTAACTCATTAGTCACAATGCTTGCAAGGCTTATAGTGATGTGTATTACTGAGTGGGCCCAGAGATACCTCTCCGACAATCGGAGTGACAAATCCTAATCTCGAAATACGCCAACCCAACAAATACCTTTGGAGACACCTGTAGAGCACCTTTATAATCACCCAGTTACGTTGTGACGTTTGGTAGCACACAAAGTGTTCCTCCGGTAAATGGGAGTTGCATAATCTCATAGTCATAGGAACATGTATAAGTCATGAAGAAAGCAATAGCAACATACTAAACGACAAGTGCTAAGCTAACGGAATGGGTCAAGTCAATCACATCATTCTCCTAATGATGTGATCCCGTTAATCAAATGACAACTCATGTCTATGGCTAGGAAACATAACCATCTTTGATCAACGAGCTAGTCAAGTAGAGGCATACTAGTGACACTCTGTTTGTCTATGTATTCACACAAGTATTATGTTTCCGGTTAATACAATTCTAGCATGAATAATAAACATTTATCATGATATAAGGAAATAAATAATAACTTTATTATTGCCTCTAGGGCATATTTCCTTCACCCATGGCTCTCAAGGATGGCGCATGCTCGTGGCTCCTAAACCTGCCTCCCGGCTCCATCTCCTCCTGGAACGAGATGCGTGACCGCTTCGTCGCCAACTTCCAGGGCACTCGCGACCGCCCTCCGGTCGCGGGTGACCTGCGCCGCGTCAAGCAGTAGCCAGGAGAGACCCTCCAGAAGTACATCCAACGCTTCAACAATGTTCGACTCAAGATCCCCAAGGTGACAGACGAGGCCATCATCTTGGCGTTTTCTGATGGCGTCCGTGACGTCAAGATGAAGGAGGAACTCGCCATCCACGAGGAGCTGTGCACGTCTCTGGAGCTGTTCCACCTGGCGACCAAGTGTGCAAGAGCTGAGGAGGGTCGCCTTTCCCTCCTCGAGCTCCCAGCTGCCGACCCGGAGGAGAAAAAGGCCAAGGCCAAGGACATGAAGTGCAAGGGAGTCGCCCTACTCGCGGCGCCAGACACGAAGTGCGGCAAGGACCAGCCCGAGTCATCCAACAGCAGCCGACCATTCTGCGCCTTCCACAACGTTCACATCCACAACACCAACGACTGTCAAGAGCTCAGGGCCATTCGAGATGGACGCTTCGGTCGACGCCCCGAGCGCAACGACCGGGGCTATGGCCGAGGAGGAGGACGTGGCAGAGGACGCTGGGACGACCGTGGCCCTCGCCAGGAGTAGCGCGACCAGCCTCGTGAGGACCGCTGGCAAGACCAACCTCACGAGGGCGCCTGGAGGGACCAGCCTCGTGAGGATCGCCCTCAGGGCAACATTGGCCTTCCTTCACTGCCACCACCACCGAGAAGGAATGACGACCACCATCAGGATGAGGGGGCTGGGGAGGTTTCAAGAGCCGCGTGCTATCACTTGTATCTTGGGTGGAGCTCAAGCCCCAGCCTCTAAACGTATCTTCAAGCAGTTTGCTCGCGAGGTGAACGCAGCCCTCCCCAGGCTCGAGGCCACAGGCCCGCTCAGGTGGTCCAAGTGCGCCATCACCTTCAGTTCAGCAGACCAGCTCAAGTGCGCGGCCACCGCTGGCGCTCTCCCGATGCTCTGTTCGCCCGTCATCAGCAACGTGCAAGTCACGAAGACTCTCATCGACGGCGGCGCGGGGCTTAACGTCCTGTCCGTCGAGATGTTCGACAACCTTCAAGTGCCCTACGATCAGCTTCAGCCTACCAAGCCCTTCTCAGGAGTGACCGACGGTTCCACCACGCCGATAGGGCAGGTCCGTCTCCCTGTCACCTTCGGACAACGCGACAACTACCGCACCGAGCTCATCGACTTCGACATCACCCACATCCGTCTGCCATACAATGCTATCCTCGGGTATCCGGCCCTTGCCAAGTTCATGGCGGTGACGCACCACAGCTACAACGTCCTCAAGATGCCAGGAAGCGGCGGGATCATCACAGTCCCCTGCAAAGAGAAAGATGCAAAGTGCTCCCTCGAGCGCGCCTTCCAAGCAGCGTCAATCGAAGACCCCGATAGCAAGGGCGAGTACCCTCCTGAGGCCATCCCCAAGAAGAAGAAGAATCTACTCCGCACGGGGCCTCAGGGGAATGGCGCTTCAAGCGGTGTCACGTCAGGATCGGCGCCTGCGCCAGGGGCGCCTCCCTCCATCGCATAGGAAGGCGCGCCCGACGCCATCCTCGGGCAGGGCTCGGGGGCTCTCTTCTGGAGGGCCTCAGACCTCGCCAACATCACGAGGACGGCGCTCGGGCACCACTTGGAGGCATGCTTCGCGCTACGTCTCCCTCAGAAGGACACAGGGCGAGGAGCGCCGAGCGCTCAGGAGTTCATTGCCAAGACTACTCAGGAACTGCAGGATGCAAGGGCCATGCGCGGCGACCGCCGCTCACCTGGCGCAGCAATCCATCCAGGCTAGGATGCCGGGCTGCGCGTCTGCATCGACATCCCAGGGCTCAACAGGGCCGCATCTCTGGAGCTTTTCTGGCCTTCACGCGTGGGACGCTGCGAGGGCCGGCCTCATAGCTACGTTCGCATGCCCTTTGGCCTGCCAAGCGTGGCGTCCGCCTTCCAGCGCAACCTGCGGAGCGTCCTGGCGGCTCAGGAAGCCAGGCACCACGCCGTCCTGGCGGAGACAGAGAGGGTCCTCAAGGAACCGCCTGGGCCCCCAGAGCCTCCCGAGGCTCAAGGATTCGGTGGCTCGTGAGGAGCAACCCCTTCGCCACGCATCTTCAGCTGCCCCAATATTCCTACAACAACAGAACCAGGTGACATCCTCTAAGTTTATTTAGCTGGGAGCGCCCCTCGGGCTGCATCATTCCCAGGCCGCGTGGGTCAGTCCCTGCGGCATGCATCCTTTTATGTCTTTAGCTTACTCTGCTGGGGGCGCCCCTCGGGCTGCATTATCCCGAAGTCGCTCGGGCCTGGCCCAGTGGCGTGTATACTTCCTGCATTTACCTAAGCTGGTCTGCTTTTCATGCTTAATCTACCTATGGTTATCACCTGCTTGACTGTCACCCACGCGCCGATTGTTTTTCTTCAGGACCCTTCATGTGAGAGGGTTAGGCACGGCGTCTGTGCTCGGGCCCGTCCCTTCAGCATCGATAAATCCAACGGCTGAGCTCTGTCCGGCGGGCCGGCCCCGTTCACGTCACCTCCTAGGGTCGTTGGTGCTTGGCCTTCTCACGCGATAACCTCAGGAGAATCGTTCGGCGCGGGTTGTCTAACCACCTCGCTGGACGGCCACAGCAAGAAAAAATCAAGACCAGGCGCAACCCGCCTTGAGGTAGGGCCTCGTGAGTCCCGCGCTGGCTCACGAGTGCCCAGACACACCTCGTCTAGCCCTGCTGTGCAAGCCACGTGTCAGGGCGGGGCTGTACACGTGTCGGGGGCTCTCCATAGTAGGGAGTCCCCTCCCACGTACCAGTGGAAGTACCATGCTCCGCGCTGGCCATCGACACTGTC
The DNA here is from genome assembly GCF_018294505.1 of Triticum aestivum. Classification (NCBI taxonomy): domain Eukaryota; kingdom Viridiplantae; phylum Streptophyta; class Magnoliopsida; order Poales; family Poaceae; genus Triticum; species Triticum aestivum. The sequence goes on from NC_057805.1 coordinate 160,001,855, forward strand.
GAGGAGCGGCTATGCCCGTGCAAGTGCGGAAGCGCTATGCTCCGCGCTGGTGATAAACAACTGAGGGCGGCCCCACGGTCGTATCAACCTCAGGGAGCCCTTAGTGTCCGGCCTCACCGGAACACCTCCCCTCGAGAGAGTCGCGCAAGGGGGCTGGGCACGGGGGCTGCGCTTGGGCCACGCCCAAGAGTACGCCACCCAGCCAGGTCTCCCGGACCTGGTCATCACGCGCCCCTCCCGAGCCGAGCCTCGGCGAGGGCAAAGGTATGAAGGTCTTTTGCACGTCAATGGGGAATCTTGAGCATCGCAACTCAGGAGCCTAACTGGGCACGTATCCCCTCACTCCTTGGTCTCGTCCTGGTCTACGGACGACCCAACGGCGGCTAAGGCATGCGCGTGGCCGGGCCCTGCCGACATAGTACACTAGACCCACTCCTGCGTCTCCTTATTATAAGCTGTTTGCGCGTCAAGGGGGACTCCTGAGCATCGCGACTTAGGAGCCTAACTGGTCACGTAGCCCCTCACTCCTTGGTCTCGCCCTGGTCTCCGGATGATCCAACGGCGGCTGAGGTATGCGCGGGGCCGGGCCCTGCCGACGTAGAACGAAAAGCGAGTAGGAAGAAAATCGCAAAATCTCTAGCAAATATTACAAGACATATTGTTCTTACAATACCAAACGCAAGTTTAAACGCCTCCATGAGGGACGATGCATGTTGCATGAGTAAAATAGGAAAGCAAACGCGAGCAAGTCATCCCTGGACGTCGCCGTCGCTCGCAAGGGATGCTCCCTCCTTGGTGGCGTCGCCTTCACCTATTCCACCGGCCGGAGCTGCAGGATCTGTAGCGCTGCCCGTCGAAGGCACGGAAGCGAAGGCGCGGAACTTCTTCAGCATGGCCTCCACCTGATCCTTCACGGCTGTGGCAATGGCTGCGTAGTGCTCGTCAAGGCGGGCGGTAGGATCGCGAAGATGGAGGTGGCTGAAGACGCGCATTAGCGCAGCTGAAGAAAGGACGCAAGCCTCTTCCTCCGCCATGGGGCCGAGGCCGCTCACGACTTCCTCAAGCGCCTCGACCAAGTAGGGAAGCAGCTGGGCGGGGCCGTCCTCGTCGGTGGTCAGTGGCTTCTCCAAGCCCTTCTTGTAGAGTGTCTTCAGTGCCACGCGAGACCTCTCCTCGAGGAGCGTGAAGCCCACGCGGTCCTCAGCCAGGACCTTCGCCTTGGCGTCAAGTTCGGTTTCCTCTGCCTTCACCTTCCGCTCCAGCTCCTCCAGCCGGTCACGCTCAGTGGCATGCGCCTTCGCCGACTGCTCCAGCTCGGCGTCGCGACCCTTGACGGCATCTTCCCGAGCCTTCATCTTCTCCTCCTCCGCCTTGCGGCTACGGGCTTCTTCTGCGCGCTCGTTGCGTACGGTCTTCATCTCGGACTCTAGCGCTCGGCAGCGATCCAGGGCGGCCTCGACGTCATTCTGCGCCGCCTCGCAGGCAGCCGCAGCTTGGGCAGCGGCCAGCTTCTCCTTCTCGGAGGTCACCGTGGCCTGGCTCAGCGCCGCCCGAACAAACACGTCGGAATGGAGCCAGCCAGAGACCAGCTCCAGGCGTCCAGCCACCAGGAGGGGGTTGGCGCCCTGAAGATCTTCTCGCATCCGGGTCATATGAAGAAGAGCGCGCTCCAAGACGTCAGGAGAGGCAGAAGGGCCTGGAATCAGCGGTGCAGCGGGAGGAGGAGGAGAAGGTATTGTCACCATAGCCTGGGAGACTGGGGGCTCCTGAGCCTTGGAGACCTCGGCAGCCGAGCCGGACACCGGTGCCTTCGGAGCCGGTGCCTCCCGAGGATTCTCCCCTAGGCCTCGCGAAGACGACCGGGCCAGGGAGACATGAGCACCAGCGCCGCCCTTCTCCACGGAGGGAGACGCAGCCAGAGCAGGCAGGCTGGTCCCGAGCAGCACCACCGCCTCCTCCTTCCTCTTCTTCGCCGCAGGCATCGGCCTAATCGCCTAGCACAGAAGCGTCTGGGTCAAGCAACAGAAGCAAGAATGAAACTAGGCAAGAGCACTTACTGGTCCACTGCGGTGTAGTCCACCCTCCTCTTGCTAAGCTTGAAGCCCAAGAGCCTCCCAGCCCGGGGGGGCGCACGGGCCCCAGGAGCAGAAGAAGGAGTAGCAGGTGGGCCGGAAGCAGCTCTAGGTGGCATTGGAACAGAAGCAACATCTTGGGAGATCAGCGCCGACCGGCCCTTCGTCGGGATCACTGGTAGGTCTCCCATCTCTTGGCGGACGTCGGCCTCGTCGTCGTTAGGAAGGGTGCGGAGGATGTCGGCCTTGCTCAAGGGGAGGTCTCCCCCATCCCCTCGAGGGTTCCCTCCAGTCGCGCTCCTCGTCTTCCTCCTCTTCCTCCTCCTGGCGAGAGTCGTCAGAGGACACATCCACCGGCGCTGTCACAGCTGGGATAGCAGGAGGCGCTGGCGGCACTAGCCCGTGCCCATCAAAGGTTGGCCTGGCAGCCACGATGTCACATCCCTAGTCAGTGCATGCATTAGTGTGTTTGCATCACGTTTAAATTTCCTAGAAACTTGAAATGGGGATGACAGAAACCCCAGCACCACTGAATCCAACTAGGGTTACTAAAATACTTTTTCGATGAACCTGAAATGCCCTTCAAAAATGTTCATCATCTTTGCCTTGGTCTAGAACTTCTGACAAAAATGGTGCACAATTTTCTAGGACAGCATAAGGTCATTGGATTAAATCATACTCTATTTGCATTTGGGCATTTAAATACTGTAAAATATTTTAAATGTCCAAATAATCATAAACTAAAATGTTTACCGTTGGAAATATTCCAAACAGTGGGCATGAGAAGTTTCATGATTTTTGAGTGAGTTTTAGTATTTTTAATAAAGCTCTAAAGTTGCAGAAAAATAGAAAAACTGAAACAAAAAGAAAAGAGAGAGGGAAAGGATACCTACCTGGGCTTACCTCCGATGCAGCCACCTGGAGCCCAAGTGGCTGGCCCAGCCCACCTCCCCGGCTCCCTGTCGTCTTCCTCCCCGCGCCAATAAGCAGTGCGCGTGGCCGACGCACGCCGGCACGCACCCAGCCACCTCCTGCCTGCCTAGCTGCCCCCTCATCGCCCTGGTTGCCTCCCGCGACGCCACACACCTCTCTCAACCCCCCTGCACCTTTCCCCTCCTCTGCTCTCTCCCCGCGGCACCACCGAACACAACCGTCGCCGCCGTCCAAAGCCGCCATGGCCACAGCCACCCCCTCGCCCCTCCGTCATGCACACGAGCTCCGCGCCGTCGTCCTGCATCGTCTCCATCAGCCACGCATCGCCGGACGCCGTGTGAAGCCCCCTTCGCCCTCGTCTTCAACCCCGGGCATCGGAGATCGCCACCGCTGCCTCGCCGACTCCAGTGCATCCCCGAGCTCGCTGATGACGCCATCGAGATCGTTGTGAGCTCCGCCGCCTTTCCCCGTCCTCCCCGAGCTCGTTCCGGTCCTCTAGCTGTGCCAGCCGCCGTACCCGAGAACCGCCGCAGCCTGAGCTCGTCGCCGACGTAGCTCCGGTGACCAAGTGATCACTCCGGCGTGCCTAACATGATCGCCGCGTCGCGTAGCATCTCCCTAGCTCAAAACCCCGTCCTTTGGCACATTGCGGCCTCGACCCCGAGCTCACCTGAGCTTCAGCCACCGCCGAGGTCGTCGCCATGCTCAACACCGGCCACCTCTCGCCCTCCCCTGCCACCGTTGGATGCGTGCCTAACATGATCGCCGACATGTTAGGCCCTGTTGACCAGGGGTTTGACCTCCCCTGGGTCTATGACAGGTGGGCCCAGCCCTGCTAATTAAACTAGGTTAGGACTAACTAAATTTAGTTAGTTTAATTAACCACTAACACGCGGGACCCACTGGTCAGTTTGACCTTGACCGGCCCCGTTGACCGCTGACGTCATATTGACGCAATGCTGATGTAATAAAGTATTTTCTGGATTTATTTATATTCAGGAAATTCCAGAAAATGCCCAAAACTTCTAAAATCCATAGAAATTCAACCATAAGTCCAAATGAAATTAATTATATATGAAAAATGATCAGGAAAATCCAATCTATCCATCTGTACTGGTTTCATGCATGTTTAAGCAACTTAACCTTGCTTTTTAGATCAAAACATGATAATGCACTTTATAGTTCTTAGTTTGAATTGGAATTTGAACCTTTGGTTCAAATCAACTCAAACCCTTCTGTTCTTAGCTGCATTAGCTCAAATCACAGCATATTGACATGTCATGATCACGCATCATATTGTGCATTGCAATGATTGTGTTCTTTCTCTATTGCCGGTGTTGGTCCCCCTCGGTAGACGTTGTTCCGACGCTGTGATCGATGACACCGATGAAGAACTATACTATCTTCAGAAGTGCCAGGCAAGCAAAAACCCCTTGTTCATTCTGATACAATCCCACTCTCTCGCTCCTGCTCTCTTTTACTGCATTAGGACAACAACGATTCAACTGTTACATGCTGCGGTAGTTGAACCCCTATCCTCTGCATGACCTGTCATTGCCACAGTAAATAGATGAAACCCACTAGCATGAGTAGGAGTTGTTTGAGCCCTGATGTGCCTACTCATTCATGCTTGTTTGTCATGCCTGCTATTGCTTAGAGTTGTGTCAGGTTCGGTTCATCGGGGATGAATTGGAGGTGTGTGAACATGTCCTACTATTGAGAGCTAAGTGTGTGAACATGATTTGGTGAAGGTATCGATGAGAGGCCATGTAGGAGTACATGGTGGGTTGTCTCATTGAAGTCGTTCTCAGGAACTGAGTTCTGTGTTTGTGATCCATGAACAGTTACTACCACACATTGGTTTCCGGTAACTCGACCCCTCTCGACTTATTAATCAACTTGATCTCTGTCCAGGAGTTGCAACTAGTTTCTGGTGTTTGTAGGTAGTGTTAGTAGTCTACCAAGTGGCACCCGGTACAGGTGGGCTTTGGACAGACTAGGCACAGTGGCACGGTGTACCAAGTGGCACCCGGATGGTGGGCTTGGGAACCCTGCTCACATCGTTTGGGGCCGTGAGTGACACCCGGATCTCCTTGCGGATGGAACCCGAATAGGCGATAAACCTGGACTAGAGACTTGTGTGGTTAGTCAGGTCGTGGCCGACTCCCTCGCCAGGCTTCCGCTTGAAGGTTGCCGAGATACACGACGTGTACATGGTGGTAAGTGGCGAGAGCATGTGTGAAGAAGTACACCCCTGCAGGGTTAACATCATCTATTCGAATAGCCGTGTCCGCGGTAAAGGACTTCTGGGTTGCCTGTATAGTTCATAGACAAGTGAAAGTGGATACTCTAAAATGCGCAAGATAAGCGTGAGTGCTATGGATGGCCTTCTCGTAGGGAGACGAGAGCAGATCCATAGTGTTGTATTGATATGGTGAATATGTGGACTCGTGTGCGCCACCTCAAAAGAGTTAATTGCAGTCATAAGTATAGCCACCGAGTCAAAGCTGGCTTGCTGCAGTCAAACTCCACCACCCCCTTCGTTGATACTGATGCATATGTAGCTAGTTCTGATGTAAGTCTTGCTGGGTACATTTGTACTCACGTTTGCTTAATTTATGTTTTGCAGAGAGACTTCAGTCTCACTAGTAGTTCGGCGTGGACTTCGACGTTTAGCTTGTTACCTTAGCTACGATCTTGTACCCTTTGGAGGGTCTTGTAGATAGTCAGGCTTCTCAGCCTTCTTCATTTGTAGTTGTCTGTACTCAGACAAGTTAAGCTTCCGCATGTGCTTTGAATTGTATGCTCTGAATGTTGGGTCATGAGACCCCTTTTTGTAATATCTGGCTCTTTGGAGCCTAATGAATAAATACTCTGAGTCGTAGAGTCTTGTTGTGATGCCATGTTATATTTGCACATATCGAGCATATTGTGTGTATGATTTTGAAATGCTTGGTATGTGTGGGATCCGACAACCTTGTTGTCTATCCTTGGTAGCCTCTCTTATGGGGAAATGTAGTCTAGTGCTTCCACCGAGCCATGGTAGTCGGCTACAGCCCGGTTTACCGGAGTCCTGCTAGCCCAGTTACTACTGCTCCGGAACACTTAGACTGGCCGGCATGTGATCTACTTCGTTCCTGTGTCTGTCCCTTCGGGGAAATGTCACGCGGTGACTTCCGGAGTCCTACTAGCTTGCTACAGCCCGGGTTCCCAGAGTCCTGTTAGCCCAGTTGCTACAGCCTGGATTCACACGCTGATGACCGACACGTTCGATGCTGGTTCATGTATGCCTGTCCCCGTAAGTTAGTGCCACTTTGGGTTCACGACTAGTCATGTCGGCCCGGGCTCTCTGTCATACGGATGCTAGCGACACTATCATATACGTGAGCCAAAAGGCGCAAACGGTCCGGGGCCAGGTAAGGCGACACCCGTGGGAATACCGTGCGTGAGGCCGCAAAGTGATATGAGGTGTTACATGCTAGATCGGTGTGACTTAGAATCGGGGTCCTGACACACGACCTGCGCCCCGTCCTTGTGGCGGAACAAGGGGACGAAGGTGCTCGGTGGGTATTCCTGGTCGTCCCCGACCAGGAGGCGGAGAGCCGTAGCAAGCTCTTCGTCAGGCAAGGCTTCCGGGCTCAAGGGAAGCTTGTCCTCTTCGCGTCCAAGCCTCCACAAGGGGCGCGCACGCGCCTGAAGCGGGGCCACGCGCAGCATCAAGAATTCCCTCAGGAGCATGGCCCCTGTCACCTTCGCCGCCCTCGCGTTGCCCGGCTTCAGGTCGACGTTCATCTGCTCCAGCACCAACATCGCCCGGTCATCCGTGAGCTTCACACGAGACCACCCTGCGTCAGACTGGGGCATCTCCGTCGGCAGCCCCGAGCGTGGGTGGACGCACTTGGCGTCCATCATGACCCACTTGCTCCTGAAGCCGTCGGCCTTCTTCCCGGCCTTCGAGATCGAGTTGGCCTTGCTGGCCGCGATGAAGTTGGCGCACCTGGAGATACGACCCTCTTTGATGCGGACGAAGAAGAAGTGGCACAGCAGAGCCACAGATGGCATCACGTCGAGATACACCTCGCAGTAGAAGGCGAAGATCGAAAAGAGAAGGATAGAGTTGGGATGAAGATGCAGCGCCTGCAGCCCATAATGGCCAAGGACCTCATAGAAGAATTTGGAGAAGGGGGGAACCAGCCCCGCGACGATGCTGCTCATGAAGAAGGGCAAGAAGGTGCTTCCCTCGGGATCCGGCCATCAGTAGACGCCTGGCGGCGAGGTTCTTCTCTGAGACATTGGGCACATCCAGAGCCGGCTCGTACCAGGCGGGCGGCGAGGAAACCTTGACCTTCCGGGGCGCCATTGGTCGTAGATGCGGAAGGGGATGAGAGCAGATCTAGAGATTTCGGAAGCATGGAGCGAGAAAGGGGATCTAGAGCAAGGCGAAAGGAAGCAATGAAGGCAAGCGTTGCCCGCGCCAGCCTTTTGTCAGACGGGCAGTTGCCGAGGCAGCGCGGGGAAGCGGAGACGCCCACGTCCAATCAACCGCCACGCGTCAACCAATATAACACCCACGATGCGGCTATATCTCCCACGTGTCGAGGCACGACTTAGAGGCATAACCGCATTGTAGGTATTGTCGCAAGAAGGGTCATCTTCACACAATCCCATGTAATGAACAAGAATGGGATAACGAGAGTTGGCTTACAATTGCCACTTCACACAATACATAAATTAATTCATACATCATCCAAAATCCACACATAGACCAACTATAGTCAAATCCAAATGACAATAAGATAACCCCAAATGCTAGATCCCCGATCGTCCCAACTGGGCTCCACTACTGATCATCCGGAAACGAAACATAGTAACGACCACGTTCCTCGTCGAACTCCCACTTGAGCTCGGTTGCGTCATCTGCACTGGTATCGTCGGCACCTGCAACTGTTTTGGTAGAATCTGTGAGTCACGAGGACTCAGCAATCTCACACCCACGAGATCAAGACTATTTAAGCTTGTAGGAAAGGATGGTGTAATGAGGTGGAGCTGCAGCAAGCACTAAGCATATATGGTGGCTAACATACGCAAATGAGAGCGAGAAGAGAAGCAACGCAACGGTCGCGAAGCTAGAAATGATCAAGAAGTGATCCTGAAACTACTTACGTTCATACATAACCCAGACCGTGTTCACTTCCCGGACTCCGCCGAAAAGAGACCATCACGGCTACACACACGGTTGATGTATTTTAATTAAGTCAAGTGTCAAGTTCTCTACAACCGAACATTAACAAATTCCCATCTGCCTCATAACCGCGGGCACGGCTTTCGAAAGATAATACCCTGCAGGGGTGTCCCAACCTAGCCCATTATAAGCTCTCACGGTCAACGAAGGATAAACCTTCTCCCGGGAAGACCTGATCAGTCTCGGAATCCCGGTTTTACAAGACATTTCGACAATGGTAAAACAAGACCAGCAAAAGCCGCCCGATGTGCCGACAAATCCCGATAGGAGCTGCACATATCTCGTTCTCAGGGCACACCGGATTGTCCAAACTTCCGATAGGTGTGCCCAGAGTTGCCCCTGGTGGCCACCGGCGACTGACGGGTTGGACCAACACTCAGAGGAGCACTGGCCCGGGGGTTTAAAATAAAGATGACCCTCGGGCTCGCGAAAACCCGAGGGAAGAAGGCTTAGGTGGCAAATGGTAAAACCAAGTTTTGGCCTTGCTGGAGGAGTTTTATTCAAAGCGAACTGTCAAGTGGGTCCCATAAATCACCCAACCGTGTAAGGAACGCAAACTCAAGGAACATAATACCGGTATGACGGAAACTAGGGCGGCAAGAGTGGAACAAAACACCAGGCATAAGGCCGAGCCTTCCACCCTTTACCAAGTATATAGATGCATTAATTAAATAAGAGTTTTTGTGATACCCAAAATATCCATGTTCCAACATGGAGCCAACTTCAACTTCACCTGCAATTAGCAACGCTATAAGAAGGGCTGAGCAAAAGCAGTAACTTAGCCAAACAACGGTTTGCTAGGAATGGATGGTTAGAGGCTTGACATGGAAATATGGGAGGCATGATATAGCAAGTGGTAGGTAGCGCAGCATAGCAATAGAGCGAACAACTAGCAAAGCAAAGATAGAAGTGATTTCGAGGGTATGGTCATCTTGCCTGCGAGGTTCTCAGAGTTGTCGAAAGCTTGATCCTCGTAAGCGTACTCAACAGGTTCCTTGTTCACGAACTCGTCTCCCGGCTCTACCCACAGCAAGAACACAAGCAATGGAACCAACAATCAATCACGGGAAATGCACAAGCAACATGATGCAATACATGCATGATATGCGAGATGTGATATGCGATGCATATGCGTGCTCCGGACGGGAAAAGATGAACAAGGCATCAACTTGGCAAACCAAGTATGCCACTGGAAAGATGAGATGATTTCGGTCGAAATCGATATAAAGATCACCGGAAACGGATGCACGGTTCTCAAATGTCAAGGAAAACAAGAATGACACAATTCTGCGATTAACAACATGATAGCACTTAGAATACATCAAGAAACTATACTACAGCACCCCAACATAGCAACAAAGCATATGACAGTGATCTACAGAAGCAGCTTGACAAAAGATGAACATTGAGATACGGCTAGATCACACAATAACAGGTTCAAACAAGCACGGCAAAAGTGCAAAAGATATCAGCTTCACAGACGGTGAAAATACTGAACATGGCTACAACAGCATCAGGTAGCAATGTTTAGAGCAAGCCAAACACATGCTACGGGAACTTATCATAGAAAAACAAGGCATGGCATGAGTCTACTAAATGCATATAAGAAAAGTCTCTTACTGATCATGAGCCAAAAAGGCACATAAGATATGATGGCACCCATGTAAACATAGCAAGTTTCGTTAACAGGTTTCAGACTTAGCAGAAAACAGAGCATGTCATTTACAGAATTATGAAGGCATCTTTGCAAGCTCGATTCACTCATCACAAAGCAATGAATGACAAAATAAGCATACCTACAGCAAGATGGCATGTTCATCAAGCTAACCATGGCAAGAGAAAGTTCATAGCATGTATGGATCAACTACAACAATCTTGGCAAAATTGAATATCATGTTAACATTCTGCCAGGAACTTTTTATAGCAAAAGTAGAGCAAGATTAAGACAAGCTAGGGCACTCCATAATTGCAAACAGGGGCATGGATGGATAGAGCACAACGATATCTACAAAACATCCTTATTGAACATACTCAAAAGAAGCATGGATCTCACTGTAGCCACATGGATACATGGCATCAAAATAACAGCAGGAAAAGACAGCAAAATCCGAAGTCCCTGAAAACAGAAACATCACGAAGCCTAGTTTGAATGCTTGTGCTAGTAACCACATAGATCACAAAAATACATGGCATACACCCCTGTAAAGATAGCATGGCATAGTTCAAAACACATGTAGAGCTCATGCTCATAAGATGCACACATCAAATGCAGCAAAAATAACAAAACATCAAGTTCTGATAAGTAACAGCAGTAAACATCATATAGCACTCTTGCATCAGGGATTTGGGCATCAAGATGAACTCAAACGACCATCGCACAATGGAACAAAATGAAGAGCATCTCGTGATGAACATTTTGATATATTATGCACGCAAAACGGAGCAGAATACATGAAGTTATGATCACTCGAACATGCACACATGAGATGATATAACGGGGACTTGGCAGATTTTCAAAGTCAACCTCGGGCTTTCAGATCTGGGCGCGGAGAACGAGGATCGCCGGAGACGAAGGAGAGGCGACGGAGGGCACGGGATCCTGCGGATCCGGCGGAGGGCGAGGTCGGGAACCCGGCGGCGGGGCGGCGCTGGAGTGGCACGGCTGAGAGGGACACGCGGGCGCGGTCCCGCGGGCGGATGCGAGGGTCGCCGGGCGGCGGGGCGGCGGCGGAGCGGGCGCGCAGGCGGCGGCCGACGACGAACCGGCGGCAGGGCGCGGACGAGCGGGCGGCGGAGCGGACGCGCGGGCTCGGGGGGCGCGTCGCCGACGGGAGTGGAGGAGGCGGCGTGGGGAGCGGGCCCGGCGTGGCCCGGGGCGGGCCGGATCTGGGCCTCGAGCGGCGGCGGCGATGTGGGCGTGGGGAGGGTGATGTGGCGCGACCTGATAGGCTGCAGGCGGCGGCGCGGACGTGTCCGGAGGAAGAGGCTAGGGTTTGGACGCGAAAATGGATGGGGGAGGCTCACATATATATAGCTAGAGGGAGCTAGGAGACTCCAAATGGAGTGCGGTTTTCGCCCACACGATCGTGATCGAACGACCGAGAGCCTGGAGGGGACTTAGATGGGTTATTGGGCTGTTTGGAGGGGTGTTTGGCTGCAACACCCTAAAGGCCTTTGCGGTTACCCGGTTAACCGTTGGAGCATCCAACGACCTCCAAATGGAACGAAACTTGACAAGTGGTCTACCGGTGGTGTACCAAGGCCACTTGGCAAGACTCGGTCCATTCCGAGAACGTTTAACACCCGCTCACGAAAAGAGACAAGAGGGGTGCGCCGGTGCATGTGGGAGTGTCGGATTGCAAAACGGACAACGGGGAAAATGCTCGGATGCATGAGACGAACACGTATGCAAATGAGATGCACATGATGACATGATATGAAATGCATGACATGAACAAAATGCAAAACGAAAGACAAAAACCCGACCATGGAGGGAATATCATAACACATAGCCAAAAATGGCAAGAGTTGGAGTTACAAATATGGAAAGTTACATCCGGGGTGTTACAACCAAGGCCGCAGGCTATTCGGGCCCGCGGTGCTCCGCACTTGCCCTTCGACTTCGCCTCGAAGCCAAGCCCGAGCGCTCCTTGGGCCTGGGGGCTACTGTCGGCGTTCTGGGAACGGGGGTCCCCAGACTTGCCTGCGTGCGGCCCACGGCGTGGCTCTACTCGCGGGCCACTACGGCCCGTCTTCACCAACAAACGCTCAAGACCCTCGCGAGGGGCCAAGCCTCGCAAGGCGGATGACAAAGACCTCCTCGGGAGCAGCTTTTTCAGGCTGGCTCGCGAGGGGTGGAGAGATCCAGGCAAGGGGAACCTCGCGAGGTTCCAATGATGTAAGCCCAGACGACCCAGACCAGGTGGGCGCCAGCGCGCACAGTGTCCTCACTTCCTCTTTCGTGCTAAGGAGGCAAGCGCAGGCGAGGAGTACCGAGGCATGAGGCAAAGGTTTCCATATCGGTGCAACAAGACCAAGACCAGTAGGACAGCAGAACGGATGTCACCATGGAGCCCAAGACGGCGTCACCACCAGAGCCTTTGGCAGGCGGAGACCACCTTTAGGCAGGATAGCTTGTACTAGCCGTCCCCTTTCAATTGGCCGTTGTGGCATCCCTTCCCGCTCAATATTTGGGAAGAGGACCAGTGCCTCTATAAATAGGGCTAGCCACCATAGTAGGAGGCAACTGGTCTCGAACTCATTCAGTTCATCCTCACACCCACTAAGCACAAGAACACCTCGCCTCAGGAGGCTGTTCTTCCCCTTGTACTGTTCATCATCAGCCCGAGAGGCAATCCACCACACCACACTGGAGTAGGGTATTACACCACAACGGTGGCCCGAACCAGTATAAATCTTGTGTCTCTTGTGTTGCGAGTTCGTCGAGCTAAGCTTAGAGATCGCGGTGAGGCTGAGGGTGTGATCTGTTAGGGGGAAATCTTCGTGTGCACCCCAGTGTTCGAACCTCGAGGGTTTTGCCGGAACCCAAAATCCGACACTTTGCCCTCGTCGAGACTCAGCTCTGGAGGGGCGCGCAACGACCAGGTCCGGGGGACCTGGCTAGGTGGCGTATGCTTGGGCATGACCTGTGCGCAGCCCTCATGTCCAGCCCCCTTGCGCGACTCTCCCGAGGGGAGGTGTTGCGATGAAGCCAGACACTGAGCTCAAGGGCACCCTGAGGTTGATACGGCCGTGATGCCGCCCTCAGTTGTTTATCTCCAGCGCAGAGCATGGCACTTCCGCACTTGCACGGGCATAGCCACTCCTCGGCAGTGTCGACGGCCAGCGCATAGCATGGTGCTTCCACTAGTACGTGGGAGGGGACTCCCTACTGCAGAGCGCCCCCTAGGCGTGTATAGCCCCGCCCTGACACGTGGCTTGCACGACAGGGCTAGACGGGGTGTGTCTGGGCACTTGTGAGCCAGCGCGAGACTCATGAGGCCCTACCTCAAGGCGGGTTGCGCCTGGTCTTGGTTCTTGGTGGCTGTGGTGGTCCTGCGAGATGGTTAGACAACCTTCGCCGAACGAATCTCCTGAGGCTATCGCATGAGAAGGCCAAGCACCAACGACCCCAGGAGGTGACGTGAATGGGGCCGGCCCGCCAAACAGAGCTCAACCATTGGATTTATCGACGCTGCAGGGACGGGCCCGAGCACAGACGCCGTGCCTAGCCTCCTTATGTGAAGGATCCTGAAGAAATACGCTTGGCGCGCGGCTCCCATGGTGGGTGACAATCAAGCAGTTGATAACCATAGATAGATTATGCATGGAAAGCGAACTAGCTCAGATAAATGCAAGAAAGATACATGCCACAGGGCTGGACCCGAGCAACTTGGGGATGATGCAGCCCGAGGGGCGCCCCCAGCAATGTAAGCCAAAGACATAAAATGATACATGCCGCAGGGACTGACCCACGCGGCTTGGGAATAATGCAGCCCGAGGGGCGCTCCTAGCTAAATAAACTTGGAATATGTCACCTGGTTCTGTTGTTGAAGGAATGTTGGGGTAGCTAAAGATGTGTGGTGAAGGGGTTGCTCCTCACGAGCCACCGCGACCCTGAGCCTCGGGAGGACCGTCTCCATCTCTTCCAGGACTGTGTGATGACTGGCCTCCTGAGCCGCTAGGATGCTCCAATGGTTGCAATGGAAGGCGGACGCCACGCTCGGCAGGCCAAAAGGAATGCGAACGTAGCTGTGAGGTGGGCCCTTGCAGCGTCCCACGCGCGAAAGCCAGAAGAGCTCCTGAGATGTGGCCCTGTTGAGCCCTGAGACGTCGATGCAGACGCGCAGCCCGCCATCCTCGCTTGGATGGGGAGCCACGCCAGGTGAGCGGCGGTCGCCGTGCATGGCTCTCGTATCCTGCAGTTCCTGAGTGGTCTTGGCAATGAAATCCTGAGCGTCGGGCGCTCCTCGTTCGGTGTCTTCCTAAGGGAAATGTGTTGTGCAACACGCCTCCACGTGGTGCCCGAGCGCCTCCCTCGTGATGTTGGCATGGTCGGAGGCCCTCCAGAAGAGAGCCCCCGAGCCCTGCCCGAGGAGGGCGTCAGGCGCGCCTTCCTATGCAAGGGAGGGAGGCACCCCAAGAGCGGGCGCCAATCCTGACGTGGCTCCACTTGTAGTGCCGCTCTCCTGAGGCCCTGTGCGGAGTAGCTGCTTCTTCTTCTTGGGGACGATTGTCGGTGTCAAAACCGGCGGATCTCGGATAGGGGGTCCCGAACTGTGCGTCTAAGGCGGATGGTAACAGGAGGCGGGGCACACGATGTTTACCCAGGTTCGGGCCCTCTCGATGGAGGTAATACCCTACTTCTTGCTTGATTGATCTTGATGATATGAGTATTACAAGAGTTGATCTACCACAAGATCGTAGAGGCTAAACCCTAGAAGTTAGCCTATGGTATGATTGTTGTTGTCCTACAGACTAAACCCTCCAGTTTATATAGACACCGGAGGGGGCTAGGGTTACACAGAGTCGGTTACAAGGGAGGAGATCTACATATCCGTATTGCCAAGCTTGCCTTCCATGCCAAGGAGAGCCCCATCCGGACACGGGACGAAGTCTTCAATCTTGTATCTTCATAGTCCAACAGTCCGGCCAAAGGATATAGTCCGGCTGTCCGAGGACCCCCTAATCCAGGACTCCCTCAGTAGCCCCCGAACTAGGCTTCAATGATGATGAGTCCGGCGCGCAGATTGTCTTCGGCATTGCAAGGCGGGTTCTTCTCCAAATTCTAAGTACCTGTCGAGTAGTGTCCGGCTTCCCATAAATGTTGCATTCTTTGGCTTCTACGCCCAATAATGGCTATCCTCCACGCGTCGAGCGAATGCGAGAAGTCGGGGCATTTTTACACTTGCCACCCTAACCATGTAAGTAAATCGTCTATTTAAAGAGACGGGGATCCTCAGATCCAGATCACACCATCCTCCCTCAGCGAGTATCCATCGGAGCGCGCCTGAAAAAGTCCATCCCATCATGGTCGGCCATCGCAGCTCCTCCTCTCGCTTCCGTAGCCCTATGCCAAGCATTTGTAAGAAGTGTTCCGTCCCCCACAGCTAATTAGTTGAGTTACAGACCCAGGGATTTCTCCCTCCAGCTTATATGGTCCCCGTTCGAGCCGGACTCGCCACCTACAACGGCGGGGAGCAAGCGGAGAGCTTTCCCAACCCATCCATGGGGAGCGGGTATGCCTTGTCCCTTACTTATTAAGGGGGCTTGGATTTCCAATTCATCCGTTCCTCCGCGGGCTCCTGGAGTTCTACAGCCTCCAGCTGCATAACTTTACTCCCGCCTCCATATTACACATCGCTGGCTATGTCGCCCTTTGCGAGCTGTTTCTGGGCTGCGAAGCTCATTTTGAGCTATGGAAGAGGCTATTCTGCCTCGTACCCCGTACACAGGAGGGGTCAATATATCAAGTGAGCGGAGCCGAGATATGGCGCATCGCTGGGACCGGATACCTGTCCGGTACTCCGAAGAAGACATCCGAAGACTGGCCTTCGGAGTGGTTTTATATTGAGGACGTCCCCCTTCCGGAACCTATTCGGGTGGGCCTTCCTGAGTTCGACAACGCTCCCTTGAAGAAACGCCGCAGCTGGCGCCCTCGGAGCCCCGAGGAGGAAGATAACGAAGAGGTCCTTTACCTGATGGGTCGGATAAAGACGCTGGCCCAATCAGGATTGACAATAATCGAGGTTATGTCAATATGTATAATGCGGGGGGTGCAGCCGCTTCAATATCGGGGTCAACCCATGTGGCACTTCAATGGCGAAGACGATGCTACCCGCTGCGGCCATAAGGGACCGGACCCCATCGCTGCTCTAGCAAAAATATTGTCCGATTTATATAAAGGAGAGGAAGAGGAGTTCATCCGCATTAAGCCATGGGATGGATTCTCCATGTACAACCCCCTAAACTGGGTGAGCTGCTACTTTTTACTCCAAACCTCCCCGCATTCTTCGTCATAAGTATTTACCTTGCCATTTCATAGCAGGAACTGCGAAAAGCTGTGAGGGAGGTCCACAGCCCGCCTCCACAACAAGAGGACCCTGACCAGGCCCTCGACCCCGGACTCGCAGAAGATCCGGACACATTTGTGGAGCTCATTGACAGGACGTTCTATCAATTAAGCTGCGACGGTGCCCTGGTGGCCATCATAGCCGATTATCCTGGACTACTCCCTGCATCGCATGTAAGTAAAACCGGAGTCCCAACTTCTGAGAAGGATCCCTTTTTCTGCACTTCACCTACCGCACACATATGGTGTCTTACAGGGAAGGCCCTCGGGACGCCATGCCGAACCCGCAGTGACTCACCAACAAGGGGCACCGAAGCCGGGTAGGCTTAAAAGGAAGGCGGTCAGGACTGAGACGCCGTCGCAGAGGTATGAAAAAGAACCTCGCTCCGTGGTTGCCGTCTTTTAAAATATAATAACGTCCATGTTTCCTAGTAGGAAAAACGCTCGCCGGGCTATATCCGGAGAGGTTGCCGGCCGCGCCTCCACCTGTCGGGCTCTAGAGCCGGACTTGGTGGCGGACGCTAACATGGGGCCAACACCGGATGTTCCTCCTACAGAGGATGCAGATAGGCTGTCCGCTACGAATTCCGAAGTGGAGAGCGCCATGAATCACAGGCGTCGCCGGGCCGTACTCCGCGACGCTTGTTTCTCCCAAGAGGCGTTTGATGCCTTCAACTCAGGAGACATGTACATCCGAGCTGCTCAAAATGGCCAGAGCCACGGACCAGTATGTAAAGGATATACGGGTAAGAAAATCTAATAATTATGTATATCAGTAGCCCTTGAGACTTGAAACAGTTGGCACAACTGATTTAAGGATCATTGTTTGCATAGGTTCTTATGGAGAAGAATACCCAGTTGTCTCAAGAGCTGGAGGAGTGCAAAGCCCAGCTTCAGGCGGCAGTTGCCGCAGTGAAGGAGTCCGAGAAGGCCCCATCTGGTAACACTTGTTTCCATTACAAAGAATGTCATGTACCAGGTAGTATGCGGCATGCGTGCAAATCTAATAATAGATTCTGCAGATGACTCCGGAGTGAATCCGGAGGTCGTGCGAGGAGATGAGCAACATGCTAAACGACAGCTAAAGGCTGGCGAGCGCGTGCTTACACGGGTTAGGCGGGAGAAAAATGATCTCCAAGACGCCAATACCCGGCTGGGTGTTGAATTGAAAGATGTTCGAGGCCAGCTTTCTGACTCCGTAAAGGAGAATAAGAGGCTTCGACGCGGCATTTTCATTAAGTGCTTGAACGAACTTTTAAAGAGTTCGGCGAAGAAACCGGCTGACAAAGTTATATCTGTAGGTATGCTGACGGGTCGTCCCGCCGAGAAAATGCCCAGGTATGCAGGTGATCTTCTGCCAGAGCTCTCCCAACTGCACGAACAAGTTCGGCAGGTGATGCAGGGCATTGCCCAAGCCTTGTGGCCATCCGCCTCCCTGCCAGGATAAATAGGGGATCTTGTAGAGAAGCTCAAGGGAGCGCGGCGGCGCTTCCGATTATGGAAGATATCAGCCTGCTGACAAGGTGCAAGGGAAGCCTGGGCCATGGTGAAGACGTGATATACCAAGGCTGACCCGAACCACATGGCCGAGGTTGGACCTGTGGGGTCTAACGGGAAAGAGATCGCCGTCAGTTTGGTGTATGACCAGGTAGAATTAGCCGCAAAGTATTCCCAATAGGATTGTAGGCTAGACAGCCTGTTGGATGGTATAGAAGAAGAATTTAGTCAGTCTAAGTGACCGTGTACTTCAAGTGACATGTATTGTCTCTAGTCGGATTGTAAATCATTTGTCATGGCGGACCTTTTCGCTTCGACCTCCGGACCCGACAGTCCAGAGTGTATCCGAATACCCGCTTAGTTATGTGAAAACCGGGGTACACGTGGAAACCAGGCGTAGGGGTCATAAGTGCTTGAACAGACAAGTACCCAACTAGCTATGTTGTATTACATGGATAGTAAGAAACATCTTCCAGGGAGAATAGTTCCGTTTAGGGTTCCTTTCCCTGGGTACGCATGCATTAATGTGCATGTCCGAACTGCGAAAAGGGACGGAGGATATAAACATCTGGGGGCATGTAGTACAATAAATAAGAATCGTCTTTTGTTCACCAATCGAATATTCCCTTAAGAACGCTAGCTTTCGGCTTCACCCAGTCTGAGGTACACATCCGGCTGACCCGGCAGTAACAATCGCAGAGGTTCTCCCCTTATGCCCTAGCCGAATTAATGGGAACGTAGGGCATAAACACAAGAGCCAGACAACCCAGCTTAGCCAAAACTTAAGTCATATTGATGCATATAATGGCGAAAAAAGGTACATGTGAAAAGTAACACATGTGTGGGGTCTAGAGCCCGGAACGTAGCTATATTAAGCTTCTGTATAAGAAGCCCCCAGGTATCATGAGCGCGGCTAGCGCGTCAAGATTGTGTAGTCAAGACACATTTTAGCCTTTTAAGGCCTTGAAGAAAAAAGGGAAGAAAGAAAGAAAGAAAAGACAGATAACGAATATATATAAAAAATTGACAGAGGTAAGGAGACGAACATAGAGTCCCGCACTAGGCGTAGAACCTTCAGAGTCTGGCTGCGTTCCATGGGTTTGGCTTGAGTCGATTGTCCGATGCATCCTGCAAACGGTACGCTCCACCGGTCAGAACTTGGTCAATAACGAAGGGACCTTCCCATTTGGGCTTGAGCTTGTTCTTTTTCTTCTCCGGTAGGCGTAGAACGAGTTCGCCAACGTTATAAGTTTTGGCCCATACTGCTTCGATACCTTCGAGCCTGTTGCTGATAGAATGCGGAACGGGCTTTTGCCATGTCACGCTCCTCCTCCAGGGCGTCCAAACTGTCCTGCCGATCAAGCTCGGCTTCTTTCTCTTCATACATGCGCACTCTAGGTGAGTCATGAATTATGTCACAGGGCAGTACCGCCTCTACGCCATACACCATAAAAAACGGTGTGTATCCGGTAGTGCGATTCGGCGTGGTCCGCAGCCCCATAGTACGGAGTCGAGCTCCTCTACCCAGTGCGTATCAGATTCCTTCAAGGATCGCACTAATCTGGGTTTAATGCCGCTCATGATAAGACCATTTGCTCGCTCGACTTGACCGTTATTTTGCGGGTGATAGAAAGAAGCATAATCGAGCTTGATGCCCATGTTGTTGCACCAAAGTTTTACCTCGTCAGCTGTAAAGTTCGAGCCGTTATCAGTGATGATGCCGTGGGGAACGCCATAACGGTGTACAACCCTGGATATGAAGTCTATCACTGGTCCGGATTCGGCCGTTTTAACTGGTTTGGCTTCTATCCATTTGGTGAATTTGTCCACCATGACCAAGAGGTATTTTTTCTTATGGCTTCCCCCTTTAAGGGGTCCGACCATATCATGCCCCCAGACCGCAAAGGGCCAAGTGATGGGGATTGTTTGGAGAGCAGTAGGTGGCATATGGCTTTGGTTTGCGAAAAGCTGGCAACCGACGCAACATTGAACGAGGTCCTGTGCGTCTGCCCGGGCTGCCGGCCAATAAAAACCTGTACGGAAGGCCTTGCTTACAAGGGCCCGAGCTGCGGCGTGGTGGCCGCCAAGTCCATCATGAATTTCTGCCAAAAGTTGCCGTCCTACCTCTTCGGAGATGCACCTTTGAAGGACTCCGGTAGCACTTTTCTTATAAAGCTCTCCCTCGTGGACCTTGTAGGCTTTAGACCGTCGCACAATGCAACATGCCTCGTTTGGGTTCTCAGGTAGTTCCTGCCTAGTTAGTTAAGCCAAGAAGGGTTCTGTCCACGGGGCGATGACGGCCATAATCACATGGGCCGAAGGTGTTATTTCGGTGGCAGAGCCTCCGATTACGTCATAGTGTTCGGTGTCTGGTGTTGTGGCCGGGTCCGGACTATTGTTACCGGTCTCTCCTTCCCATACCACGGATGGCTTAAACAGCCTTTCCAAGAAGATATTAGGTGGGACAGGGTCGCGCTTAGCACCGATGCGTGCGAGGATATCCGCCACCTGATTGTTTTCCCGGACCACATGGTGGAATTCAAGCCCCTCGAACCGAGCTGACATTTTGAGGACGGCGTTATGATAAGCCGCCATTTTTGGATCCTTGGCATCGAAGTCTCCATTTATTTGAGATATTGCGAGGTTCGAGTCCCACGCACCTCCAGGCGTTGAATGCCCATGGAGACTGCCATCCGGAGACCATGTAACAGGGCCTCATATTCTGTTGCGTTGTTGGAGTCTGTGTATAGTATTTGGAGTATGTATTGGACTGTATCTCCGGTGGGGGATGTCAGGACGACGCCAGCCCCCAGACCAGCCAGCATTTTAGAGCCGTCAAAGTGCATGATCCAATTGGAGTACGCGCCGTACTCTTTAGGGAGTTCGGCTTCTGTCCATTCGGCGACGAAATCAGCCAGTACTTGTGACTTAATGGCTCGCCGTGGTTTGTATATTATGTTGAACGGGAGGAGCTCAATAGCCCATTTAGCAATCCGACCCGTGGCCTCGCGGTCAGCCAGTACTTGTGACTTAATGGCTCGCCGTGGTTTGTATATTATGTTGAAAGGGAGGAGCTCAATAGCCCATTTAGCAATCCGACCCGTGGCCTCGCGGTTGTTTACTATGTCGTTGAGTGGTACTTCAGAGGCCACCGTATTTGAACAGTCTTGAAACTAGTGTCGTAGTTTCCGGGATGCCATGAAGACCGCGTATGCTATCTTTTGATAATGTGGGTACCGTGATTTGCATGGAGTGAGGACAGTGGATACATAGTATACCGGCTTTTGAAGCGGGAACTTATGTCCGTCCGTCTCTCGTTCGACGACGAGCACTGCGCTTACAACTTGGTGTGTTGCCGCTATATATAACAGCATTGGTTCGCCGACATTTGCCGCGGCCAAGATTGGGTTTGTGGCCAAAACGGCTTTTATTTCTTCTAATCCGGCCATGGCCGCATCCGTCCACTCGAAGTGTTCGGTGCGTCGAAGAAGGCGATAAAGAGGCAGTGCCTTTTCTCCTAATCGGGAGATGAAGCGGCTTAAGGTAGCCACGCATCCAGTTAGTTTCTGGATTTGCTTGAGGTCTGTTGGGATGGACAACTGTGACAGAGCTCGGATTTTAGCCGGATTTTCTTCGATTCCTCTGTTGGAGACGATGAAGCCTAAGAGCTTTCCGGCGGGCACGCCGAAGACGCATTTTTCCGGATTGAGCTTAATGTCGTATGTTCGGAGATTGTCGAACGTGAGCCTCAAGTCGTCTATTAAGGATTCGACGTGTCTGGTTTTAATGACCACATCGTCTATGTATGCCTCCACTGTTTTGCCGATCTGTGTCTCCAAGCATGTCTGAATCATGGGTTGATAGGTTGCACCGGCGTTTTTGAGCCCGAAAGGCATGGTGTTAAAACAGAAGGGGCTGTATAGAGTGATAAATGCCGTTGCGGCTTGATTGGACTCCGCCATCTTAATTTGATGGTATCCGGAGTATGCGTCGAGGAAGCACAATGAGTCATGTCCTGCGGTAGCGTCGATAATTTGATCGATGCGAGGGAGGGGAAGGGATCCTTGGGGCAAGCCTTGTTAAGGTCTTTGAAGTCGACACATAGGCGCCAGGATTTTTCCTTCTTTGGTACCATCACCGGTTTGCTAGCCAGTCCGGATGTTTTATTTCTCGAATGAATCCGGCCTCCAGTAACTTGGCTAGATCCTCTCCCATGGCTTGTCACTTAGGCTCAGAGAAGCGCCGAAGAGTTTGCTTGACCGACTTTAATCCCTTTAGAATGTTAAGGCTGTGCTCGGCCAGCTTGCGTGGGATTCCTGGCATGTCTGAAGGATGCCAGGCGAAGATGTCCCAATTCACGCGCAAGAACTCCCATAGCGCGGCATCTATTATGGGGTTTAACTGTACCCCGATGGATGCTGTTTTTTTAGGGTCCGTTGGATGGACTTGGAATTTGACTATTTCATCCGCTGGTTCAAAAGAGGTGGACCTGGATCTTTTGTCGAGTATCACGTCATCCCTGTCCACTGTGGAGCGCAGCGCAGTTAATTCTTCGGCCGCGAGGGCTTCGGACAACGCCTCGAGGGCCAGTGCTGCTGTTTTATTTTCAGCACGGAGTGCTGTGTCTGGATCACTAGCTAGAGTGATGATTCCATTGGGCCCGGGCATTTTGAGCTTCATGTACCCGTAATGGGGTATAGCTTGGAAGATCGTGAATGCCTCCCGCCCTAGAAGGGCGTGGTATCCTCTATTGAACGGGGCCACTTGGAATGTGATTTCTTCGGACCTATAATTCTCCGGCGTGCCGAATACCGCATCTAGTGTGATTTTCCAAGCACATCGTGCCTCCCAACTAGGGATGATCCCTCTGAAGGTCGTGCTGCTTTGCTCAAGTGGCTTTTGTCTATTTCCATTTTTCGAAGAGTCTCCTCATAAATGAGGTTTAATCCGCTGCCGCCGTCCATGAGCACTTTAGTAAGCCGGAAGCCGTCCACAATTGGACTAAGGACCAAGCCGGCTAGTGCTCGGGCTGTTCGGAATTTAGGTTCGTCAATGGCATTGAAGGTGATAGCCGTATCGCTCCATGGATTTATTGCTGCCACGTGGCAGACTTCGGCAAGGTTGCGGAGCGCTCGCTTACGCCTATTATTTGAGGCGAAGGTCTCGAAGATTGTTAATACTGTATTGCTGTTTTCCACGGGATGGTGCTCTGCGGTATTGTTGATGAGGAGATCCTCATCGCTCTTGGCCACCTGCCGGAGTACCCAACATGCTCTAAGGCTGTGTGTTGGCATGGTATCCGCTGTACTATGAATTTTTCATGGCCCATTAAGCCATCCCTCCAATACGGTTCCACGCCCTGTAGTGGGCTTTTGTTTCTTTGTAATTGGATCGGGTGACTTACGAGAGTACACCCTTTTAGTTCGGACGGGGGGTTTTGTGAGAGCCGGAGGATCCCAAAATTTTGTTTGGGTTTTCCAGGCGCTTTCCATCGCACAGTACTTCCGTACTATGGCCGCCATGTCAGCGAAGTGTGCTATGTCACGGCGACTTATGGCATTGAGGATTCCCCTGTCCGTGCAATTTTTGCAAAAGAATGAAATTGCATCTTCCTCGCGACAGTCCTTAACCTTGCTCATTACAAGGAGGAATCTGGCCCAATAGTGGTGTACTGTCTCTTGGGGATCTTGTCTAATGTGGGAAAGATCACTTATATCTGGGTGGGTGGGTGGATTTAGGTCCGAACCCTGACCCGATCTGAGACCCAGAGGCGGAGGAGTTTCCGAGCTTGGCAGTTCGGGCTCCGGGATGTTGCCCAATAGGTCTAGCCCGCTGCCTGATTCTAGGTTCAAGGCTTGGGCCATGTCCTCCCATAGACGGGTATCCAGCTCGGAGAGCTCGGGAATCCGGACATAGTTTGTCCTCAAGGTAGAGGAAGAATCGCTGCGTTGCTCCTCCAGCACCGCTATCTGATGGGTGACCGGCGGGGAGTTAATCTCCCTTTGGTCGGGTTTAAGCCCGATCTGATCATAGTCCGTAGCGACTCCCAAGGCGGCGATGCGATCCAAGAGCTCGTTCAAGGAAGAGAGCTCCATTGGATCCAACTGCTCAGCGAATTCCGAGCCGACGTGGAGACTGTTTTCGTTGACCCGAGAAGTCATCATCGGCGCAATGGCTCAACGAGCGGTCATGACGAAACTGCCTAGTCGGAGAGTTTAGCCTACAGCCAGGGCTGCCCCAGAGGTGATGTTGTCCTTGACAAAGAGACGAGCCATCCAGCCTTATGATGTCGGCACAGTGGAACTCTCAATGAAAGCACCAATGTCGGTGTCAAAACCGGCGGATCTCGGGTAGGGGGTCCCGAACTGTGCGTCTAAGGCGGATGGTAAGAGGAGGCGGGGGACACGATGTTTACCCAGGTTCGGGCCCTCTCGATGGAGGTAATGCCCTACTTCCTGCTTGATTGATCTTGATGAAATGAGTATTACAAGAGTTGATCTACCACGAGATCGTAGAGGCTAAACCCTAGAAGTTATCCTATGGTATGATTGTTGTTGTCCTACGGACTAAAGCCTCTTGTTTATATAGACACCGGAGGGGGCTAGGGTTACATAGTGTTGGTTACAAGGGAGGAGATCTACATATCCGTATTGCCAAGCTTGCCTTCCACGCCAAGCAGAGTCCCAACCGGACGCGGGACGAAGTCTTCAATCTTGTATCTTCATAGTCCAATAGTCCGGCTGTCCGAGGACCCCCTAATCAAGGACTCCCTCAACGACCTCAGGAGGGTACTGTGATGCATTGCTGTCAGGGTCTTCGATTGACCCTGCCTGGAAGGCGCGCTCGAGGGAGCACACCGCATCCCTTTCTTCGCGGGGGACTGTGATGATTCCGCCGCTCCCTGGCATCTTGAGGATGTTGTAGCCATGGTGTATCACTGCCATGAACTTGGCCGGGGCCGGATACCCGAGGATGGCGTTGTACGGCAGACAGATGTGGGCGACGTCGAAGTCGATGAGCTCGGTGTGGTAGTTGTCGCGCAGCCCGAAGGTGACAGGGAGGCGGACCTGCCCTATCGGGGTGGTGGAGCCGTCGGTTACTCCTGAGAAAGGCTTGGTAGGCTGAAGCTGATCGTATGGCACTTGGAGGCTGTCAAACGTCTCGATGGACAGGACGGTAAGCCCTGCGCTGCCGTCAATGAGGGTCTTGGTGACTTGTACGTTGTTGATGACAGGTGAGCAAAGCATCGGGAGGGTGCCAGCAGTGGCCACACACATGAGCTGATCTGCCGAACTAAAGGTGATGGCGCAGTTGGACCACCTAAGCGGGCGTGTGGCCTCGAGCCTGGGGAGGACAGCGTTCTCCTTGCGAGCAAATTGTTTGAAGATACGCTGAGAGGCTGGGGCCTGTGCTCCGCCCAAGATGCAGGCGATAGCACGCGGCTCTTGGAAGCCCCCAACCCCCTCGTCCTGATGGTGGTCGTCGTTCCTTCTTGGTGGTGGCGGTAGCGGAGGAAGTCTAGCAGCGGTCCTCGCGAGGCTGATCCCTCCATGCGTCCTCATGAGGCTGGTCCTGCCAGCGATCTTTGCGAGGCCGGTCGCGCCACTCCTGGTGAGGGCCACGATCGTCCCACCGTCATCCACAACGTCCTCCTCCTAGGCTGTAGCCCCGGTCGTTGCGCTCGGGCGTCGACCGAGGCGTCTGTCCCGAATGGCCCTGAGCTCTTGACAGTCATTAGTGTTGTGGCTGTGGACGTTGTGGAAGGCGCAGAACGGACGGCTGCTCTTAGACGACTCGGGAATGTCCCGGCCACGCTTCGTCTCCGGCTCCGCTACAAGCACGGCCATTCCCTTGCGCTTCACGTCCTTGGCCATGGCCTTCTTCTCCTCATGGCCGGTAGTCGGGAGCTCGAGGAGGGAAAGGTGCCCTTCCTCAGCTCTTGCGCACTTGGTCGCCAGGTTGAACAACTCCAAGGTCGTGCACAGCTCCTTGTGGATGGCGAGCGCATCCTTCATCTTGACGTCGCGGACGCGATCAGAAAACGCGAAGATGATGGCCTCGTCCGTCACCTTGGGGATCTTGAGGTGAACATTGTTGAAGCGGTGGATGTACTTCTGGAGGGTCTCTCCTCGATGCTGCTTGATGCGGCGCAGGTCACCCGTGGCCGGAGGGCGGTCGCGCGTGCCCTGGAAGTTGGCGACGAAGTGGTCGCGCAACTCATTCCAGGAGGAGATCGAGCCCGGGGGCAGGTTCAGGAGCCACGAGCGAGCGCCATCCTTGAGAGCCATGGGGAACCAGTTCGCCATGACTTTTTCGTCGCCGTTGGCCGCCTCGATGCTCAGCTCGTAGAGCTGCAGGAACTCCGCGGGGTCGGGGGTGCCGTCGTAGCGAGGAGGCAGGTGTGGCTTGAACTTGCCTGGCCACGTGACGCTACGCAGCTCAGTAGTGAAGGTGCGCCAGCCTGCGGTGGCCACCGGGACCCTTTGCTGATGTGGAGCCTACCCTTGATGTCCGCGCACCGCCACCGCAGGCGGCGCACGGTCTTGTCATAGTGGCGCTAGGAGCGCGAGCGCGTTCTCTTGCGGACGAGGAACCTCTTGGCAGCTCCCTTCTTCTCGCGCACGCGCCCGGCGCGGTGGGTCACGCCGGGGGGCCGCACGCCTTGGCTCCAGGACACCGTCTTGATGCAGAGGCGGTGGAGGCGCTCCGTGTGCCACGTCGCCCGCAGTTGGCGGAGGGCGAGGCAGTGGGAGAGATGGCGTAGGGGAGCCCCCTGCTGCGCTGATGAGCTCGGCGATGTGGTCCAGCCAGTCCTCGTAGACGTCGTCAATGAGGTGGTAGCGCAGGAGCTCGCGTGCCATGAGCAGCGCAGCCTACGCGTCCGTGGGAGCGCGACGAGCGTGAGACGACGAGCCGGCCGGAGTCAGCGACGGAGTGGCGGCGCGGCCGTCCCGCCGCACCGAGGGGTGCAGCGAGGATGCTTGCTGCTTGTTTCCCCCCGGGCCGGTGGCGGCGTTGGCGGTAGGTGACGGAGAACGACGGGGAGGCCCGCCAACGGGAGCCGTCTGAGCAACGCGGGCGGCGAGGGTGGCCCGGCGCTCAGCGCGAGCTCGGCGAGCGTCCTCCATGGATGCGATGAAGCGACGGGACGCGGATCGACGGAAGGAAAGCTTCGGCGCACCCCTACCTGGCGCGCCAAATGTCAGATTCCGGGTTCCGGCAAAACCCTTGAGGTTCGAACACTGGGGTGCTCACGAAGATCTCCCCCGACCTAATCACGCCCTCAGCCTCGTCACGATCTCAAAGCCTAGCTCGACGAACCCGCAACACAAGAGACACGAGATTTATACTGGTTCGGGCCACCATTGTGGTGTAATACCCTACTCCAGGGTGGTGTGTTGGATTGCCTCTTGGGCTGAGGATGAATAGTACAAGGGAAGAACAACCTCCTAAGGTGAGGTGTTCTTGTGCTTGGTGAACTTGTGTGGGTGAGGATGATCTGAATCAGTTGCCTCCTACTGTGGTGGCTAGTCCTATTTATAGAAGCCTGGTCGTCTCCCCAAATATTGAGCGGGAAGGGATGCCACAACGGCTAGTTTGAAGGGGGACAACTAGTACAAGCTATCCTGACTAAAGGTGGTCTTCGCCTGCCAAAGGCTCTGGTGGTGACGCCGTCTTGGGCTCCACGGTGACCTTCGTCCTGCCGTCCTGCTGGTCTTGGTCTCGTTGCACCGATATGGAAACCTTTGCCTGATGCCTCGGGACTCCTCACCTGCGCTTGCCCCTTTAGCACCAAAGAGGAAACGAGGACACTGCGCGCTGGCGCCCGCCTGGCTCCAGTCGTCATGGCTTGCGTCACTGGAACCTCGCGAGGTGTCCCTTGCCTTGATCTCTCCGCTCCTCGCGAGCCAGCCTGGTGTGGCCACTCCCGAGGAGGTCTTGTGTTATCCGCCCCGCGAGGCTTGGCCCCTCGCGAGGGTCTTGAGTGTTTGCTGGTGAAGATGGCCATGTAGGGCCGGTGGCGGAGCCACGCCGTGGACGCAGGCAGGCTAGTCTGGGCACCCCCGTTCCCATGACGCCGACACGCGACACCACATGGGCCGCCACTCTTGACACTACTAGAGAAAACCTTACTAGTGGGCTGGTTTTTTTACATAGCAGTAGCACGGGCACCGTGCTACTCCTAGGGCGCTACAGCTATTACTTAACAGTAGCGTGTTTCTAAACAAGCGCTGCAGCTAACATACTTAGTAGTAGCGCCTCTTTCTCTACCAACGCTACTACTATCATCACGTAGTAGTAGTGCCCTATTTTCTCCCCACACTACAACTAGGTAAATAGAAAAAAAGTGAGATGCAATATTCATGCAAATCAAGACAAGTCCAATGCAAATAAACTAAGTTCACAGAACCATCTCACAAGCATTAACGACAATACCACATTTAATATAACCACACAATCTCATAAACTAATATAACGACAATGCATGGATAGATCATAGTTGATAAGTCTACTAGGTAGTCATACTATCATATATATGGTTCAGCAGCCACACACATGCATATGTAGTTCTAGATGATATCGATGACGACATCATCCTCAAGCCTGGGCGGTGGGTGTTCCTGATAGTAATTAGGATTGCCTATCCAACATGAAGATTCTTGCTGACGAGGAAGCTCTTCCACCCAACCGAGTTGAAGTGTGTGCGACCGTCCGTGTCCACGCCGTATGCACAAGTGGTGACGGAGCCCCTCGCGGTAAGGCGTATTCCAGCAGAGCCTTCTTCATCAGGCTTGATACCACAACTCTCAGATATGCTCTTTGGCAATTTCGGAATAAGAAAAACATATCAATTAATAAGTAACCTCACATATTCTACACTATCAAAAGATAGTACTACATTTCTGCTAAGCATGAATTCTACTAATAAGTATATATGGATTCTACACTATTAACAGTTCTTTGGATTCTACAAGAAGCATATATATCATCGGATTCACTAAGCATATAGATCATCGGATTCACTAAGCATATAAGATTCACTAAGCATATATATCATCGGACTCTACACTAAGTATAACAATAAAGCATATATATCATCGGATTCACTAAGAATATAAGATTCACTAAGCATATATATGATCGGACTCTACACTAAGAATAACAATAAAGCATATATATCATCAGATTCACTAAGCATATAGATCATCAGATTTACTAAGCATATAAGATTCACTAAGCATATATATCATCGGACTCTACACTAAGTATAACAATAAAGCATATATATCATGGGATTCACTAAGCATATAGATCATCGGATTTACTAAGCATATAAGATTCACTAAGCATATATATCATCGAACTCTACACTAAGTATAACAATAAAGCATATAAGATTCACTAAGCATATATATCATCGGACTCTACACTAAGTATAACAATAAAGCATATCATCAAATTACTACAGTAAATGCAACATACCATGATATGCCGATCAACCATGGTACTTGTCAGGCGGGTCACGACTGGCACCCCGACGAAGTCAGCACGTGGCAGGATGATGTCCCATAGGTTGCACACCTCCTCCTCGCTCAACCTCATTCTTTGAGTTACGATGGCTTCACCAAGTGGGTCGTCATCATCCTCATGATCCTCATCATCTTCATCATCTTCTGCTTTGTTGACATAAATCACGGCCAACTTGGGTCTTTCTGCTATGAAGGAGGAGCTGATCAACTCACCACCGGTGATACACATGTGGGCGATGAAACAAACCCATCCATCTTCTCCCACCTGCGTCATATTTCATCCTTTCTCGACCTCCATAGTGTAGGGGCTCCCAGGAGCCTCAAAGGTCACAGAGTCTCCGGTCAGCTTGTTGAATTCTGACCTCACATTGCATGGGATGATCTGTGTACAAAAAGCAAAATGATATATACATGATGCGTTAATGCCAATAACACTAAAAACAAAATAGTGGTTACTAGTTGCATATAATTTATTACCGCCGCATGAAGAAAACTAGACTCGAAGTAGATGCCGAACAGCGTGCCAGTTGCAAGGCTGCTGGCGCACCTTGACTTGCACCGCCGACATGGTGGTGGTGGTGGCGCCATTTCCCTAATGCAATATGATTAAAGGATTAACGATCCAAAAAGTAAACATAAAGTTTTCAATACACATCAGGTTTTAAATAATATACACATCGGGTTCACATCATAGAGAATACACATCAGGTTCACATGCCAAGCAAAATAACAACTAAATTGTAGTTCAGTTCAGACAATAACCTAATAGAGATCATGTACCCCAAACAGAGCCTAATAATAAGATAAATGGCAAATTGCCATTATTGCGCAAGCAGACAAGAAAAAGTAGTTCAATCGAGAGAGAACCCATCTCTACACCCTAGAACACTAGGCACCACCGCCGCCACTAAACAAAAGCCAAGGCAGGACGAGAGAGAGAACCCCTCTCTAAACCCTAGAACACTAGGCACCACCGCCGCCGCCACTGCTCCAGGGACAACATCCAAGGAAGAAGAAACCAAGCCTCCACCCTTCTGCTGCCCTTAATCCCCCCTCGCTCAGGTCAGTTCACTCGCTCCCTTCTGCTACCCTCAATCCGCCCCCCTCCTGCCTCTACCCGCTTCCTTTTCTATCTCCTGGATTCGACCAAGTTTGGATGACCAAACTTGTGCATCTGGATTAGTTCCACACCTAACCCCTCTCTCTACTCTCACCTAACCCCTCTCTCGCATCACTAAGGCTCGGCGCCTCGGGCTGCTCTCGCTAGGCTGTCCTGCTGCTCTTCTGGGCCGTGCTCGGCGGCACCGATGTCGACTACGTGCTCTACAAGGACGCCACCAAACCATCAACACACGCTGCCTCTCCAGTCATGTGCTAAAAATGGACAGAACATGCATCAGCTTCACCGTCGAGCAGAGCCGTACTAATAACAACACCTTCACCGCTTTAATCTCCAACGACAAGGGTCAGCGTCAGCGATGAACAGTCATAGTTCGTTCGGCAAGGGCAGCACAGTTCGTTCGATTTGGGTCGATTTGGGTCGATCAGAATACCCTAGCGAATTGCTGACCTAATTAACTTGCCGCCCTCTTCGCCATTCTCCTGCTCCTTCCCCTTCCCCTTCTCCCTGGCCCTCTGCTTGCCCGCCGCCGCCATGGCGGCGGCTGCCACCGACTCCCTGCTCTCTCGCTGCTGCTCCTCTACTTCCCCTTCCCCTTCTCCCTGGCCGTCTGCTTGCCCGCTACCGTCATGGCGGCGGCCGCCGTGCGCTGTCCAGCAGCTCCCGCCACCTAATGTACCTCTCCTGCAGTGCTCCCTCCGCCCAACAAAAAGCCTATATTCTCTCTCACCTAATCCCTCTCTCTACTCTCTCCCCAATCACGGGAGGAAACAAGCCTGGAACATGTCGCATCAAAGCATGGAGCCACTGTGCAATCCCAAAATCCCTTTCCCCCACGCGAAATCCCAAAACATGGCAAGCCGCCGCGGCGAATCGATCGGAGCCTAGCTAGCTAGTGGTGGAGCGCGCAGGGAGGAGGGGATCGAGGGGGACTTATGGGGCTGGAGCGTCGGAGGAGGCGAGAGGCGACCGTGCGTGGTGGCGGCACACGGCACCGTCGATGGGGGTGAGGCGGCCGGGGAGGCGTCGTCAGGCGGAGGGGATCGATAATGTGAGAGTGAGGGGGTGGGGGGCGCTCGGGCCGGTTTTCTTTTCCTCTAGTAGTAGCGCTGGGTAGAGGTCGGCGCTACTGTTAAGCCCACCAGCTGTAGCGCCCGTTTGAAACAAACGCTACAGGTAAGTGGGCTACCGTTTTTGCCCTGTGGCCCATGTAACAGCAGCGCGGCCCAAGCTAACAAACGCTGTTGTTATTTAGTAGTAGTAGCGTGTTTTCTACCCAGTGCTACTGGTAAATACCAGTAGCGTGGGGTCATAAACAGGCGCTACTGGTAAACTTCTATCTATAAGCACTTTCCTAGTAGTGTGAGTTTAAATCCAGACCTCCAATGCGGCTTGCATTGTGGATTAACAAGGGCCTGGATTGGTCGTCGTCCGACGAGGTGATGATGCTGCAGAAGCGCATCAAGAATATGATGGAGAAGAACACCGGTCTTGCAGATCTGATCCAGGTGATGCTTTTTTGCCAGATTCTCCCCTGCCAGCGCCGGCCTCTCAACATCTGGGAGTTCAATCTGGCAGGCCCTTGGACCCTGCAGTGATTCTTTGGCACGACGCACAAAGAGATATGGAAGCTGCTTTTCAAGGCCCAGAGGTCATGGCCGGAGACGACTGAAGACATCGGCCTCGAATGCGCTCATCCGGCCACTCCAGTAAGTTTTGCGATTTCCGAACATAACTTCAACATGTAAATGCAAGGGGTATGCTAAGCTTTCCATTCTTCCCTCAGGGTTGGACAAAGAAGGCGGAGCAGATCCGATGTCCGGCTCCACTACCCGAAGACCCAACCATTCCTCTGCTAACGAGGATGCTGGTCCCGGAGCCGTATCAGGCGCCGGAGAAGAAGGCCAAGAAGAAGGGCAAGGAGTGCAAAAGTGGCCTCCACCGTAAAGGTACTTCGGACGCTGTGTCCAGAGATACCGAAGCTCTCTCCTCCCACAAGGGAGATGATGACGAAAAGGAGGAGGAGGAAGAGAGAAATTCTCCCCTCAAGGAGGAGAAGAAGAAGAGGGCGGCCTCTGCTGACCTAGAGGCGGAGGCGTCCAAAAGGGGGAAGATATCCCTCTCGGATGGCTTGGACTCTGATGCTGAAGCCATCCCCCAGTGGTGCCCCGGGGCGAAGCCCCCGGCCGAATCGTAAGTATTCAAAGATACTATGCATATTTCCGACCTCTTACAAATTGTAGGATAATATATCATTTATGTATTTTAGTCCGGCCCGTGATCTCCCCCAACAATCATCGTCTTCGGGGAACTCCTTTGCGCCGGAGATGTTGGACAGTGAGACGCCTCCGCGAGCCTCTCCGCCACATGCCACGGATGATACCGAGGTGTTATCCCAAAGGACCTCTCCGGACCAGGGAGAGGTGCGAAAGGCCGCCAAGACGACGCCAGAGGGTAATGCCTCGGCTGCCGAGAACATGGGGGGCACAACCCCCATGGAGACTGACGGCGGGGGCCCGGACAAGTCCGGCCTCCAGCCAAACACCACTCCGGAGACCCACACGGCTCCGAAATCGACCGAGCAGCCCCCTTTGAAGGAGGGGGGAGTGCCAACTCCACCGGCGTCCTTCATCAATCCAGAGGTGCCGGACACTTTGAGGGAAGCACTTCAACGTGCTTCCGTCGTGGAGGAGCACCGTACCCTGATGGGTACGGTGGTTGAGAAGGTTCCGTCCGCCAAAAGCGGGCTGAACGAAGCTTTCACCAGCCTATTAACAGGCTTTGAGGTATGCGATGTATTATTCTTAGCCGCTTTTGCATGTGCAAAAAATATGCCTGTGTATAGATAGTAGCCCCTGAGACTCTGTTCGGCTTTTGCAAAGAAGGGCCGAAAAGAGGATCGAGTAGTATTCGCAGGAGATAATATAAGTGTCTATTTGGATAAACAGGCTTCACTGTTGGCGGCTTCCGCCCAGGCCGCTGAAGTTTCTGAACTCAAGCGCCAGCTGAAGCTGGCTGATGACAAGATCGACCGCATTAACAAGCGGTTCGATGAGGCACAAGGTATACTTTTAAAAGATCCCTTACAAGCCTGAATTGTAATCCAAACTCAGAGTTTAAGCTCATGTGCTGCTATGTGTATGATTGTAGGCAGCGGGACTGAGGTCGACACCCTCAAGAGTGCCCTTGCCGAAGCCAAGGAGGACACGAAGGCGAGAAAACCGGCCACAGACAAAGCGGCTGCAGATTTAAAGGCCGAGCAAGTTACCTGTCTTAAGTGTGAGGAGCGAGTGACCGAAGTGGAGCAGGCGCTCCAGGATGCCGCCAACAACTGCGAGGCCTTGGAGGCGAGTAATAAGGCCCAAGCGGCTGAACTCACCAAGGCTCCTCAAGAGGCAAAGGAGGCGCGGAGCGAGTCCCGGGCAGCTCGCGAGGAGATCAAGCAAGCCGGGTAGATAGCGGCTGGTAAGCCTTTTCTTTTACAGAGTATATTTGGCGGTTGAAGATATGCTTTGCTAAATCGAGTATGGAGTGCTCCAAACGCCTTTGCGGATCTCCCGAGGAGTGTTGCCGACGCCGTACAGTATTTCTGGGCCCAAGAAGGGAACACAATGGAGAAGCTCTTCTGGTCGCAGTACCTGGCGCCGGAGCGGCTAGCACTGCTAAACAACCAGATGATGCACCTGGCGGAGCTACATAGGATGTCCGGTTTGGCCATGAAGGACATTATAGTCCCTCTATGGCCAGCTGGACCCATTCCTGGCATCTACTTCGGTTTGGTCAAGCGGCTCGGCGACGCCTTGCCTCGAGTTGAGGCTGCGAAGCGCTCGGCGTGAATAGAGGGCTCACGGATGGCCTTTGCCCGTGTCAAGATGCAGTGGGCAAATATGAAGGCCGCCGTCGTGGCAGTCGAGGGTCCGCCCGAAGGCAAGGACTACCGCAAGACGGAGCGATACTTCCATGACATCCTGGAGGGTGCCCGTTTGATAGAGGGTCAATGCTCGAAGGATATTATTTTTGAATGAATGTATCTGGGCTACCCAGATTGTGTGTTATGGAACAATGTCTTTGTAATGTACTTGTGCCTTTATCATAAAATTTCCTCCTGTGTGGCCGTATTTATTTCTGAAAGTTTACCAGTCGTTGGCTTCAGTCCCCACGTAGATAGTACGGGGGTGTTCGGAATAGCACATGACCACACTTGACCCAACGTCTTGGTCCGTAAAGGAGGTGACCGTGCCGTGAACTAGGCAATCAAACTATGAGGTTTTATCACTTTCACTTAGCCATAGGAGTTTTACAAGGGGACTACGATCTAGCCCCTGGTGTGCGTGCAAATCTCCGAACTTGGATGCTTTAGGCATGTGACCGAGTGGAGGCCAGTCCTTCGTATAATACGGAAAAAATCGCAAAAGATTTTAGTAAGTCACCGGACCGCTGACCCGCTCTCACTATATCATGATAGTCAGTTTTCGGCTTTCTCTACTGAGGTGTTTGACTGGACGAGCCATAAACACAATCGCAGTAGTTCTCCGTTTACTACCTTATCCAAACAAGTGGAACGTAAGGTGTTAACCACAGGAGTCGGGCAACCCAACTATTGACCAAAGATATGATTCGAAGCCGATGCATATAATGCGGTGTTCGGGACGCCGAAACTATAAAATAGTTCGGACTTTTTGTTTTTTTAAAAAGGTGTATATGTGGCCGAATAGAGCCCCTGGCTATTTGTGTTGGGGTGTATATGTCAATCTGTCAAGAAGACGGAATACATATTATGAAATAAGCCAGTACCGAATAAGGTTGGGGAACACTGTTTCCGCAATAGTCTGATTGATAAGTCAAACGTGTTCTTACAGAGAATGCCACAATCATCAAGGATATTTTACATGCCAAGTATTTGAGAACAAGGGAAAGCTGTATGCAGGTCCTAAAAAGGAAAAGGTGATCTTGAAGATCCTTTGGACATTCTGCCGCACATCTGCACCGCTTTTCGCATTGGTGTATGATCCTTTGAGAGGATCAACGATCGAGTATACATAAGGGGCCTGGAGAAGGGCCCTTGGTACCATCGAAAAGTGATGTGGGTTGTAAAGAACCTTGTTTTTAGTGTGCCTCCGTCTTTGCCGATGGTATCTTTAGTGCGTAGATATGTACGCGCGGTACGTATGCCACAATCAGGTTGGGCTTTTGATGGAGGCCAAATTGCTAATCTACACTAGTGCAGAACCGGTCTATAGCACCGGTTCGTAAGGGCCTTTAGTGCCGGTTCTTCAACCGGCACTAAAGGCTGGGGGCTAAAGGTCCCCCCTTTAGTACCGGTTCTGCACGAACCGCCGCTAAAGGGCCACCACGTGGCACGAGCCAGCGCCGGGGGCGGGGAGCCCTTTAGTACCGGTTGGTAACACCAATTGGTACTAAAATGTTTGGGGGGTTTTGGTTTCATGATTTCTTTTTTCCTTTAATTTTTTGTTTTCCATTTATTTCTTTTTTGTTTGCTGGTATTTTACGATACTACATATTGTACACGTTATGCATATATAAAAATGGAATTTCTCGTAGAACCGATCATATATATATATATATATCATCGAATGTCTCACAACCACCATTATTCACACATACACATATATATATATATATATTTATACACAATTAGGTATATATACAATTTCTCCTACATGCTGCCTTGGTGCCTTTGGAGCACGATGACAATTGGGAGTGGTTCATGGGGGCGGTAGCGGGTAATAGTATTCTCCTTTGGGATCTATGACCTTGTTGAGCAAAAATCCCGCTATTTCCTCTTGAAGTGCTCGTATGCGCTCTGTTGGTAGGAGCTGGTCCCGCACGTCTATGAACTGTTAAGAAGGAGATCAATATGCATGTGTATTAGTTGTGTGACTAGATATCGATAATCATGTAAAATTTGTGAATAGTGTTCTGACAAACGTACCCATTGCTGTCTATCAGATTTGCTCGTTCGGGATGCCATCATGCGAATGTTCTCGCAAACGTAGTATGCACACACTTCAGTCCCCGGCGCTTGCTTCAGGGCCTTTACGAGAATAGAATTTAATCAGATAATAATTAATCAAGCATGATAATTAATTAATGGTATTGAAACAAGAATTAAAGAGATGGTAGCTAGCTAGTACTATTTAATTACTTACCTTGGGTCGATACCAAAACAGCTTTTGTCGCCATTTGCCTGGAGTCACCTTGATGAACTTTGCCCAAGCCCTGCCCGCCGGCAAAGAAAATTAATAAAGGGGTTATTAAATAGTTGATATCAGTAAATGACGAACTAAATAGGCTGAGATATAGTTAATAATGATTGAAATTACCTGTTGACTATCCCCTTCAAGATGGTGAAGTCACTTTCTTTTTTAAGTAGTGAGTCTAGTACTTCAACTTTTCCTTGTTCAACTCTAATGACTAACAAGATCCAGTGGTAACTACGTGCACACACGTTTGCATGTCTTAATTAAGCGGGCATGTGCATAACAGTAATCAACTACCCTAAACCCTATACACTTAATTATTAACATCTAGCTAGCTAGTAAGCAAAAATAGAATTTGTAGTACAAGAGAGTGTGACTCACAGGAAGTTGTAAGGAAGTAGTATATCTTCATTTGTATAGAGGCGCTTCAAGAACTCTAGCATTTTATTCTCTACATCTTGTTTATACCATTCCAATTTCCATGTGTGTTCATTAATGTTATTTGGGTCAATGAACCCAATGCCATAGCGTCCAGCTTTTTTTCATTTCATACATCTTTATCCTGCATAATACCACAAAAAAGAATATAGTGAGGATAATTACAGGTAATGATCGATCAATGAGCACTAAAGCTAGCTTGAGACTTAATTACAAAAAGAAATCACTTACAGACAATAGCAACTGACGAGAGATTTGTCGAGTGCATCTTGATTGAATAACTGAAATAGTTTTGAATACTCAACGGACAGAGCTAGCTTATGGAAGTAATGCTCTTCCTTGACATTCACCATGAGGGACTCTCGGTTGGAACTCTTGGTAATTTTCATGTACCAATCATGCAATTCATACATTCTCGTTGGGAGGTTCTTGACCTCCTCGGGCTCGACCAAAGGTTGGTTGCGGACATATTTCCGTTTTATTTCCTCCTCTCTAAGCGGAGACATGGGCTCGATCTCAAGGAGTTGTCCAACAGTGATACCGAGCATTTCAGCCTGCCTTATATGCTCCTCGGTTATTACCAGATTGCCTAGCTAGGGAACGGTTTTCCCACATATATATAGGGCGCCGGTATTCTCATGTGTTGACACAACAAGCGGGGGGGTCGATTGCGCCGCCTGTTCTCCCAGCTGGGGAACGGTTTTCTCGCATTTTTTGCCAGCTGCTTGGCTCAAGCTCGAGCTCGACTCCTTCTGTAGTCATGCTCGATGTGCCTTCCTGATTTGGTGCTCATAGTCTGAGTCAACAGGCTTGGGAGCTGGTGGTCTAGCCATATGAATCAAGTGGTCAATTTTTTCCTCAGGCACTTTCTCCCTTGGTGGCGGTGCTGGTTTCGGTCCAAAATGGGCGTCCACATGGCCTTCACTATGGCTGCGTTTTTCTCCTCGGTCATGTCATAAGCCCTCTGGGGAAGAGGAGTGAGGCTTGGACCATATTTGTATCTCTTGCCTCCGCATGTACCTCCTGCACTACCCCGACTCGTACCGCTACGCACCATAGCTGCGTCGGCTCTCTTCCGTGATTGCTGAGGTGGCGGAGACGGCTGACGTGGCTGAGTTGGAGCAGGAGGAGTGGCCTGATGCTTAGCCGGACTTGAAGCAGGAGGAGTGGCCTGACGCGGTGTCGGACTTGAAGCAGGAGGAGTGGTCTGACGCTGTGCAGGACTTGAAGCAGGAGGAGTGGCCTGACGCTGTGCCAGACCTGGAGGAGGAGGAGTGGCCTGACACATTGGTGGACTTGGACGAGCGAGAGTCTGCTGACGCGGTGGCGGACTTCGAGGAGGAGTCGGCTGACGCGGTGTCGGTGGCCTTCGAAAGATGATGCAATCATTTCTCCATAGGATGATACGATGTTTGGCCTCTCCTAGGGTGTGCTCCTCGTCACCTCCAGGAATGTCAAGCTCTAGCCCCGAATATTGGTCCACAACCTCATCAACCACAACACGAGCATAGCCGGCTAGAATCGGGGTGCAATGGAAGGTTGCATCGGGGGAATTTGTATAAGCAATGGCGTCCGCCACCTTCATGGATATGTTCTTCATTTTGAAGTGTAGCTCCCAGTTAGTGCTCTCCATGATGTCATCCATAGGGTATCTATCCAGCAGTGCATCGCCTGGGGCGGAACCAACGCTGCTTCTCGGCATGAATGGGACGGTGCTATCTAATGCTGGATCATCCGCTAGCTGCTGCCGCTGCTGAGACCCCCTTTCCTTGCTAAGTGAGTCGATTTGCTGCTGCTGCCGCTGGAATTTGAGTGCCAAGTCCGCATGCGCTGATTCTAGGCCTTGAAGGGGTTCTGCTTCCTGCTTCCTCTGCTCCTCCTCCAGCTTCCTCTTCTTCTCCTCATCCATCTTCCTTCTTGCACGGCTTCTTTAGTCGGCGTTCCAGTCCGGAAAGCCGTCATACCACGGAACAATGCCCTTGCCTCGTGTTCTTCCCGGGTGCTCAGGATTTCCCAGGGCGCGCGTAAGCTCATCGTTCATGAACACCCCCTTTCGAGCATCTTCTATTGCTTGAAGTAACTTATCTTCGGCTCCTTTTAGACTTGCCTTCTTCGAAACCAGGCCTGACTTCGGGTCCAACGCCC